>NC_064429.1:7066000-7383000 GCF_023375975.1 Astyanax mexicanus
GTTTGGCAGTATTTGGTTGGAGTGTAGTTGAGTTTGGGCAGTATTTGGTTGGAGTGTAGTTGAGTTTGGGAGTATTTGGTTGGAGTGTAGTTGAGTTTGGCAGTATTTGGTTGGACTGTAGTTGAGTTTGGCAGTATTTGGTTGGAGTGTAGTTGAGTTTGGACAGTATTTGGTTGGAGTGTAGTTGAGTTTGGCAGTATTTGGTTGGAGTGTAGTTGAGTTTGGACAGTATTTGGTTGGAGTGTAGTTGAGTTTGGACAGTATTTGGTTGGAGTGTAGTTGAGTTTGGACAGTATTTGGTTGGAGTGTAGTTGAGTTTGGCAGTATTTGGTTGGAGTGTAGTTGAGTTTGGACAGTATTTGGTTGGACTGTAGTTGAGTTTGGCACAGTATTTTGTTGAAGAGTAGTTGAGTTTGGACAGTATTTGATTGGATTGTAGTCAGGTTTAGACAGTATTTGGTTAGAGTGTAGTTGAGTTTGGACAGTATTTTGTTGGACTGTTGTTGAGTTTGGCAGTATTTGGTTGGACTGTAGTTGAGTTTGAACAGTATTTGGTTGGACTGTAGTTGAGTTTGAACAGTATTTGGTTGGACTGTAGTTGAGTTTGGACAGTATTTTGTTGGACTGTAGTTGCGTTTGAACAGTATTTTGTTGGAGTGTAGTTGAGTTTGTCAGTATTTGGTTGGACTGTAGTTGAGTTTGAACAGTATTTTGTTGGACTGTAGTTGAGTTTGGGCAGTATTTGGTTGGACTGTAGTTGAGTTTGGACAGTATTTTGTTGGAGTGTAGTTGAGTTTGGACAGTATTTTGTTGGGTTGTAGTTGAGTTTGGACAGTATTTGGTTGGACTGTAGTTGAGTTTGATAGTATTTTGTTGGACTGTGGTTGAGTTTGGCAGTATTTGGTTGGACTGTAGTTGAGTTTAGACAGTATTTTGCTGGACTGTAGTTGAGTTTGGACAGTATTTTGCTGGACTGTAGTTGAGTTTGGACAGTATTTTGTTGGACTGTAGTTGAGTTTGGACAGTATGTTGTTTGACTGTGGTCAAGTTTGGTCAGCATTGTATTTGTACTGGTCAGGTTTAAACAATAAGGCAAGACTGTGGTTGAGTTTGGACAGTATCTGGTTGGACTGTAGTTGAGTTTGGACAGTATTTGGTTGGAGTGTAGTTGAGTTTGGCAGTATTTGGTTGGAGTGTAGTTGAGTTTGGCAGTATTTGGTTGGAGTGTAGTTGAGTTTGGACAGTATTTGGTTGGAGTGTAGTTGAGTTTGGGAGTATTTGGTTGGAGTGTAGTTGAGTTTATACAGTATTTTGTTGGACTGTAGTTGAGTTTAGACAGTATTTTGTTGGAGTGTAGTTGAGTTTGGACAGTATGTTGTTTGATGGTGGTCAAGTTTAGTCAGCATTGTATTTGTACCGGTCAGGTTTAAACAGTAAGGCAGGACTGTGGTTGAGTTTCCATTTTTGAAGCTCTACTGTGCCACTGCAGAGCGAGAGCTGTGTCAGAGCGCTGCTCCAGATAAATAAATGATCAGCCAGATACAAACTTCAAAGCCTGTGTACATCGCCACGCTTCAAAGGGAATATGGGCCCTCGCCTGCCGTCCTGTTGAGAATAGCTGCTGTAGTTGTGTTGACCTAGCGTTCCAGCGGGAGCAAATCATTCTAATACATTACAACCTTCCACCTGTCCTCATATACAACATATATATATATATATATATATATATATATATATATATATATATATATATATATATATATATATATATATATATATATATTCCTTTATTGCTCTTCTACCATCTTCTTCCATCTCCACTTCCATCTCCAGCTGGCTGGAGCGAGTGGCCAGAGAGGGTTTCTTCCATCTTGCTGGAATCTGCAGTACATCTTCTGTACGTCTGTGAGAGTTAAAGGCATATTCTGACTTGTTATTAACATCTCTTCTTTCTTTTTCTCTCCTTTTACCTCTTTCTCCTTGCAGCCCTCGCTCTCTCCCCCACTGGGCATCACTCGTTCCTGACTGTCTGCAGCAGGGAATGTACTATCTCTAACCTGCTGCACTAACCCACTAGGTGTGTATGAAAGTGAACTTTGTGTGAACCATGTCTCCAGTCTGAACTCTCCTATTTTTTTAAACTTTGATTTCTTTTGAAACTGTCACTCCCATCATTTTCTCACTGCTGGGTTTGTGCTGTTCTGTGCTGAGCATGGTCAATGAGAGCAGCATGCCCGTCCTGTGCTGTGGTCAAGTGCAGTGTCTGTCCAGTTTGGGCTGAGTGAAGAGTGAAGGGTATGCTATACAGGGCCATCTCAAAAAATTTTAATATCTTTAAAAAGTTACTTTATTTTTGAAATTCAGTTAAAAATGTGAAACTCATATATTATATTATATAGATGTATTAAACACAGAGTGATCTATTTTAAGTGTTTATTTCTTTTATTATTGATGATTATATTACGGCTTACAGCCAATGAAAACCCAAAAATCAGTGTATCAGAAAATTAGAATATTATATAAGACCAATTGGTACTTTTGGCAGTGTGGGCAGTGTGCCAAATCCTGCTGGAAAATGAAATCCGCATCTCCATATAAAAGTTTTCAGCAGAGGGACGAAGCATGAAGTGCTGTAAGATTTTGTGGGAAAACAAAACTGCACTGACTTTAGACTTGATAATAAAACACAGTGGATCAACACCAGCAGATGACATGTCTCTCTTTATCCAAACCATCACTGATTGGTGGAAACTTCACACTAGACCTCGAGCAGTTTGGACTGTGTTTCTCTCCACTCTTCCTCCAGACTCTGATCCCTTGATTTCCTTTAAATGAAATGTAAAATTTACTGATGATCAGTGATGGTTTGGAGAGACTCTGCTGTTAACTGCTTTAGAGATGCAGATTTCATTTTCCAGCAGGACTTGGCACACTGCCCACACTGCAGAAAGTACCAATTGGTCTTATATAATATTCTAATTTTCTGAAACACAGATTTTTGGGTTTTCATTGGCTGTTAACCATAATCATCAACAATAAAAAAACCACTTAAAATAGATCACTCTGTGTTTAATACATCTATATAATATATGAGTTTCACATTTTGAACTGAATTACTGAAATAAAGTATTTGCGATTGTTGAAGTTAAAATTTGCTCAGATGACATAAGTAACTTTTACACAGAGAAAGGCAGAGTGCTTTTGCTAAGCAAACACATGCTAAAGCCAACTTGTGTTAGCTAATGTTATTACAGTGTGTGCTGCCACCACTGTTGTTGTTGTTTTTTTTTTGCTGTGTTGTTCAGTAATGCCAACTTTACCATAAACTCCATGTTGTTTTGTTTCTTTGTTTTTGTGTAAAGCATGTGCAGAGCATGATGTCTTCTCTCAGTAGCTAGCTAGCTACCTCAGCAGTGCTATAAATTCACTAAAGCTGTGCTGCTAAAGCATGAATTTACCATAGTAATTCTATTTTACTCATACATTTAACTTAGTTATTCTAATTTAATCATAAATTTACCTAAGCAACCCAATTTCAGACATAAATCTACCTCAGCAGTGCAACTTAAGTCATGCATTTACTTCAGTTGTGCTATAATAATCATAAATTATGCACAGCAATGCAAATCTAGTCATGCATTTACTTCAGTTGTGCTATTATCCGAAATTGACCTTGGCAGTGCAACTCTAGTCATGCATTTACTTCAGTTGTGCTTTTATAATCATAAATTGACCTTGGCAGTGCAATTCTAGTCATGCATTTACTTCAGCTGTGCTTTTATAATCATAAATTTAGCTCAGCAGTGCAAATCTAGTCATGCATGTACTTCAGTTGTGCTTTTATAATAATACATTTAGCTCAGCAATGCAAATCTAGTCATGCATTTACTTCAGTTGTGCTACTACAATCATACATTTACCTCAGCAGTGCTACTCCACTGCCACTGCTTTAAAAAGTTCTAGCGTTGTGTAAGTTTGTTTGTTTTTGTTGTTCAGCAGTGCAACATGTCACATATTTGTCATGAACTCCATGTTGTTTTGTTTCTGTGTGGAGCATGTGCAGAGCATGGCGTTTTCTCTCGGTGGATGACTCGAGTGGTCTGTGTTGGTGTAGCAGAGTTATTGTAGCCACACTTTTCGCTAGCTAGACTTAACATTTTTAATATCTCTGCAGATAAACCAACATTTAACTCAGCGGTGCTGTTCTAATCGTGAATTTACTTAAATCGTGCAGTTTACCTTAGACCATCTATTTTAATAAAACTTCCACAAGTGCTATTCTAACCATAAATTTACTTCAGTAGTCCTACTCTAATAATAAGTTTAAGCAATTTTAGTAATTTACCTCAGCAGTGCTACTCTAACCATAGATTAACTAACAGTGCAATTTTAGTCAGCAGTTTACTTTAATTGTGCTACTATAATCGTAAATGTACCTCAGCAGTGCTACACAGAGAAAGGCAGCCATATTTTTGATAAGGCCAAGTTGTGTCAGCTAATGTTACTATAGTGTGTGCTGCCGCCGCTACGTCTAGCGTTGTGTAAGTTTGGTGGTTTTTGTTGTTCAGCGGTGCAAGATGTCCCATTTATCATGAACTCCATGTTCCTTTGTTTCTGTTTGGAGCATGTGCAGAGCATGATGTCTTCTCTTGGTGGATGACCACCGCATTTACCGCAGTTGTGCTATTATAATCATACATTTACCTCAGCAGTTCTACTTTAGTCATGCATTTACTTCAGTTGTGCTATTATAGTCATACATTTATGTCAGCAGTGCTACTCTAGTCATGCATTTACTTTACTTGTGCTATTAAATTCACAAATTCATCTCAGCAGTGCTACTCTATTCATGCATTTACTTCAGTTGTGCTATTAAATTTACAAATTTACCTCAGAAGTGCTTCTCTAGTCAGGCATTTACCTCAGTTGTGCTATTGTAATCATATATTTACCTCAGCAGTGCTACTCTAGTCATGCATTTACTTCAGTTGTGCTATTATATTCAAAAAATTACCTCAGAAGTGCTTCTCTTGTCAGGCATTTACTTAAGTTGTGCTATTATAATCAATAAATGTACCTCAGCAGTGCTACACAGAGAAAGGCAGCCAGATTTTTGGCAAGGCCAAGTTGTGTCAGCTAATGTTACTGTAGTGTGATCTAGCATTGTTGTCACATTTCTCATGAACTCCATGTTGCTTTGTTCTGTGCGGAGCATGTGCGGAGCATGGCGTCTCTCTCGGTGGATGTCTCTCTCGGTCTGTGTTGGTGCTTTAGTTCAGTTCTAAGCAGTTGTGTCTTTTGACCCGGCTCCCTCTGTCTGTCCCCCGCTTATCCCGTTCTGAAAGCAGCGTAAATACAGAACTCGAGAACTCGAGCAGGTGGGCGTGGCCATGGAGGAGTACGACGTGCGTTCAGCCGCCAGCATCCTGGCCTCGGTTAAAGAGCAGGAGGCTCGTTTCGAGCGGCTGACTCGAGCCCTGGAGGAGGAGCGGCGCAACGTCACGCTGCAGCTGGACCGCGCCAACCTGCCCTGCGGTGACCGGCTGCCCTGGCAACAGGTGGTGATGCAGGTAAATTGGGCTTGTTGCATTCAGCTGGCCTGCTGGCCCCGCCCCCTCTCGTCCCACTCATAATGCCTCATCATCATGGGTTCCCACCAAGGCTTCATTTACTGTCTGCTGTGTGTATGATGAGCCACGCTCTGCTCTTGGGTGGCAGGTTGCATTAAGGTCAGTAGAGGTCAGAGACACAATCAAAACCATTGAAGTTTAGAGGAAGACTGACCAAGTCCTATTCCTCCCATTAGACTAATAACAGGAATTAAAAAAACAATGCTAAAGGATCAGAATACAATGAAAAACTGTTTCCAGTTGCTTTTAAACATTCTCTAGCACGCCCCCTAGTGTCTAATCAACTAAGAAAAAACTATTTCCACAGAATTAATTCTTATTAACACCACACATCATTGCATTATCTTTGCATTATCCAGGTTTAATTTGGGTTTACTCATCAATGTATTTTTGCCATTGCCATTAAATCAATTACATAGCTTAAGCAATTGTAGCATTTACAAAATCTGTGCAGACAAACCAACATTTACCTCAGCAGTGCTGTTCTAATCATGAATTTACTTCAGTTGTGGAGTTTACCTTAGGACTGCTATTTTAATAAGTTTACTAAAGCAGTGTCATTTTAATCACAAATCAACCTCACGAATGCTGTTCTAACCATAAATTTACTTCAGTAGTGCTACTCTAATCAAAAGTTTCATTAAAAATAATAAAGTGGGTGTGGCAAGTAATCCAGCCAGGTTTGAACCCCGCTTATGCCACTTTGCCATCAGCTGCCGGTGTTCAGAGGGAGCACAATTGGCCCTGCTCCCTCCGGGTGAGTAGATGGTGTTCTCTCCCCATCACGCTTAAAGGTGGCGCCGGGCGTCACGAGGCGTCTGTGAGCTGATGTATCGGAGGCTAGCCGCTGTGCTTTCCTCTGAGCGTGCTGTGATGCTGCTCATGCAATGATTCATCAGCAGCAGCTCCAAAAAATGGGGTGACTGACTTCAAACATGTCGGAGGAGGCGTGTGCTTGTCCGCATCCTCCTAGGGTCTCAGGTGCCACTGGTGATGGGGACGCACAAAGGGGTGGGACAGTTGGATAACCTAATTGAGAGAAAATGGGGAAAAATCTGAGAAAAAAAAAAAAAAAAAATTATAATAATAAAGTGCAATTTTAGTCATTTACCTCAGCAGTGTTATTCTAACCATAGATTTACTAAAACTGCACAATTTTAGTCAACAATTTACTTCAGGAGTGCTGTTCTAAGTACTAAAGACGTGTACTTCAGTTATAACTTATTTGGTCGAACACTGAAGGCCTTTTTTTGGCTATTTTTTTTTTCGAACAAATATTTAAGTAGTCAAATATTCTGTGCATCCCCAGCTTTACACTTTGCTTCGTCACAGTGCTGACTGTGTTATTTAATGCCCTGTCCTGAAGGGTGTTTTGTTTGTTTGTTATTTTTTTTACGTAAGAAAAGTATATCGCCCCCTACATGTCCGACAGTGTATTGTAGTTTGTCACACAAGCATCACACTTCCAAATCCATATATATATATTTTTTTTTTTTAAGTTTTTCTCACCACCACTGCAGCCTTAACGTGAATAAGTGTGAGTATCTTAGTACTTAGTTGCACCTACAGAAGTGTCTCACTATTACTCATCAGTCCCCCATCAGTTTTTCATCCCCTCTTTCAATCTTCTTTTTTAGTGGGATGCACACACACACACAGCACTTCAGACTGGACTTCATTCACCTCGAAATGTCAGTAATTACCACGCTCCACCGACTTCCACCTTGAAGCCTGTTTGATGCAAGTGGGACTCCATTAACCCATTGTGCTTTAGTGGCTGTAGCTCATACCCTGGCCACAAGGGGGCCCTCCGAATAGAATGTAGTGTTTTTAATACCTCACTGTCGTCCACTTGACCTCGCCAGTTTTGCTGAGGGGAATCTTCTTCATGCAAGTTAGTTCATAAACCAAATATGTTCAGATCAGAACATATGACACCAACAGAAGACATTAAGAATCTGCAGCAGCACAGCATTCCTACGTGCCATCACACTCCCACCACCATGTTTCACAGTTGGCTTGATGTTGTGTTTTGTGCAATGCTGTATACTGTATATGTATTAGCTGTATGCTAAATGTAACAGAATTTCCGTCTTTTTTATTTTGAGTATGACTCTAGCTGTGGTTGCATTGAGTTTTAGTAGCTACTTTAAAAATTACTTTTCAAACATTGTCTTTATATTTTCTTTCCCATTGGTGGAAATGTTCAGTTTGACTGCCATCAATTATTAAAGCCTGATTGTTTTTCGATTAAGTTATCCCAATTATGAAGGAATATTTGGATAACTGATAGATTTAGTAACTAAGAGGGTTTCAGTTTCAGTTACTCTATCAACACAAGGCCTAACCTTTTCACTTTCAATTAATTTGGATTAATTTACAAAATATTACTATAGATAACTAAAGAGCGTAATACTGTAAATAAACTGTAGAAAATGTACATCCATGCATATATAGAATTACAATTAAATTTAGCTGTAACGCCAGACAGAATGGAGTGACACTAGCTGAGTAAAATGAACTGATATTACTAAGATATTACAGATACAGAAGCCAAGCAAACAATAATCTTACCGAAGACCGAAGCCGTAGTAGTATAAACAGTCCGTGTTTGAAACCAAATTACAGTCCAACCAAACATTAAATCCAAAAGGGGCAAAACAAGAGACAGAAGCCGATAAACCAGAAAAGAGGGTCGTAATGAGAAGGCACTAGAAGAACACGTGAGAAAACGCTTAGTATGAAACCAAAGTCGACAATACCTCGCGAAGATAGTTTACATAATGCAGCCTTAAATACAAAACACATGATGAGCATAACCCGGAACTTCCTCAGAACACAGGTGAATCTGAGCGTTGGAGCGTAACGTGATTGGGCGAAGGAGAGCGACTGACGGTGACGTCATAAACCACAGTCCGGAGGTGTGGGAGGAGAGTCAGGCGGCGTGACATTAGCAATTTTTACAAGGGGGCAATATCACTTGTAGCTTTGTTGCGCACCATTTAGAAATGAGTGAAATACACCCACAATAAACAATCAGATTGTGTTTTTTAGGTACGTTGGTGAACCCAAAGCTAGTCAGATGATATATGCCATACATAATGATTAATCTAGCCCTATATAGTCAAAGAAAGCAATGGTACATTGTGTTTTTCTATTTAAATGTTAATAAATAACGTTTGTTATTTTAGTTTGTATAAATAGTAATTGATTGTTTCCTTCCTTTCTGCATTCGCTGTATATCTACATTTACTTCCGTCTGGCTGCCACTTCCCTCCGTTTGGCGTAGCTGCATGTGATGCAGTGCCAATTTAAAACGTATAAAGAGGAAATTGAACGGCAGTTTAATTCCCGTTGGTGAGATCCCGGTCTGTGTCATTTCTCACTGATCCATGATCAGTCTCTCTGCTCTGATTTGTGTATTAGCTTGTGGCTCCCTCACTTATGCATTAAGCCTGGTGGTTGATTTACTGCAGCGTATCGAACCCAACAGTTCATGCACACTGAGCCTGGTGACGCTTGGATACTGAAGAGCCTTGATGTGTTTTGGGTTAAATTGACTGGAACTGACGGCTGGTTGATACCAAGACTGTGCCCCCCCCCCAACCCAGATACCATATAGTGCACATTAACCATTAATATACAGCCAATATTAAAAATGTGTGTAGTGAAAAGCCATAAATTAAGATGATTTATATGTTCAATGGAACAGTTTAGCGATTTCTTTACATTAGCCTCTCAATGCGCCCTAAAATGTATAATAATTAATATCTGGCTGTGTTTATGAATAATTATAGGCTCAATATAGACACCCAATATGCCATTTTAAAGCTTAAAACTGTCTATTTACAGTCATATGAAAAAGTTTGGGCACCCCTATTAATCTTAATCATTTTTAGTTCTAAATATTTGGGCGTTTGCAACAGCCATTTCAGTTTGATATATCTAATAACTGATGCACACAGTAATATTTCAGGATTGAAATTAGGTTTATTGTACTAACTACTTTTTACTGACTTACTGAAGCACAAAATTGGTTTGGTAACCTCATTGAGCTTTGAACTTCATAGCCAGGTGTATCCAATCATGAGAAAAGGTATTTAAGGTGGCCAATTGCAAGTTGTTCTCCTATTTGAATCTCCTCTGAAGAGTGGCATCATGGGCTCATCAAAACAACTCTCAAATGATCTAAAAACAAAGATTGTTCAACATAGTTGTTCAGGGGAAGAATACAAAAAGTTGTCTCAGAGATTTAACCTGTCGGTTTCCACTGTGAGGAACATAGTAAGGAAATGGAAGAGCACAGGGACAGTTCTTGTTAAGCCCAGAAGTGGCAGAACAAGAAAAATATCAGAAAGGCAGAGAAGAAGAATGGTGAGAACAGTCAAGGACAATCCACAGACCACCTCCAAAGAGCTGCAGCATCATCTTGCTGCAGATGGTGTCACTGTGCATCGCTCAACAATACAGCGCACTTTGCACAAGAAGAAGCTGTATGGGAGAGTGATGCGAAAGAAGCCATTTCTGCAAGCACGCCACAAACAGAGTCACCTGAGGTGTGCTTTTGTCCCTGTGGTCTTCCATTTCCTTACTATGTTTCTCACAGTGGAAACTGACAGGTTAAATCTCTGAGACAACTTTTTGTATCCTTCCCCTGAACAACTATGTTGAACAATCTTTGTTTTTAGATCATTTGAGAGTTGTTTTGATGATCCCATGATTCCACTCTTCAGAGGAGATTCAAATAGGAGAACAACCTCCTGTGGGCAGTGATGTGAATCAGTGAATCAGTGAGTTTGTGAATCAGTAGCTGTGAGTAAACATGACTCACTGTTTCCTCTGTCTGAAGAAAAGCTGTGAATGGAAAGCTGTGCCAGTTTCTCATTCACTGAACTGTGCCTCCAGCTCTGAAGAAAGGATACTCATGGAAGTGGATTCTTGAAGGAACCACTTGCTGGAAATGTGAATAGAAACCTGTAGCATTAGCTGTATTAGCTTTTCTGTGGTGTTCTGTTAGGGTATAGCTTTAATTGCTTTAATGGGGATGAATGAAGGCTAGTAAGTAGAACCTTTAGCATTAGCCTTAACTCATTTTGACAGTGTTAATGGCTTTTATATGTTACGACGCTTGTCTGAGGAATTCTTTTATGCTAATTTAAAGAGGTTCTACAATGTAAAAATCCATATACAGCTCTGGAAAGAAAAGAAACCACTTAAAAAATGATTTTACCAAATTAAAAACTTCTGGAATATAATCAAGAGGAAGATGGATGATCACAAACCATCAAACCACCAAACTGAACTGCTTGAATTTTTGCACCAGGAGTAAAGCAGCATAACGTTATCCAAAAGCAGTGTGTAAGACTGGTGGAGGAGAACATGATGCCAAGATGCATAAAAAAACTGTGATTAAAAACCAGGGTTATTCCACCAAATATTGATTTCTGAACTCTTAAAACTTTATGAATATAAATGTGTTTTCGTTGCATTATTTGAGGTCTAAAAGCTCTGAATCTTTTTTATTCTCTGCAAATAAATGCTCTAAATCACAATGTATTTATTTGGAATTTGAGAGAAACGTTGTCTGTAGTTTATAGAATAAAACAGCAATGTTTATTTTACTCAAACATCTACCAACTTTTCCATATCATGTTCCATGTTAAACACACCAATAAATATTTATAAAACAAAACATTGATATATATGATATATTATGTTATTATATTTGCAATGAGATAAAATGTTGGATTAAAATACTTTTCTAGTATAGCAAAGCAAAGTTTTAGAACACCCACATTTTTCCTACTTTATTTTTGCCATTTAAGCTCTTCAGGTCTTGTCAATAACTGAAAAAAAAGTCTTTAAAGATAAAAAATGAACTAAAAACTGAAAGTTCATGATGATTATGGCTTACAGCCAATGAAAAAAACAAAAATCAGTGTCTCAGAAAATTAGAATTTTATATAAGATCAATTGGTACTTTTGGCAGTGTGGGCCGTGTGCCATAAAAGTTGTCAGCAGAGGTTGATGACATGTCTCTCCAAACCATCAAACTACAGTCCATATCCACTCTTCCTTCAGACTGTGGTCCCTTGATTTGCAAATAAAACATGTACAATTTTCTGATGATCATATTTGTGTTGGTTTGTAGAATCATGTTATCTGCTGCAGTTGATCCACTGTGTTTTATTATCAAGTCCACCAAATCTTACAGCACTTCGTGTTTCCCTCTGCTGACAACTTTTATAGAGATGAGGATTTCATTTTCCAGCAGGACTTGGCACACTGCCAACACTGTTGACGGAAGATAACATAGACACAAAGACAAATAGTTACTGAAATAGTTACAGAGTTACAGCAGAGCTACCCATACATCCGAAATGCAAAAATTACTTTCTTGGTTTTAGGAGCCAAAAGGTTGTATTTTTTTTATCTTTGTCACTCCACAAATATGGATTTTGAAATTCTTCCGGCTTGTTTAAACGTTTAATTTTTACTTTATGCCATTCAAAGTACAGTTTACCTTCTAAAATTGTCACAATAACCAGGCGTTAACTTTTGCCACTGTATACAGTAATTCATACATGATGCTCTACTATCTCTCTCTCTCTCTCTCTCTCTCTCTCTGCGCATGCGTGGCGTTTGTGGAGCGTGTGGAGCGAGTGTGTGTGTGAGAGCGACTGTTTCCCTTTCTTTTGTGTTTATTTCTGTTTTTCTTTGGTTATTTGGGGTTTAGTTTAGGTTTTTTGGGTGTAAGGGGGGTAGTGAGCACAGGACTGGGCGGGTGGGGGCAGTGGGGTAGGGGGTTAGTGCAGTGGCGGTTCTAGGGGGGGGCCGACGGGGGCCAGTGCCCCTCCCACAACACGCTCGGCCCCCCCTACGGCCCCCCTAAATTAGGCGTGCGTGAGTCTCCTCACTTTAGCAAGCAAACAGTGACAAGGCGGCACACTAATGTAAAAACAAATTTTCCAGTCGGACCTTTTTAGGCGGCGGACCGGGTCTCCCTTGTTCAACAGACAGCGCGATTCACCACCTGAATGTGTCTAAAACCGTGAAACGAAGGTATGTAAAATGTTCTGTTGAAACTCTGTTTTATTAGTTGTGTAATTAGGATAGCGTTTCTGAGAATGTGTTGTATATTAAGTACTTTATGTACTAAGATAAATGTAAAACGCTTGCTTGCTAACGCAGCAATTCCTCCGTAGTGGTGGACTGATACTTGTTTTTTGCTCTGTAGTTATTTTCAAAATGAAGAGGAAAAGTGATATTTCACACTTTTTCCAAAAAAAGAAAGAAGCTTGTGCAGAAAGTCAGGTAGAGCCAGAGAATTCAAGTGAGGGACGAGCCACGGAACCTACACATAATGAGCGGCAAGAGCGGGAAGATAGTTCAGCTGGAGAAAGCGGTGCAGAGAGTGAGGAGACATTAGAACAGGGAGAGACAGATGAACATCATGGGAGTGAGGCTGAGTGTGAGGACCAGAGAAAAGAGCTGTTTGTGTCCACAAACACAGCACCATCAGGTTTGTGATGTCAAAATGCTCTGAGTCAGTTCATCTGTAGGTTTTTGGTGTGTTAAAAGGTTTTACAGTGTTACATTACATCTCAGTGCTGTTTCTCAAACGGATATTTGTTTAAATATTGTTCTTGTTTTTATTTTTTTTGCATATATCAGCAAATGCAGAGATGATTCACCAGTTCAGCCAATGCTGAAAATATATCCAAGGACTAAGATGGGAGACAGGAGGAGGAGTTTCAAGGCAGCCTGGTACAATATCCACCCCTGGCTTGAATATTCCAAACATTCAGACTCTGCATATTGCTTTGCATGCAGACACTTCAGTCCTCCCAAAAGCTCAGAGACAGTGTTTGACTCAGTAGCTGGATTCCGCAATTGGAAGAAGGCAACTTACAAAGAGGGGGGATTTGCAATCCATGCAAGATCTGAGCGCCACAAACAAGCAATGATTGCATGGAGAGACTATCAGAAAGCTGTAAAAAATGATGCAACACTCTTAAATGCCCTAAACAAGGAACACAACAAACAGATTACAGAAAATCGGGACTATATTAAGACAATTGCTGAGGTTCTGCTGCTTACAGCCACACAGAACATTGCACAAAGGGGACACAACGAGTCTGCGGATTCTGATAATAAAGGGAACTTCATGGCAATTTTAGAAACAATAGCTAAGCATGACAAAACTGTGAAAAAAAGATTGACTTCCATTCATAATGCAAAATACACAAGCAAAGTAATTCAGAATAAGGTTCTGAGTTGTTTGGCAGACATGGTTCGTACCAAAATTATAGAAGAAGTGAAAGACAGTGAGGTCTTTAGCATCATGGTTGATGAGACCAAAGATGTGAAAAAAAAGAACAGATATCTTTAGTAGTCCGGTACTATTTCAGCGGAGCTGTGCATGAGAGTTTTCTCCACTTTGAATCTGCTGATCGACTAGATGCAGCAGGGCTTACTGACAAAATTATACACATTCTACAAAGTCATGGTCTTGAGTACAGAGACAATCTAGTAGGCCAAGCATATGATGGTGCTTCTGTCATGAGTGGCAAGTACACAGGCGTCCAGGCGCACATTAAAGAGCAAGCAAAGCATGCATTTTATGTCCACTGCAGTGCACACTGTCTTAATTTAGTTTTAGTAGACACTGTTAAAACTGTTCCTGAGGCAGACCAATTCTTCTCCTTGCTAGAAAGACTATATGTCTTTACATCTGGATCATATGTGCATCAAAAATGGCTTAGTGTACAAAAAGAGATGTATGAAGGTGCACCCAGAGAGCTCCAGAGGTTAAGTGATACCCGCTGGGCATGCCGGTATATGTCTCTACGTAACATTATTGATAGATTGCCTGCCATTAAGCGAGTCCTTCAGGAGATAGCCCATGAACACCATGGTGACAGATCTGTTGAGGCACGAGGTCTGTTTGCGCAAATAGATCTACAATTCATTGTTTATCTTGTTACATTCTGTAAAGTGTTTGGAGAAACAAAACTTCTCTCTGATATGCTACAGTCTCCATCTCTTGACCTCTCAAAGGCTGTTGATTTAGTTGAAGCCTTAATTCAGACTTTGAATGACTACAGGAATGAGTCTTTTTTTGATAGCCTATGGAATGAAGTGTTGACTACTGCTGAGCAGTGTGATACTGCAGTACAGCCAACTGCAAAACGACAAAAAAAGCTAAGCTCTAAACTTGGTGGACACTGTGTACTCTCGACTGTAGGTCAGAAAAGGTCAGATTCAGAACTAGAGAAAGAGAGTTTTCGCACAGGCTTTTTCTACCCTGTTTTAGATCATATACTCACTGAGCTTAACAGGCAGTTCTCCAGCAGAAACTGTGACCTAATGAATGGCATTCAAGCTCTTAATCCTAAAAGTGATGGATTCCTCAAAGAGGATACTCTGTTCTCATTTGCTGAAATGTATGAGTCAAACATTGAGGACTTGGGACATGAACTACATCAATTCAGGAGGATTTTGGAAAGGAAAATACAAACTGGTACGCCAAGACCCTTTAGTGTAGTTGAACTGGCATCATTTATGGAGCCTTATAAAGATGTTTTTTTTAGCTCTACAAACTGTGCAAAGTAGCTGTTTCAATTCCTGTTACTACTGCTTCTTGTGAGCGAAGTTTTTCTACACTAAAGCTGGTGAAAACCTATCTAAGGTCCACTATGACAGATGAGAGATTGAGTAATTTGGGTGTACTGAGTATTGAGTCAAGGAGGGCAAAGACCTTGAATCTAGAAGAATTTGTAGATCTGTTTGCAAGAAACCATAAGAACCGAAGAATACAGTTGATGTAATGGAACTGTATGTATCTTATGAGCTGTTTTTTTTTTTTTGCACTAAAGTTTGAGTCCTCTTTGACTGTAAATGTACACTTTTAGTTGAGGATAGCAAAGGCCTTTGACCTGTTTTGATATGTGGCAAGAATATGTAAATTGTAAGTTGATATAAATTGTACATGAAACAGAAAAAGTGAATAATATATTGTAAAGCATAATAAAAGCTTTGAAGGGTGATTTTTGTTTATCTGTTTTGTAGGAAACCTGTTGGTAAGAAAGCAGCATACAAACAATAAAAACAGCTGATTTAAAAGAAATGTAATATGAAACTGAAAAAAGGGATTAATAACATTTTAAATGGTAGCAAAGATACTGAAAGGTGATATGTAATTGAGTATGTATAAAACATAAGGATTATATAACTAAGCTGCAAATTGTGTAACTGAAAACTATTTTGCCCCTCTAAAAAAAACACTGGCCCTACACTGGCCCCCCCTGGTGAAATGGTCTAGAACCGCCACTGGGTTAGTGGGGTTTAGCGGGGTTTAGCGGGGGTAGACGCCGGCGTGCAGCATGGCGGGGGTGGCGGGTGCAGGTGCAGGTGTAGGTGTAGGTGGGAAGTTTGATGGGCTTTCTCGCCGGCATGGCGTTAAAGTGCCGGTCGGGGTTGATTTTTCGGTTGAGGAGGTCAGTTTAAAGGTGGGGGCTGTTGTGGGGTATGACTCCATTTTATCAGCCTCCCGAATGAACAGTGCCGTTGTTTTATTTTTGGACAGTGTTGAAAAGGTGAATCAGCTGGTGGTGTCGGGGATTTCATTGAAAGGCACACACATCACTGTGTTTCCCCTGGTTAAACCAACCAAAAAAGTTATTCTGAGCAACGTCCCTCCTTTTATTAGTGATTCTGTTCTGACCCGCGAGCTGTCCCGGCATGGCCAAGTAATGTCGGGAATAAATAAGGTTCCTTTAGGCTGTAAATCTCATCTCCTTAAACACGTCGTTTCTTTTAGGAGAAGGGTTTTTATGGTTTTAAATGACAATGCTGAGGAATTAAATCTGGCTCTAAGATTTAAGATAGACGGTTTTGATTATGTTGTGTTTGCTACTACTGAGACCATGAAGTGTTTCGGTTGCGGGGCTGAGGGGCATCTGGTGCGGAGCTGCCCAGAGCGGGCAGGGGGGGCTCGGCTTGAGTCTGCCGCTGCTGACGCTGCTCAGCCCGCGGTGAGCCGGGCGGAGGCTCCGCCGGCCGCGGAGCGGCAGCAGCAGCGGCAGGAGGAGGAGGAGGAGGTGGCGGCGGCGGATGGTGCGGTGGACGGTGCGGGTGGGTCAGATCAGCACGAGCGGGAGGGGGAAGCAGAGCCCGGCGACACGGTAACGCTCTCTGACTCCCAAAACAGTGAATGTAGTACTATAACTGATGAAATGGAGTGCGGGACGAATCAGGCGCGTGAAAAAGAGCCCGTGTTTAAACGGCCGGCTCAGAGGGAGACCTCCAGCCGCCACACTAAAAAGTCTAAAACATCAAAAATCCCGAAACCCAGTGTGTCCTCTCGGCCCCGGGCTGAAACCGGTTCAGCGAGTGAGTCGGAGGATTCTGCTGCGGAGTTTGCGCGCGGATCCTCCGACTCACCGCGCTCTGATAAACGTGCACTCAGTAGTAGCAAATACACTCCTGATCAGGTGCATAAATTCTTAAACGAAACTAAAGGTAAACGAAATGTAAAAGTAGAGGATTTTTTCCCTGATCTGGAGATGTTTTTAAAGTGTTCTAAGGTTTTAACGAGGAGTGAGGAGGAGGGGGGGATAGGAGAGCCAGATGTGCACAGGTTGCGTAAACATGTTACAGCTGTGAGGAAACTACTTGGCCATCCCGATGACGACTCAAAGGTATGAACTGCTCTTTTTCTCCGTCTCTGTTCTGTTTTTTAGCTTTGCTTTGTTTTTATTAATGAGTGATTTTAAAGTGGCTTCTTTTAATGTTAACGGAGCACGAGACGTGAGAAAAAGAGCAGTTCTCTTTGAACTTTTAAAAACTAAGCGAGTGGACGTTGCTCTGGTCCAGGAGACTCACAGTGATGGGGTGAACGCGGTGGACTGGCAGAGGGAGTGGGAGGGGAAGGTGTGCCTTTCACATGGAACCTCTAACTCCAGTGGTGTTGCTGTCCTTTTCTCACCTTTTTTTATGCCCCAGTCCTGTATGTCTGAAGAGGTAGTGGGGGGGTCGTCTTTTAAAAGTTACTGTAAAGTTTGAAAATATTTATTTGGTTTTTATTTGTATTTATTCACCAGTAATACCTAAAGACAGGTGTATTTTTTTTAGAAAAACTCTCTACCACAGTAGCACAGTGTGATACACAACACTTTTTAATTATTGGGGGAGATTTTAATTGCACAAGTGATGTTTTAGATCGGAATCACTTTGAACCTGATCCAGCTTCCAGGCGCATCCTTAATCATTTTATTAAAACTCGTGAATTGGCTGATGTGTGGCGCTCCAAATATAATAATGCTCGCCAGTATACTTGGGCGCATGCTAGGGATGGTTTTATTTCTATGGCTAGATTGGATAGGTTTTATTGTTTTAAACATCATTTGCAGATTTTTAAGGAGTGTTTTATCACCCCAGTTGGTTTTTCTGATCACAGTATGGTGTCAGGGAGAGTTTTTCTTAATCATGTTAAACCTAAGAGTGCTTACTGGCATTTTAACACCAGTCTTTTAAATGATCTTAATTTTAGACGTTGTTTTACTTTTTTTTGGGGCACTTGGAGGTCTAAAAAAGTTGGTTTTAATTCTGTACAACAATGGTGGGATGTTGGCAAAATACAAATCCAGCAATTCTGTAAGCAGTACACTCTCAATGTCACGAACAGCATATCACAATCTGTTACTGTTTTAGAGAAGGATATATTGTTTTTACAGAGCACTGCAGAGGCTGGGGTGGACCAGGACCACACCCAGACACTTAAGGGCAAGAAGGCTGCCCTAGCTGACCTGCTCGGCCTTCGGGCACAGGGTGCTCTGATCAGATCTCGCTTTCAAAACCTCTCTGAAATGGATGCCCCGTCGCAGTTTTTCTTCAGTTTGGAGAAGAAGAATGGCCAGAGTAAGGTTATTCACTGTCTCCGTGCAGCCGATGGCAGGGAGCTCTCTGACCCAGCAGAGGTCAGAGAGAGAGCTGTGGAGTTCTACTCTGAGCTCTATTCCCCTGAGTGGATGGAGGACCAGTCGGCACAGCAGCGCTTTTATGACGGTTTGCCACAGGTGTCTCCTGCAGCCAATGAAGAGCTGGAGCAACCCGTGTCCATGCAGGAGCTGCATGGGGCACTACAGGGCATGGCCAATGGGAAGGCTCCTGGGGTTGACGGTCTGCCTGTTGACTTTTATAAGTCTTTTTGGGAGGTGATGGGGGAGGACCTACTGGAAGTGCTTAATGGCAGCCTGGCTGGGGGGCAGTTACCCCTGAGCTGCAGGAGAGCGGTCCTTGCCCTGTTGCCGAAAAAAGGAGACCTCACGGACATCAAGAACTGGAGACCTGTGAGCTTGCTCTGTGCCGACTACAAAGTTCTCTCCAAAGTACTAGCAAACCGGCTGAAGGAGGTGATTGGGCAGGCCATACATACGGATCAGGCATACTGTGTTCCGGGTAGGTCAATTTTTGATAACATTTCTCTTATTAGAGATTTATTAGAAGTGTCTGGGTGGGGTCCCCGCTTTGGACTGGTCTCCCTGGACCAAGAAAAGGCTTTTGATAGGGTTGAGCATAATTACTTGTGGGATACTTTTAAAGCTTTTGGTTTTTCATCAACTTTTATTTCTATGATAAAAGTGCTCTATACGGACATTGAGAGCGTACTGAAGGTCAATGGTGGCTTGTGTGCTCCTTTTAAAGTTGGGAGGGGTATCAGACAGGGCTGTTCCCTATCAGGAATGCTGTACTCTTTAGCAATTGAACCCATGCTTCACCGACTTAGAAAAGAGCTTTTAGGTGTTTTTATTCACTCTGAAATTCCACGCTTTTATCTATCAGCTTATGCCGATGATGTCGTTCTTGGCATCACAAGTAATCGAGATGTTGGAATTTTAACTGATATTATTAAAGATTTTAATAAAATTTCGTCAGCAAAAGTGAACTGGGCTAAGAGTACAGGACTCCTGGTAGGGAACTGGGGAGGAGAGGAGCCAACCTTGCCAGAGGGTTTAAAATGGGCTAAAGATGGTTTTAAATATCTAGGGGTATTTCTGGGTAGTGAAAATGTAGTTAAGAAGAACTGGGAGGGGGTTTTACAGGCTGTACAGAACAAACTAGACAAGTGGCGGTGGCTTTTACCCAGGATGTCTTTTAGGGGAAGAACACTTATTGTCAATAATCTTGTAGCGTCTTCCCTCTGGCATAGGTTGGCTGTTCTCGAACCCCCTCGAGGACTTTTAACTGGCATTCAAGTTTTAATTGTTAATTTTATGTGGGATAATCTTCACTGGGTCCAGCGTAGTGTTTTGTTTTTATCAAGGGATGAGGGCGGGCAGGGTCTTATTCATCTTGATAGCAGGAGGGCAACTTTTAGATTACAGTTTTTACAGAGATTTTTATTTGGTTCTTTTAACTCCCTTTGGAGACATTTGACTGGTTTTATTTTGCGTAGAGCGGGGGGGTTGGGTCTGGAAGAAACTGTGTTTTTATTAAGAACTGATGAGTTTTTATGTGCCAGAATGTCTTCTTTTTATGCAAGTGTTTTTAGGGCCTGGCAATTATACTTGGTGGAGAGACAGGCCTCCAGTATGTCCATGTACTGGTTTCTTCAAGAGCCTGTGGTCCATGGAGCCCGCCTGGCCATCGCAGAAGGTTCCTTGTCCAAAAGACTGATGGAAGTGGGACTGGTTACTGTGGAGCATCTCCTAAAGACTGTTGGGACGACCCTGGATGGTGTGGAGGAACTGGCTCACAAGCTTGGAATACGGTCAGTCAGGGTCGTTTCTCAGATGCTCCACAGGTTTCGGGAGGCGTTGACAACAAAAGAAAGGAACCTTCTGGAAAAATGGACACCTGGGCAGGCGGAGCTTCAGAGGATGGACCCTTTTCCATGTCTTTGGGTCAGGCCCAATTTTAACATTTTAGACACACAGAGCCCTCTTTTATCGCTGGACGGACTAACAGACATGCGGTTTGACAGTCTACATGCCAAGGCCATGTACAGGGGGTGTGTGAAGGTGTTCCATCAAGACAAACTGGCCGGGCTGGTCGACACCCCCTGGAGGGCGCACTTTGGCCTTGGCTGTGACGTCAAACCAGCATGGAGAGCACTGTACAAGCCACCATTGACCAAGTCCGCTGGAGACTTGCAGTGGAGAATCTTACACGGAATTATCGCTGTGAATGCTTTTGTTTCCATTTTAAACCCTGCAGTGACCTCTGAGTGCCCTTTTTGTTTTGAAAGGGAAACTGTTTTTCATTGTTTTACTCAGTGTACAAGACTGGCTTTACTGTTTAGGGTTTTAACCTCCCTTTTTACTTGTTTTAATGAATGTTTTACGCTGTCACTTTTTATTTTGGGTTTTCCATACTGCCAAAAGAGGAAAAAGAAATGTCACTTGTTGAATTTTATTTTGGGGCAGGCCAAGAGTGCAATTTATTTTAGCAGAAAGAAGAAAATAGACTCAGGCCAAGTTTGTGATGTTCTTTTACTTTTTAAACGGTTAATACAGGCCAGGGTGAGGGTTGATTTTATGTTTTATGATGCAATGAACGATCATGTTGGGTTTGAAAATGTGTGGGACTACGAAGGAGCTTTATGTAAAATTTTAAATGGTGAACTCATTTTTAATGAACTTTTAGCTTAAACCAACCTGTGTTTTTTATGTAACTGATGGTCTGTTTTAACTAATATTGTTAATAAAGTGTGGTTAAAACTCAAACTCTCTCTCTCTCTCTCTTTCTCTCTCTCTCTCTTTGCATTTTTCTTGTTTTCTGTTTGTTATAAGGCCTGTAGCTGCTTTGTTTCACTGATCCAGTGTGGTTTAGAGCATGTCCCCCCGTGCTCAGCCCTCACTGACTCGGACCACCGCTCCAAATCCTTCTTATATGAAAGGGATCAGCGATTGTAAATCCGGAGAGTGTGGAAGAAAGGGCACGACTCGCTCTCGCATCTCTCCTCCTTCAGTCTCTGTGTGTTTGCTGGAGAGGCATTGATTTCTGAGTCGGTATGAATCTGCTCAAGGCTGAAGTGAAGTGACCCTCAGTAGAGCCTCTATGACCGCTGACGCCTGTCTGCAGAAGCCTTTATAAGTGTTTATGTAGGGTGATGTCAGTTATTATTGAAGCTTTATGAATTCTTCTCTTTAATAGAGCATCATAGAAACAGCTACTAACAAATTGTGTTTGCGAGTTGCATTATAAAAGATAAAGTTGCTTTAGTGATGCTAAGCCTACTTACTTTATACTCTCAAAGATAAAGGCCTAGAAATGGTTCTGTGGGGCAGTGGCTTTTTATCCCATTTTTCCCCCAATTTACACAGCTAATTACCCTAAACCAGGGGTGTTTAGGGTATTTTAGAAATAGAATGAAAGTTGGCCCGCTGTTAAGCAGGTTTTTATAATGTGAGATTCAAAGTTTGAACGCTAGGTGTCAGGAACGGGCCAAAGAGTCTAAAAGCAGAGAGAGTGCGCATTTCTAGTGCAGAAAAACGGGCCAAAGAGTCTAAAAGCAGAGAGAGTGCGCATTTCTAGTGCAGAAAACGGGCCAAAGAGTCTAAAAGCGGAGAGAGTGCGCATTTCTAGTGCAGAAAAATATTTGCTATATTTGGATTGTAAAGATTATGAGGATTTTTTTTACTTTATATATTGGCAAAGGCTTTCATCCTCAATAATGGGTTCCATTCTTTCCTTTCTGAAAGGTTCCTTAAAGCACCTTTAGATCTAAATCTGTGAGCCTGAAGACATTTCTAAAGGTTTAATTCTAATGTAACAGTTCTTCTAAGAACCTTTTTATCATAAGGAGGTTCTGTAAATAGTTAAGTACTCTTCATATTCTCAAATCAATATTTTAAATAATCATTCTGTATGGAACACAGAAGCTCACACACAATAAGAAGCAAGAGTTTAGCTGTTTAAAACCTTAAAAAAGGCGAACATGTTTTCAGTTCAGTCCTCAATCAATAGGATCAAATAGATATATGTGGAATTTTATTTTGATTGCAAGTTAAAAAAAAGATCCTGATCCCCCAGTAATGGGAAAATGAATGAAAATAATCAATTAAATATATGTTATGGAAAAACGTACATTTGCTATTAGGCTGCAGACGTCAAAATTTGCTAAATTATGGTCAAAATGGACGATTTACATGAAGAATGAAAAAACTGATTTAATTGAAACAAACAGAATAAACTACTACCCAGAAAAAAAGAAAAAAGAAAAAATATATATATATATTATTCTTTTTTTTTCCTTTATCTATATTTTATATCATTTTTATTATACAATAATTTAAGGAATTCTTCGTATTAATAGTTCCTTGTTCTGTATATGTTTTTTTCTATGTTGAAGGCATAAAAATGTGAAAATTAAAATTACAAAAAAATAATAAAATAAATACTCACATGGCATGTCACATGACGCTCACATGAGCCCTAACTGGCAAAATAACATCATAAATATCAGAAGATACCATATACAACCATTTATAAGACATCCCAAAAACATCTATTTAAAAAAAAAACATTGTAAGAATAAATTCATCATCATTTATCCCACCTGGTGACATGGTGCCCAAAGTATGAATCCAAAAAACTTCTTGTTGTTAACATCTTCACCTCTTCTACTGAGTTCTATGCAGCTATTGGGTTGGACTCTATAAAATGTTTAGCTACTGGTAATTTACATACGTTTAGAAGTGAGAAATTTCTGTAGCACAGTAACTTCAGTGTTGCTCTTGGCAACACCGGTGGAGAATTCTTATTGGAGGACGGCTGGAGGACATAAAAATAAAAAAAATCCAGTAAAAATGGAGATAGGAGGATTTGTGTGGCAGCGGCGAGCAGCACGTCTCCTCCATCTAAATGTTTTTACAGTCTGAAGGAGCTGCTATCTGCAGTTGGACGTCTGGAGGAACACTGGGCCCTTTGACCGTCCTCTTCAGAGACGTATGACCGTTCTCTCCTCTGCGGTTCACTCACGTCCTCCCTCCACAATGGACGGCCAGTCCGCCAAGCCTCAGAGGACACGGCCTTTACAGGCAAAGCCCGCGAGGCCCACAGCTCCGTAAATCACCTGCTTAACAATGACTCTTTCACCTCATACACTCACACACATTCACATTCACACACTGAGCCCACCCCCCTGCTCCCCCCACACTGGTCTCCCTTGTGTTAAGGGCAGTTTTGCCTCTTGTAAATGTATAAACTAGTCTCAGAGCTTGTTTAAGCAATCACTGCTTTTTCCTGTTCTTTTTCCCTGTTTATTAATCCTGGAAACAGAGGGCTTTTCTACACTTCCACTAGTTCACATGTTCTCACCGTCCTGCAGGACATTCCTGTTCTTGAAATGGTAAATGTAGTGCTGTATTCTGACAATGGTTCAACTGAAACTACTGTCACCAGTGGCAAACATAGCAACACTATATCAACCATATCAACCACCTGTAATACAATAGCAACAAATTAGTAACATCATATCAACTATCTAGTAACACTATAGCCACCAGTTGACAACACCAAAACAACCACCTGGAATACTATAGCAGCCACCTGTAATACCATAGCAACTATTAAGTAACATCCTAACAATCATCTATGACCACTATAGATTCCAGCTGGTAACACCGTAGAAACCACCTAAAATACCATAGTAATCCTTAAGCATCGTGATAACAACCCTGTAGCAACCACATGGAATACCATAGCATCCATTTATAGCAAAATCATAACCATCATCTAGTAGCATTAAGAGCTACCAGCTGACAAGCACCATAGCAACCATCTAGAATCATATAGCAGCCATTTAGCAACATCATAACCATCATCTAGCAGCTCTAAGGACCACCAGCTGGTAATGCTGTAGTAAACACATTAAATTCCATAGTAACCATTTAGCAACATCATACCAAATATCTAGCACTGATATATGATATATATTTAAATGTTGTAACAACCACCTGGAACACCATAGCAACCATTTAGCACCATCATAACAATGATCTAACAACATTAAGAGTCACCAGCTGGTAACCTTGTAAGAACCACCTGTTCTACTAATTAGTAACATTTAGTAACAACTAATTAGTAACATCATAACAACTATCTAGCACCACTATAGCCAACAGCTGGTAAAGCCGTAGCAACCACCTAGAATACCATAGCATCCATTTAGTAACATAATAACAACTATCTAGCACCACCATAGCCTCCAGCTGGTAAAGCCGTAGCAACCACATGGAATACTATAGCAACCATTTAGCAACATCATAACAATAATCTAGCAACTTTGTAAGAACCTTGTAAAAACCACTTGTAATACCATAGCAACAATTCAGTAACATCATAACAGCTATCTAGCACCACTATAGCCTCCAGCTGGTAATGCTGTAGCAACCACCTAGAATACCATAGCATCCATTTAGTAACATCATAACAACTATCTAACACCGCTATAGCCACTAGCTGGTAACACTGTAGCAACCATATGGAACACCATAGAACATATTTTACAACAACATATTTTGACAAAAGTCAAAATCTACCGTCTTGCTTTATTAAAGCCACCAGCTGGTCACACTGTAGCACCACCTAGCAACACTACTGTTATGTTAGGGTTCAAATTGACCCGTTTCGAAGTTTGAAGATCTAGAAAAAAAAAGTATATTTTTCAGTATGAAACTTCTTCTGCTTGCCTTAATTAGTGTAATAAACATACAGCATAATATATAAAATGGTTCATCCCACATATTTGCAACCACCCCCTGAAAAACCAAAAGTAAAACTAAATTACATGTTTCAATGTTCTATTGTGTTTTATATGTTGGTCTGTGAAAAGTAATGAAGTAGTGAAACATTAAAAAAGTTTGAAGTTTGAAGGTTTTTTTTTATGAAAAACAATTGAATAATCCAAATTGAAGCATTACCTGTTAGAGATAAGGAACACCATTGCACTAAATGTTGATAGAATAATGAACAATCGATTTAGTAAATAAATATTTACACTGCTTTTTGTTTCAGATATCATTTGGGTAATTAAACATGCACCAGGTCAAACTGACGCGGGAACACCATTGCTGTTTCTGACAAAAATAATAACCCACTCAACATCACTGTTTGTTATACTATAGCAACCATCTAGCAACACTATTGCAACCACCTGTAACACCACAGCAGCAACCTAATACAGTGTTTTTAATAAAGTGTTTCACAATAGTGGCTATGTAGCAACAGTCCAACAAAGTAAAGAGCATTCTGCACTGGTTATTAGTGTTCTCCTGCAAGCGTGTTGAGCCTCTCTGATGGAGTTTTATCAGCAGGGTGTAGAGATGCAGTGATGCAGTGATTTGGAGAAAGGGGTCTCTATGCAAGCACATGCTGACCTTCAGACTCTCAGCATTGGTACTGCCGTCTGTTGGTTGATGCTTCACAATTGGCAATTGGCATTCTCCTCCAAGAGTCTTCAGCTGTCCTGTGGCATTATGCTAACAGCAGATCTGGTTGGCTGGTTTCCTGTGACTTCCTGTTTAACCTTCCTAATGCATTCCAGGAATTTGGTATTTTCCTCACAGACTGTTTTTTGTCTGCTCTTCTCTGTGCTGATCATGAGATCTTTCGGCCCTTCCTGTATATATACATACGCATACGCTATTCAGTTGTTTTCCCTATGGAATAAAGGAAAATGAAATAATATATATGTATATATATATATATATATATATATATATATATATATATATATATATATATATATATACATTTTTTGATTATGGCTTACAGCCAATGAAAACCCCCAAAATAAGTGTCTAAAAAATAGACTATTGTTCAAGACAGGTAAAGTGTGGACAGTGTGCCAAGTCCTGCTGGAAAATGAAATCTGCATCTCTATAAAAGTTGTCAGTAGCAGAGAGAAGCTGTAAGATGAAGTGCTGTAAGATTTTGTGGGAAAACAAAACTGCACTGACTTTAGACTTGATAATAAAACACAGTGGATCAACACCAGCAGATGACATGTCTCTCCAAACCATCACTGATTGGTGGAAACTTCACACTAGACCTCGAGCAGTTTGGGCTGTGTGTCTCTCCACTCTTCCTCCAGACTCTGAAACTTAGTTCGTTTTAATGATGCGATCAAATTTAATTTGTTTGATTCTGGCAGTTATACAGTAAAAACTGTATAACTGAATATTTGTGAATTCAATCAAGAAAGCACTATATCTCTTATAATAACAGTTCAGGTGAATAAGTGGTGAAAATACAAATTAATTTATAATGAACTGTGATGTTTTTGATGATGCTATCTAATTTAACCAGCTGGAATCTCCAAAATGTTTGGTGTTCAATAAATATTTAAGTCTGGAGTTTTTTCCCTACATAGTAAATGAATAGTGAAGAGATCCAGACTATGAAGGAACACATAAGGAATCATGTAGTAACTTAAAAGTGTTAAACAAACCAAAATACTCTCTGAAGAAGCATTTAGATACTCGGATTAACTTATCCTGTACAACAGAGGAAACTCTTGCTCTTCTTTTCCTGTGGTGGTCCTGATGAGAAACACTTTATTAAGAGACAAGAAATTCAAGTAATTAACTCTTGAAAAGATCAGCACAGCTGTTAACTGAAAGCCTGAAATTCCAGCAGAAATGTGCACAACTGTCATCTAATCAAAAGGTGCTACTTTAAAGAATTAAAAATATAAAACACATTCTTGTTTGTTTAACACTTTTTTTGTTTAATGAATAATTTTATATGCTTTTCTTCATAATTTTAATAATTTTAGTATTAATCTACAGTGTACAGTGTAGTAATTTTTTTACAGTGTAGTAATAAATATACATGTTGGCTGTTTAATTTATACAGTAGTGAAGAAAAAATAAAGAAATAAATAAATGGAAAAAAATGACAAAAGAAATGAAATCACTTTAATCTGTTTTTGTGCTCTAACAGTAGCCCCTCCCCTCCTCCACCTCCCGGAGACTGAAGAGCTCACTATGGCATGCCCCTCTCTGGTATTCCGGAGCGGTCAGGGGCGGAAGACGAGACGCTTTTGTATCTGAAGCCATTTATATTCTGTAGAAATTGTCCTCGTCCCCGGAGTCCGTCCAGAGCACTTAATGTTTGTCCTGTCCCGGTCAGCCCATCACACACCATTAACTTTAAATGTTGCAGTTGCTTTGAAAACCGATGCAAAGAAAATTTAAGATGTATTTTTGTCCCAAAGTGTCCAAGAAGTTTAGTGTCTAAAGCATTATCTGGACGGGATTAGTTTCTCAGGGGGACGCCTATGAAAAATAATATTTCACACATCTACTCAGTTATAAAACTCCTGTATCCGGACTGCAATTGAAAAAACAGGAGGACCAGTGAGTTTTTAGGCTTTCTCGGTCACGTGACATCGCGGGGTTCAGTAGCTCCTCCATTTCCACTCTCCGTGGAAACGTGCAACCAAAGAGTAATTACTACTTTACAACTTTACAACTTTTTTCCACTAGTTGAGTCTTCATGGCCTGGCGTCCTCGTATGAGGCCATTTATACTGTCAGTTAGTGGTGGCCAAAGGGTTTAACACATTGCACTTTTGATTTTGTTCAGAAATTTAAATGAACAGTAAATACAGGAAATGTTCGTATTGCTCAAAGAGGACATCATTACTAATCGTGAC
Organism: Astyanax mexicanus; assembly: GCF_023375975.1. Lineage (NCBI taxonomy): Eukaryota > Metazoa > Chordata > Actinopteri > Characiformes > Acestrorhamphidae > Astyanax > Astyanax mexicanus. The sequence goes on from NC_064429.1 coordinate 7,094,296, forward strand.
TTCATTGTGTTTTAGTGAATTATAAAACTAAAGTCCTCATATGTGGACATAATTTTTCTCAGAAACGACATCATTTAAAAAGCCAATTAGCCCAAATAGCATAGAGAAAGAAATGCATGTTATGCAAGAGTTCGGGTTTTAGGAGGTTAAAATTAGGGTCTTTCACTTTAGGACCCTCTGAGTCACTTTAGGAATGTGACCCCTCTTCTGGGTCTGAATAAAGATAAGCAGATGATTCAGACTTCAAAGCTTTAAAGTTTTGCAGAGGGGGGGTGATGTGTGTTAGGAGTGTTAAGAGGCTTGACGTGACGGGTTCATTGTGTGTGTCACAAGCACGTCCGTCACCATCGTCTGAGAACACGTTCACTAATCGGGATGGAGACGTGTGAAGTGCCTGCTGCCGGGTCTTCTCGGGTCAGTGGAGCAACATGTGAGCTTTGTGAGGAAAATTGAAACTATTAACCCAATTTAAAACAATTTATTGCATTGGACCATTGCATTGGATTGTTTTTTGTAAGATTAACACTGTGCTGAAACTCTGTATGATTGAAGATGTCCTGTTCGCAGTGTCCAGCGTGATTTACACATTTACTTCTCTGTTCCAGACGTGCTCTTTATGTTAGTTTCACTTCCTTTATTTAACCCTTGTGTGGTGTTCGGGTCTGTGGGACCCGTTTTCATTTTTCATCAAATGATACTAAAAAAATATTTTTTCTAACTCAAACTCATTGGCATTGGCTCATTTTTTGTGAAAAACATATATCAAAACACATTTTCGATAAACACACACTGTACAACCCCCCCTAACTAAACAAATTTTCTACTCATATCTTGAGTTTAATTCATTTTCTTTTACATTTTATTAAAAACTAATAAAAAAAGAGTAGCACTTTTTGAAAGAAATGTAACATAAGAAAGGTAAAGGGCAAATATTAACCATGTAAGCTGTTTATATTGCTTGCAATTTAGGTGAAGCAAGCATGTGTAAAGCATTTTAATGTAAAATTGCTTAATTTTGCTGAATTAAATACAAGTAACAAAGAAAACCAGTAACAAAAATATGGACATCACACAAGGGTTAAGAGAACATGAGACTCTAGAGTTTGGAACATTATCTCTAGTTTTGAACGATTAGACGCAAATAAGAGATGACTTTACCATGTATGGATGGTTCTAGAATGTTCTGTTCTATTCATTGCAACTTCAAATTTCCTCCACAGCTTATTGCTTCCTTGAAAAACCTTTAAAAAGGGGTGGAGCTAATGTTATACAATTGTGGAAGCACTCGAATGGCAGAACTATCTAAAGCTGAAACGCCATAGTGACCTCCAGCAACACCTTAACATCCACCAGAGGCAGCTCAGCAACAACTACTGAGCAAGCACCACTGTAACCACCTGTAACACATTAGCTACCACCTGAGATACAGTAACTTTTATAACAGTTACCCTAACAACCACCTCAGATACCTTAGTACCTGTTAAGGAACACCTCAGCAACCTCATTAACTATAGTAGCAAGCACATTTTTAGCCAAGTGATCTTGCAAATGGCTTTCTTGCTGGTATCTTGGACGGTTCTAGATTCAGGATCCATCGCTCTGTAAAACATGGTGGTGGGTGCATTTAGGCCTGGGCATCTTAACTATGTAACCATTAGAGCCAGAACATTAGACAGCTTGGTCTTCTTTTGTCTACACCTCTGTAAGTTGTGAGGTGTTATCTTGTGAGTGAGATTGAGTACTGGCCTTTGTGCTCATGGCAAGGGAAAATGAATTTTGAGAGATGGAAGTGGATACAAGATGGATGGGACATTCCATTTCAGACACTGCGCAGGTGTTTGACATTTCTTGATCCACAGTGGACAACAGTGGAGTAGGTGGGAATGATTGTGACCGGTGGTGTCTGGCTAGAATTGTCCATATAAAAGAAGACAAGTGACTCTGGCAGCAATCACATCCATATTTATTGCAGGACACACACACTTATATTCCACAGGTCAGTTGCAGCATTCTTTAGTTTCCATGGGACATGGCAAAAGTCTTGGGACACCAAAATAGTCCTGTCCCATGACTTTTGCATAAACAGCTCTGGAAAAAAATAAGAGACCACTTAAAGAGGATGAGTTTCTTTGATTTTACCAACTTGAAAAGCTCTGAATTTTTGCACCAGGAGTAAAGCAGCATAAAATTATCCAAAAGCAGTGTGTAAGACTGGTGGAGGAGAACAGGATGCCAAGATGCATGAAAACTGTGATTAAAAACCAGGGTTATTCCACCAAATATTGAATTCTGAATTTTTTAAACTTTATGAATATGAACTTGTTTTCTCTGCATTATTTGAGGTCAGAAAGCTCTGCATCTTTTTTGTTATTTCAGTCATTTCTCATTTTCTGCAAACAAATAAATGCTCTAAATGACAATATTTTTATTTGGAATTTGGGAGAAATGTTCATTTTACTCAAACATAAACCTATAAATAGCAAAATCTCTCTCTCTCTCTCTCTCTCTCTCTCTCTCTCAGGGCTGCTGTGTACAGTAATGATCACAGGCTGGTGTATGAAGTGTTTAAAGTGTAAGCAGTCACATTGTGTTTTCTGTCTTCTCAGTGCGGTCTCTGATGAGCGCTTTCTCACAGAGCAGGGCTGTGTGTGTGTGTGTGTGTGTGTGTCTGGCAGTGTTTCAGAAGTAAAGTCAGTGTTTTGCGTGTGTGTTGGAGTGTGTTAATTTGCTGAGGGCTGCATTTTACAGAGAAGCTGAACTCCTGAAACTCCTAATGATGAAACTCATTACAGTCCGGATCTGTGGGACTGTGAGTACTGCTACCCAAAGCATATATACAGTATTCTCTCTCTCTCTGCCTCTCTCCCTCTCTCTCTCTCTCTCTCTCTCTCTTCCCCTCTCACTCTTTCTTCCTTTCTGCTGAGATGCACAAAGCGCTGCACTGTTAAGATACGAATGTGCCAAAGTCAGAGCTCACCTGCCTCTTAAAGAGAATAACAACTGACACACTGGTTTAACGACAAGTTAACAACAGCTCCCCAGATAAGAGCATCTAATTGCTTCTTCACAGAGTATTTTTTATTTTTTTTAACACTTTTAAGTTACTACATGATTCTTTATGTGTTCCTTTACAGTCTGGATCACTTTAGTATTTATTTACTATGAAGGGAAAATGAATAAAAACAATGAATGAGAAGATGCGTCCAAAAAGAGCACAGTTGTCTAATGAATAGTGTCTTTATTAGTTGATGATGTAAAATATTAAATCCTGCTTTTCTCACTCTGCAGACTCTGTAAACTTGGCTCAGCTCCTCCTCCCCGTATTAGGGTTTAAAGTGGGCCGTTTTCTGGGTGAATAATTCAGAGTGTTATTTAAAGGAGAGCTCATTCTGCTGCTTGAAGCTCGTGTGGAGAGTTAGAACAGGGCGAGCTCGGTACAGATCTGTCAGGATGACGAGTCTTCTGTTTTCTTTTTCTAACAGTCATCTGAGAACAATGAGTCTTAAAGTGCTGTTCAGACTGACCCTGTCTTAATGCTTACAATAGGGTTTCTAACACAAATACAAAGAGGCACATTAACGTCTATATATTATTTTAATTATTTTATAGCTAAAGAATAGAGGCGTACAAAAGTAAAATGCAGTAATTGAAGCCTAACAGCGTGGAAGAGAGCTGTGATTAGTTAGCAGTTCGGAATATCAGAGTAAAAGGATAAGTTTATTGGGGACCTGAACTCGTGTATGGCATGCATTTTTTATTTCTCTTTGCTATTTGGGCTAATTGGCACCTGATTAGTGGAAAAACAAAGAATTATCTTTTTTACATGATGTAGTTTCTCAGAAAAATGATGTCCACATATGAGGACTTTAGTTTTATGTTTCGAAAGTGTTAAACATTTCGATCAGCAAGACATATTATATATATATTCAACAGTTGAATGGTAAGGGTACACTGGTAAGGTGATATCAAAGGGTCAAAGGGTGGGCATAAATCAGGTTCAAAAGGTACAAAAACAAGGTTGGAAATGAGAAAGCTAATATAGACAAGAGAAAACACTTTGTACGAGAAAAAAAATACTTGGTGAGGACTAAGTGAAGCAAGAGTATATATATATATATATATATATATTTATATATATATATATATAGTGTGTGTAAAAGGTGAAATCAATATTCAGGTGATTGACTTCCGGGATAGTGACGTGTGCAATGACATGTGATTGTAAACGTGAGTGATGTCAGTGTTTGGTGCATTCTGTGTATTGTAGTCCAGAGACTGGAGATCGCAGGTAGAGCTGATTGTGAGAAACAGGAGGGCCTTTGGTGCTAAGCATGAAAATATTGTTAGTAAATAAAAAAAAATAACCATACAATAAGGGTGTGCCATATCGTATCATACGTGTTAATATCGCCAAAAAATGTTAATATCGTGAACGATATTTTACCCTGAAATTTTGTGCCATATCACCCAGCACTAATTACCTAATTATCACATCAGGATTCTACTTTTGTACTGTTTTTTGCAAAAGAAAAATTTACACTGTTCTCATGTCCCATTATATATCTACTACAGACAGATTATATCTGTCCAGTATCATTTATTTTACTTTAATCCTGGATATATAGAGATATTTGGAGTGCATTAAAAGTATCATGACATTCTGTATTATTGACTACTGTTACAAATCTGATAAAAAAAAATCAAAATATTTCAGTTAGCCATATCATATTGCATGCAACAATAAAACTCTAAATCATTTTTCTAATTCAGTGTTTTGTCATATCGCCAAAAGTATCGTTATCGTGAAAATACCATGAAATATCGTGATATTATTTTAGAGCCGTATCGCCCATTCTACCATACAGCCAATAAATATCTTTAAATTACCGGTAATATTTTTTATTTCTTTAGAACTAAAGAAATAACTAATTTTATATCTAATGTGTACCAACATTAGATTTTTTTTTAAATACAAATAATACCACATTTAAGTATAGAATTTTTACAGAAATATTTTTTTATTTAAAGAATAAGAATTTATCTGAAAGTAAATTCATTCCCTACCCAATTTTAACACAATTACATTTTATTTTAAATAAAATAAATACCCAAATTAAATCTATATAATTTATAGTGACTTTAAAGTTCTGTAGAATGAAAAATATATGTGTGTTAATAGACTATTTTTTAAATATTCAGAAGTACAGCTCCTGTATCACACTTGATGAAAAATATCTGTCCTCAAGTGCTCTAAAGTACAGCCTGAAAATCCTCTTAATACCACCCCTCCCCCACCCCAGTCATTTAATACCCCACCCCCATCCCACCCACCGCACATCCCACCATATCCCACCCACCCACAGCATCCATTCAGCCTACTGAGAAACTGAATCACACTGCTCCAGTTTCTGCCAGTTATTGATTAATAGACAAGTAGGCTGATTATTCATTAATTAAAGGATTAATAACAGACTAAGCCGAGCCTCTCCCTCCCACTTTTATTTAAAGTCCACTGCTTGGGGTTGGTGATATGATAAAAACATTGATCAAATATTTTATTTATTTATTTATTTTTTACCATAAGCATTTTTTTTAGATAAAATGCAGCAGTAGTGGTAATTGAAAACAAATACTATTTAAATACTGTTCCATAATTATTTTTTAGAAATATGGCTCCATCCTCAGTACAAAATTCTCTATCTCAGAGGAACATCTGAACATCCTGATGCTTAAATATATGAGATTAGTGCATTTATGTAAGCATTACCATTGTTGAAGTCTCCTGTTTATCTAAAAAAGCCTAATTCAGATACTCAGTCTAATAAAAAGGTATACGTTTTTATTAATCTGTAACATTACTGATTCTTTAACCTTCAGAAACCTTTCGAAGAGTTTAGCTTGGTCTGAATTTCTGCTGGCTATTTGGTTAATAGGATAAATAGGACCTAACACATATAAAAATGGAACTCTATCTTATCTTAAAAGTCATTTTTGTGAAAATCAATGGGGACATTAGTAGTAGTTTTATTTTAACATTTATACTATATACTATATACTAATAGGCGAGCATTAAAGGAAGCACAACACACTAGGTTAGTTTAGTATCTGAAGCATCAGGAGTTGTTGACTTGCTTACATGATCAAAATGGCCAAAAAGAAATAACTTTCTTTAGAGACCCGTCCGTCCATTGTTGTTGTGTTAAGGAAGTAAGGCTACTAAATGTGTTTACTACTCCCCTCGAAAAGTGACACAAACTGGCTCTAACAAGGACAGAAAAGGGAGTGGGAGGCCCCGATGCACAACTGTGCAAGAAGATTAATATCCGAGAGAGTGCAATTTGAGAGAAAGACGCCTCACATGATGTCTACTGACAGCTGAACTAAATGGAACCCGTCAAACACCAGTGTCAGCTTCAACGGTCACGAGGCGACTTCAGGATGCTGGACTTCATGGCAGAATAGCCAAGAAAAAGCCTTACCTCACACTGCCCCCCAATAAAAAGAAAAGACTGTGTTGGCCAAAGAGAAAAGACATTGGACACTGGAAGTTTGGAAGAAGGTGTTTAAGTTTAAGATCTTTGGATCAAACAGAGGAACATTTGTGAGGCGCAGGACCAATGAGTTGTGAGGTGTTACCTTGTGAATGGGGTTGAATAATGGCCAGTGTGCTCATGGTAACATGAATTGTTGGAGGTCCCTTTAGGGAAGCCGCTGAAGTTTTCAGCAAGACAATGTTAAACCACACACTGATCTGTGGTCTCTCTCTTTCTCTCTTTCAGTTGTTCCAATCAGTTCAATATGCTTCAGTACCGTCTCTCTCTCTCTCTCTCTCTCTCTCTATCGCTCTCTCCTCTCTGTCTCTTTCTCACTCTCTCTTTCTCTCTCTCTATCTCACTCTCTCCTCTCTGTCTCTCTCTTTCTCTCTTTCAGTTGTTCCAATCAGTTCAATATGCTTCAGTACCGTCTCTCTCTCTCTCTCTCTCTCTCTCTCTATCTCTCTATCGCTCTCTCCTCTCTGTCTCTTTCTCACTCTCTCCTCTCTGTCTCTTTCTTTCTCTCTTTTAATTGTTCCATTCAGTTCAATATGCTTCAGTACCGTCTCTCTCTCTCTCTCTCTTTCTCTCTATCGCTCTCTCTCCTCTCTGTCTCTCTCTCTCTCTTGCTCTCTCTCTCTCTAATGCTCTCTCTCCTCTCTGTCTCTCTCTCTCTCTCTAACGCTCTCTCTCCTCTCTGTCTCTCTCTCTCTCTCTTGCTCTCTCTCTCTCTAATGCTCTCTCTCCTCTCTGTCTCTCTCTCTCTCTAACGCTCTCTCTCCTCTCTGTCTCTCTCTCTCTCTCTCTCTCTCTCTCTATCGCTCTCTTTCTGTCTCTCTCTGTCTCTCTCTCTCTATTGCTCTCTCTCTCTCAGCTGCGTTTGTCTGTTATCCCCCTCCCTCTCCCTCGCTCTCTCTCTCTCTCTCTTTTCTCTCGCCTGCCCTCGTCTCCTGTTCAGTTGCGGTGTGTGTGTGGAGCAGAGAGTGAGGCAGTGTGTGTGAGTGTGTGTGTGTGTGCAGCTCCGGACAACCACAGATTCTCAGAGAGGATTCTTTTCACACACACACACACCAACCCCCCTGCAGCACACCCCTCCTCTCCGGGCCGCCCCCCTTTCGTCGGACCCCTCAGCGGGTTTGTTTTGTTCTCCAGGGCTGGCAAACTTTTTTTTCTTCTCCTTCTCCTTCTTCTTCACACTGCGAGTGTGTGTATGTGTGTGTGTGTTTTGACTCCATCTCTCTCTCTCTCTCGCTCTCTCTCTCTCGCTCTCTCCCTCCCTCTCCCCCCGTCGGGCTCCTCGTCTAGCCGAAGGATCTCTGGATCTCAGCATCTCCTCCTCCGAGCAGCAGCAGCAGCGCTGGTGTTCCTTCCTGAGAGAGAGAAAGCATGTGAAAGAGAGAGGGAGAACGAGAGAGAGAGAAAGAAAAGAAAGAAAGAGGGAATACAAGTGCGAAGAAAGAAAGGATGGCTGTGCCGCTGTGAGCTGCCTGCGGTGCGTGGAGCTACCCGTGTGAATTAGGAGCGTAATTCTACACACTCGCACACACTCACACCCTGTCTCACACACTCGCACGTTCGCTCTCGGAAAGTTCACCGTGAGGAGAACGCCGCTCTCGCGCTCTTTGTGTCCGGAGGGCTTCGTCCAGCAGGGTCTGAGCCATGCCCGCCGAAGTCAAGCAGGTCAGTGCTGGAGGATTGTTTTGGCTGTGCTTTTATTATGCATATGTCTCTCTCTCTCTCTCTCTCTCTCTCTCTCTCTCTCTCTCTCTCTCGCTCTCTCTTTCTCTCTATCCCTCTCTCACTCTCTCTGTCTCTGTTTATGTCTGTGTCTATACATCTCTTTATCTCTCATAATTCATCTCTGTTCAGTTTAGTAAGCTTTAGTATATTCAGTAGTCAGTACTGAAGCACTACTGAACTCTATCTATATCTCTCTCTCTCTCTGTCTCTCTCTCTGTCTATGGCTTTGGTATATTCAGTAGTCAGTACTGAAGCATTTCTGAACTCTGTCTCTCTCATTGTCTATGTCTCTTACAATTTCTCTGAGTTTAGTTTTGTAAATTTGGCATATGGGCATAAACTCTTGTCTCTCTTTTTCTTATTGTTTATGCCTTTGGTATATTCAGTAGTCAGTACTAAAGCATTACTGAACTCTATTTGTCTCTCTTTCTCTCTCTATTTATGGCTTTGGCATATTCAGTAGTCAGTACTGAAGCATTACTCAACTCTATTTATCTTTCTTTCTCTGTCTGTCTATGACTTTGGCATATTCAGTAGTCAGTACTGAAGCATTAAGTTACTTTATTTGTCTCTTTTTCTCTTTCTGTTTTTGCCTTTGGCAAATTCAGTAGTCAGTACTAAATTATTACTGAGCTCCTTGTCTCTCTTTATCTCTCTGTGCATGGCTTTTTCATATTCAGTAGTCAGTAATGAAGCAGTACGATAATCTATTGGTCTCTTTTCATTTCTCTGTTTATGCCTTTGGCATTATCAGTAGTCAGTACTGAAGCATTACTAAACTCTGTTTGTCTCTTTTTATCTCTCTGTTTATGGCTTTGGCATAATCAATAGTCAATACTGAAGCATTAAGATACTTTACTTGTCTCTTTTGCTCTCTCTGTCTATGGCTTTGGCATATTCAGTAGTCAGTACTGAAGCAATATTGAACTCTATTTGTCTCTTTTGCTCTCTCTGTCTATGGCTTTGGCATATTCAGTAGTCAGTACTAAAGCATTACTAAACTCTGTTTATGTCTTTCACTCGCAATGTATTATAGTTCTGTTTAGTAAGCTTTGGCGTGTTCAGTAGTTAGTACTCAAGGGTCATGGAAATCTGCCACACAAGCATCACTGATCTTGTGAGGTGTTATCTTGTGAATGAGATTGAATGCTGGCCAGTGTACTCATGATGACATTTTGTAGATAATATTCTCCATCAATTTTATCGTTCAAAATCGTTCAGTTTTTGAGATGTCATGTGATCACTCTTCCCTCGAAGGGAAGAAACTGCTAAGCTAAATTATATAGGTATAGATGTATGGCTAAAATAATTAAAGTAATAAAATACAAAGAAATACAAAGTAAAACATTCTATTTTCTATTGATTGTTTTATTGCAGTTGAGGATGAGCATTATCTTCATGGAAAACTTAATGGCAAACTTAAAATCTGAACTGGAAAAAAAAATGTCTTGAGTGTCCAGACTGTAAGACGCCTGTACAAATCTGTTTTAATGGATTCAATTAGCAAAAATCAGTTTAGACTTTCAAAAATCAATCTGGATTCGATCTAGATCTTCCAGAAATTGGATTTGGGCACTGAGTCTGAACGCAGCCTAATGTTGTTCTAGTCTCTGCTGGAGCGTCTGGAGCTTCTTGGTTTGCGTACGGAGGGTCTGACAGCACAGAGGCGCCTTATTTAGTTTGACACACGGGGTCCGTATTGGATCTTCCCGCCTGTCTCGTAACTCATGTCCAGTCGTGAGAAGAGGTCGTTTATCAGGGTCCTGTCCTGCAGCGAGTGAAGATGAAAGGGCTGTGCTGAAAGATTCTTCTTCAGGATGAGCTCTCGCAGCGCTGAATGCAGATCCAGACAGAATTGGAGATTTAGTAGGTGTGTAGTAACAGTACCCCCTCATGAAACCCCCCCAATCCCCCCCCCCCACACACACACACACACACACACACACACAGCCGTTGCTCAGCTCTGGACACTTCACTGGATACTAACAACTCACATACGGCTATTTGATCCCTTTGTTTCGGAGCCGCCTCATTGCTCGGCAGAGCCGTTAGAACATCACAGGAATGCTCCTCAGTGCCTCAGTGTGCATAAAGAGACGGATTCCACCAACTTCTCCAAATGTCTGCATAATTAAATGGTTACGAGGTGAACAAGTGTGAAATTCTTCACTGCAGAGAAACTTACCAATTCAGGATTGTTCATAAAGCCTCTATAAGCTCTCAAACAGAAGGTTATTACAGCTGCCTAAAGCCTGAGACACTGTTTACTGTAGCTTTAAAAAGATTTTTGCCCAAACCTGTTTAAAATCCATACATGGTGGAGGGATACATAGGCGTTATACAGCAAAGTAGTCCCTTAAAAGGGACACATTATGGTAACAAACTTACTTTCTGTGTGCTTTTGTATGTAAACTTGGGTCTCGACTGCCCTTATAAACAAAAAATTATCCATCTGTTTTCTGTGAATCAGCTGATGAGTTTTGTGTCAGGAATCATGTCCTTCTATGAGCTGCTTGTTTTGATGGCTCCCTTGTTGTAACCCTGGCACCACCACTCACCCGTCAACCCCCTCCAGAGCCCCACCCACTAGATCCGTTGAAAAAATGCCATTTTGGTTGAGAACCTCAATACACAGGACAGTACACAGCAAGATTAGCCAGCAGACTTCATCTGAGGGAGGAATCTGTACCTACTGTATATGGCAAGTCAGCAGATGATGATGGAGATGTATGTACTTTCAAATAATGAGTTTTGTGCTGCTATCGCAGTTAAGCATGAACTTTTCTTTGCGTAAAAGTGAAAGAGCTCCTAAGCGTGTTCGCACGAAACTTGCATGAACATTTTATGAACATATATAAAAGGCTGAAGGCACATGGTGGTGGTAGCTTCACTGGTTCATTTAGAATGTTAATAAAGTGGCTATATGTTATAGTTTTTAGAAGACTTTTGGGACTAAAATGGATTTGAAAAGTTTGGACACACCTTTTCTTTTCTATTTTTATGACTATTTACATTGTAGATTCTCACTGAAGCATCAACACTATGAATGAACACATGTGGAGTGTTATGTACTTTTATGTACAAAAAAAGGTGAAATAACTAAAAGAAAACATTTTATATTCTAGTTTCTTCAAAACGGCCACCCTTTGCTCTGATTACTGCTTTGCACTCTCGTGGCATCATTCTCTCAATGAGCTTCAAGAAGTGGCCACCTGAAATGAAAAGTTTTCCAACAGTCTTGAAGGAAGGTTCTACAAAGGGTTATTTCAGTGATGCCTTGGAAATATCACTTATGTTACTTTGGTTACTTGTTCTTTTAAAGCTTTCAGATTCTATTTTGCTATACCCTATTAAATTCAGGATGCTAAAAATGTTATTTGAGAGTTCTTTACCAGTTTAAAGACACTTAACACTCTCGGATTTCTCTAAAAAAAGGTTATTTAATGGTTAAAGCAATGTAAAACCAATAAGAGTTTTAAAAAGATGTTTTCACACTAGCTCTTAATTTCCAGTGAAGAACAGACCCTTACAGACGATGCCTCCAGTACAGCCGTTCTCCAGTTTTAGCCCCTGAGTTGCACATTTTCGGCTTCAGCTTCAGAAAGGGCTTTGAAATTCTCTGGCACGGAAACGCATTCCAGCCACTCTGCACTCCTGACCGTTAATCTGCTAACGGCCTCCTCGTGAGAGCCTGCAGAGCTGATGTTCAGCGCCGGAGAGCAGAGCTCTTGTCTCTCGCTCCCCCTGGTGCGTTCCTGTGTGCTTAAAAAAAAGAAAGTACTTGAGTCGATTGGTCTCGACACCCGAGAGTGCCAAGAGTCCCTAAAACAGGAGCAGGACGTGTGACGTTTCAGTGCGTGACTCCTGACCTCCTCGTGCCGGAGATTCCTGAAATGCTCGGGGGTCCGCTCGCACTATACCTGACCCCTCCGACCTGTGACCCCCGCTCTACCCTCTCCCAGCAAAACACCCACATCTTGAAGCATTCCTCCAGGGGGCTAGCACCTGCTTGGCTGATGCTGTTTCGTTGTTGTGAGCGTAGCTTTGTAGTGGCTGTGGGTTTCTGTATTCTGCACAGTTCAGTCGTTAAGATGTCAGCAGTGTTGCTCGGAGGGGTTTAACATAAAAAGATTGATTGTAGAGAAGCTTACTGACTGAATATCTTCTCCACAAGGTTTGTGAGCCAATTCCCAAACTGATTCCTACTCTCAAACCGAGTATCTAGATCACTGAGCTGTACACGTGCTGCGCTCCAAAGCCTAATGCCAGGTTAACACCTCACAATTTTAGCTTAGTTTTTTAGACACCGACAGTTTTTCGTTGATCAACGGCGAAAACTCTGTTTGCAGGCAAATCAGGGATCTCTGGATGCTTGCTCAGTCGTGTGGTCTATACTTTTGAAAGACGCTCGCCAAGCCTGCATCGAGTAATTGCAGACGCAGATGCCTGGCAAATATTTGACATGCTAGATATCTGATCCAGTCGGCAACTGGGAGTCAGGAGCAGTGGCTACATACAGCCAATGGAGAAAGAAAAAAAACATTGGTTCGAACCGCTTCTTCTGCATGATCAGAGCGGTTTATAAAGAGTCTGAGCACTTTCTCTTCCCCTATTTACATAATGAAATGACTGTTAAACTCTAAAGAGAGCCCACAAGTGAGCGAGTGCTCTATGCTCTAAAAAACAGAGGTACGATACGAGTACTTTTTTGTACTCAAAGGTACACTTTTCATAATTGTACCCTCAAAGGTACAATATTGGTCTTTACAGGCTCAGATTTGTTCCCTCTGAAGTACAAAGAAATTTCTAACAGCAATAAGTACAAATTTGTACCATTTAACCAGCCAAAGGGTACATTCAGTATTCTGTATCACTGTACTAATAAACTATATATATTTTAATTGCAAATTTTTTATTTGAAAGCCAGACAATTTTGGATCATCAAGTTTTTGGGCCATATTCAGTTGATTATAATGTTTATAATGTTTATAATCTTTACTGGCACAAAAACACATGGGTACAAAAAAGGACTTTCACTGAAAGGTACTTTTTTGTACCTCATTATAAGATACAGCCCCAGGGACGAGCTTTGTACTCTTTTAAGTACAAATCTGTATTTACTTTTCTTAGTGTGTATGAATGAGGGTAAATGGAGTTAAAAGCTAAAAAAAGTACTAAAAAAGCACAGAAAGGTGAGCTTATCCTGGAGATACAGATAGAGCATGTTAAAAAGGCTTATAGCTTGAGTTCAAAATGATAAAAAATTGTGTTTATGGTGATGAAACTTTTGATATAGTTGAGGACATAAGTACGAATTTTAGTGTAAAAGTAATCAGACATGACGCTTTGTGCATCTTAGCAGAGAAGCTAGACTGTTGACAGGGTGTGAGATAGCAATGAGCATATTGACGCGCCTTGCGCTGGGTTTACGATGGGGCCCTATGTGTAATAAGTAATGCTTATTTTATAACATTTTGCGAAAAAAGAGCATAAAAATAAACTTAAACCTGCCGTTTGTCTGTACTTGTGGAGGGTGAACACTGCAGCATGACTTAAATAACTAAATGAATGATTTAAATGATTTGCACTTTTGAATCAGTGAATCTCTAGTGGTGGTTGTGATTGGGGGGGTCTTATAAAGTATCTATCAGTAGTGTGCAGTGAGGGCCTTCTAACCCTTCAGAGAAGGGGTGACAATAACTGCATGTAAATAATTACATTAATTTTTAATCAGGATATATATATATTATAGCTATTGTAAGTGTATGGACTTTTATGGACTTATTTTATAAATTAACTAAAATAAAAAACAGCAACTGATTCAAAGCATTAGTCTGTGTTTTTTTTTTAGTTGCTACAGGACTCTTATCTGACTGACAGCGATTTTAACCAATCAAAGCTTTTTAAAATGGCTTTTGATCATGTGACTGCTGCCCCTTCTCCTGATTTTGAGAAGGGTGTAGTAATGAATCTATTAGCAAAGTCCTAGGACAATCTAACCAATCAGAATCATGATTTTTACTCCAAGGGCGGGGCCATGGATGTCTAACTCCTTCTCAGCAGCGCTGTGCTGAAGGTGCTGCCTGTTGCTGAGTCATAAACGGAGCTCATGCTGGATTAATTCAATAGTTAGCGTATTATCACAGAATTGCGGCTGTAAATCAGACAGATATTGTGTCATATTATATTAAAAAGCCTTTTTAAAGGCTGCCCTTCAATGTGAAACTAATTCTCACAATAATAGGCCGCCTGACTGGTGAGTTTTTGTGTGTACTTAATGTTTTGGCTGCCCTGGCGTACTGTCGTCATACAAATAAGTGATCCAATTGTTGAATCTATTCTATACTTTTGTAGTTTGTAGCTGTGTTTGTGGGCTGTTGATGTGTATTAAGTTCATATAACTCAGTCAAGACAGAGAATATGTAGTTATTGTAATTTTTATCTGTGTCGCTTGATCAGGGTGGGGGTGTGGCGGGGGTTTGGGGTTCTTGGAGGGGTTTGCAGAAGGGGTACCCACTATATTTACGGCCCACCACTGGTGTATACAGTAGCTGTACATTTACAGGAGGGTACGAGGTCCGCGAGACGCCTCAGACAGGGCAGAGACGAGAGGAAATGTCTCAGATTCAAATCTCCACATCTCCTTCCTCAAACCAACAGGGCTGGGTTTAGATCTCTTCTCGTTCAGAGCAGCCGGCTGCCCAACGGTGCTCAGTTCCTGCTGTCTGAATCAGTCTGCCCAAGTCTGGGTTTAAATTTAAACTCCTCACGCCTCAAGCTTTCCCTCCCTCCCTGCCCGCCAGCGCCACACACACACACACACACACACACACATACACACACACACCCTGCTGGGTTTAGTCGTAGCTCTGTTCCAATACTCCGGGACCTGTCTAGGCCTTTCCCTCATAATAATCAGCTGTGGTTTCTGGATGGGTGGAAAGGAGTCCCGCGTCAGCGTTTAAACGGGTGGCAGCTACATTCCTGCAGGAGAGCTCTGGCCTAGAATTTACATTTCTCTCAGACAGAGGCGCTCGGCTGAGGGTCCAGCCTAGGGCTGAACGATTTTGGAAAATAATCTAATTGCAATTTTTTATCTATAAATTGCGATTGCGATTTAAAATGCGATTTTTTTTAATGTCTTCTCAAGTATTTTTCAACAAACAGAAGCAATAAATCAATCTGTTTAATAATAAACAATGTCAGATTTATTTAAAGCACATAGAACAATAAAGCAAACCAATCGATGCTTTTCCTTTTCACCATTTGTTTTTTTATAGAAAAATAAATAGATAAATAGCATTTCCTTCTCACCAATTTTTTTTATAGAAAAAGCAATAGATGTAAAAAAAAAAACTTACTGCTCTCCAGCTAGTAACATCATAAAAAAATAAAGTGCAGAAAACATAAAGAGAATCTGCTTTAACCAACTGGTTATTTTCTGTATTTGAAGATGCAGCACTGGGCATTGGCATTTTAGCCTTGCAAATACCACACGAGGCTTTGTGGTGTTTTTTTAAATGCTGAAAAAGGTTTGTAGTGTTACCTCGCGCCGTAGCAACAGTAGCAAGGCACGTTTTGCACAGTACCTGACGTTGAGCGGCATCTTCTTTTTTAAACCAAAGTAATTCCACACAACTGATGTGCTGCCCCTCTTTGGTATTAGACTCTCAGTTGTGTCAGCTTCTGTCGAGCCTGAAGCCATCGTGCAACAAGTTAAAGTGCGCTGTGTTGACTTCACTTCTCCACCTCCCTGCCTCCTGCTCGGGTTTGCTCCGCTCGTCCTCGGCTCGGCTCGCTCCCAAGTCACGTGACCAGTCAAATCGCAGCCTGTGCGGTTAGAGAATCTCATTTTAAAATATCGCGAGATCATCGCAAATGCAATTAATCGTTCAGCCCTAGTCCAGCCTGTGAGAAGCGTCAATTTCAGCTCTGGCGAGTGCAGTACCTGAACAGGAAAATGAGATCTGAAAATCTGAATCAGTGTTGCTGTATGTAAATAGAAATTTCAAGGTAACAGTGCTAGAGATTCTATTCTATATTCTGCAGTGTGTATCTGACCCACAAACACTTGATGCAGGTCTGTAATCAAGACCCTTGTCCTCCCAGACTAATTCTAATTCTTAGGCCAAGCATTAGCTTAGCTACCATTACAGTCCTGTTCTAGTCCTGTACAGCTCATATCTTTCAGCTGGAAAACGGACAGTTTGTGAAGAGGTCGTGAACTTGGCTTGAGCTCCAGCTCATCCCAATTAAATCACCTCAAATCACCATCTCAGATTCACTTTGTGTTACTTTTTGTTACTTTTTGTTACGTAATTTCTATACCTACACACAGTTGTATGTTAATGTTGAATTCAAATCATAGTTATAAAATATTATGAACTGGAATGGGGTTGTTTTCGGGTTCAGATTTGTTGCAGTAAGTTCAAATACTCAAAAGCCATAAAGAGCTGCAACGATTAGTCAATTGAATCAAAAATGTCGATTATTTAAAATTGTCGACTACAAATTTCATTGTTGACTTATTGTTAATTTGTTACCGTAGATGGGAGATGGGTGAATGTCTCAACTCACATGGTTACACAGGTCTTCAAAAGTGCCCAAACATAACAGATTTTTCTCACTTATTTTCTTACTAAATAATCTGTACTTTCCACGTTTAAACATCATCAAGACATTTAAATGCCTTTTAAATCTCATGTTTAGCTGTTCCTATGTTTTTAGGGGTGGATGACATGGCAGAAATAATCGTTGACTAATTGACTAATTGACTAATCGAATAATCGAACAAATAATTAGATTAGACTAAATCAGATTAGTCGACTACCAAAATAATTATCATTATTTGCAGCTTGTATCTAGTTATATCTACAGTTCTTCACAGCTTTAATGTGTTGTGGTTGAAGATCATTCTGCCGGGTTGAACATTATAAGAATATGCTCAGAACACAGTCGAACACTTTGGCTATAGAGGCTCTTTTGTAATCTGCGGTTTTGTTTAATATCAATACAGCAAAGGCCAATATTGCGACAACAATTAATTAACAGCATACAGAGCGTCTGTATTTTCTGTATTCTCTGGAGGCTACACACATTTCCCAAGCCCGTTTACTCACATCTGCGTCCTTTTGCGTCAGTCTGAAAAGGGCTTTTTTGACATCCTCCTTGGGGATCGATACTTAAAGGCATGTGGAGCGTGAGGGTCCAGACAGCGTCTGCTGTGAACGCTGCTGCCGCTGCAAACGCCAGTGACCCGGAACGGCTGGCCGAGCGTCAGGGCTGGTGGTGGATGGGAAGGACCCTCGGGTGGGGCGTCTGGAAACAGTCTGCCCAATGAGAGTCATCCAGATTGGGTAGAGGCAGGAGGGTGATGGGGGGATTGGGTGGGGACCAGAGCTCCAGATGTCCTGCTGCTGGTGCAGCTGTGGTGTTGCCCCTATCAGCCAGCATCAGTGAACACTTCTTCTGAATACCAGAATCTGAGACGTGAGGGAAGACAGATCTATTCCATTTGTAGGACCTCTGCTTACTTTGAGTGATGCTTTGATGGAGTAACTGGCTTTACTTCCTCCTTTTGTGTGGGGTTCCCATTTACCCTGAGCTAAAGTTCAGTAGACTGTGCCCATATATAGATGGTTTGGAGAGACATGTCATCTGCTGGTGTTGATCCATCTCAAAAACATTACATTTGGCAGACGCTTTTGTCCGAAGCGACTTACAATAGTGAAGTACAAAAGTAACAGAAGTTAAAGGTAAAAACATCTTTAGATAGGGCCTAAAGGAGGTCAAAGGGAAATAATGTGATAGAGGAGTGAAGGAGGGCAAGAAGGAAATGAGGTTAAGAAGTAGTTAGTTTGTTAGAGGTGTTGGGAGAGTAAGTGCTCTTTGAAGAGCTCAGTCTTCAAGAGTTTATTAAAGATAGTGAGAGATTCTCCTGATCTGGTAGTAGAAGGTAGTTAGTTAGAGGTGTTAGGAGAGTAAGTGCTCTTTGAAGAGCTCTGTCTTCAGGAGTTTATTAAAGATAGTGAGAGATTCTCCTGATCTGGTAGTGGAAGGTAGTTTGTTCCACCATTGGGGAACTCTGTATGAGAACAGTCTGGATTGCTTTGTGTGAATGTTTGGTAAAGCGAGGCGATGTTGATTGGAAAGTCCACATCAGTGGAAAGTACCTACCAAAACTTTTCATAGAAGAGCAACTCCTGGTGAATCAGTGAGAAGGCCTAATGATCATTGATACAACTTGTTTGGAGGAATGTTTTGGAGTCAGATTCCACAGAACATCTTCAGAGGTCTTCTGGAGTCAAAGGCATCCACCACCACACCTCACACACTAATCACACTTGTTATTCTCATCCTGTATCAGTGTTAAATATAAGCTTCTATCTCTCCGCTATGCATTACAGAGGGAATGCCATGCGGTCGTAGCATGCTATCAGCGGGGGCTGTTGCACAACCTTCTCCAGTGACCCATTTGGCAGACCAGTGCTGTGAACGATATAGCTTTCTCATGACCCCAACACACACACACACACACACACACCGACCTCTTCATCGCTCTGCCCAGCTGCTGTCAGACATGAACGCTAATAGCACTCAGTGAAGCGCATCTATATGGAGCGTTATTTATTGACCAGTACATGTTTATACTGTATGTTCATGAATCCCACACTGCATCCTGTACATTCAACTTTTACAATATATAAAAAACATAAAATGATTCTAAAACTATGTTCAGCCTGTTTCACTTATAAATGGACTTTAGAAAATTCTAAACTGCCTGATAAAACTATAGGAAACCAACAATGATGATCTAATATTGATCTATACGTCTACAGTTCTACTTTCTACCTTCTCATGTCCAGTATAGTGTCAGTGTCTAGTTTATGGCCTGTATATGCTATAAACTGTATGTTTGAGTAAAACGAACATCGTTGTTTTATTCTATAAACTACGGACAACATTTCTCCCAAATTTCAAATAAAAATATTCTCATTTAGAGCATTTATTTTGCACAAAAAAAGAGAAATGGCTGAAATAACAAAAAAGATGCAGAGATTCAGAAATCAATATTGGGTGGAATAGCCCAGGTGGTTTTTATTCACAGTTTAAAGCATGCATCTTGGCATCATGTTCTCCTCCACCAGTCTTACACGCTGCTTTTGGATAACTTTATGCTGCTTTACTCCTGGTGCAAAAATTCAAGCAGTTCAGTTTGGTGGTTTGATGGTTTGTGATCATCCATCTTCCTCTTGATTACATTCCAGTGGTTTTCAATTTGGTAAAATGAAGGAAAAACATCATCATTAAGTGGTCTCCTTTTTCCATTTTGGAGCATTTCTATTGGTCCATTCATTGTGATGTAAAGATGATTAGCCAGATTCACATAATGTCAGATTTTGGACTACTGGACAGCGTTGTTCTAAAACAGCAGCAGTTGATGATAATTTGGTTAAAGGATTGTGGCCTTTGATTGGTAGTGATTGTCTTATGTGTGTGAGCTGTAGAGTTAATGTGAAATAAATATGAGCCACATGAGGTACAGCATTGGAGATAATGGTTTGTGTGTGTGTATGTGTGTATGTGTGTGTGTGTGTGTGTGTGTGTGTGTGTTATGCTGTCTATATAGCTGTGTGTGTGATTCAGTGAAGCTGTTTGAATGAATCACATTGGTGTGTTGTGCAGGTCAAGCTTGTGCTTAGCGGGATGCTAATGAGGTCATCTCTCACATGTATCTCTATCTGTCTCTCTCTCTCTCTCTCTCTCTCTCTCTCACACACACACACACACACACACACTCTCTCAGAGGGAGAGTGGTGTTGTGTGTCTGGCAGGGGGAGGAATTGCTCTGTTTTGGTGAAAATGAATCCTTTGCTGTCCTGTATGAGGTAGACCCCTGCTCCCTTCACACACACACGAACACACACACACACCTCTGGCAGTATCTCTTGTGTGAAAGCAGGTGAAAAATGTGTTGCTTCAGATTGTGCCGATAGCTCTGGAGCAGCAGTCGAGGCTAACAAAGACAGCAAAGGTTCTGGTGGTGTGTGTGTGTGTGTGTGTGTGTGTGTGTGTGTGTGTGTGACAACAGGGCAGGATTAGCAGAACTGTGGTGTTATCAGAGATTGCCTGTGCTCGTAGCAATGGGAGAGCTGCATTGCTTTTGTATTGAAAAGAGAGAAAGTGAGATAATACTGCATTTTTTTTTACAGTTTTTTGGTGTGGAAAATGCACAAAAAAGCATTGTTTCCAATGTTTACTTTGACTTTTATCTGATTATGTTAACATATGTCCTTGTTTTGCATTGTCTTGTTTAAAAATCCACAAAGAGTCCTCTACGATTTTAATGTACATTTATATATTAATGCTAAATGCTGCTAAATGGTACAAGTCAAGACCCTGAAAAAATAAATAAAGTTAAACTTGGATGGATGGATGGATGGATGGATGGATGGATGGTAAATGGATGGATGGATGAGCCAATAGCGCGCAGCATACTCTCAACCGGAAACAACCGTCCATCTGGAGGACTGCACCCAGCACTACAGCATCTACCCAGGACAGGTATGCCAATCCATATCTGGGCACAGTCATACATATATTTACACACACTTACACACACACACAAACTTACATACATACCACACACATACCCATATTCAACGTAGTATTACATTTTTTTCTGGTCAGTGGTTACCTGATCTCCAGGTAAATTGGGAGGACTGTGGGGGGAAAACCCACACAGACAAGGAGAGAACATGGAAACTCCACCCAGATAGGGACTTGAACCCAAGACCCCAGTTCTGGGAGGCTAATGTGCTAACCACTAAGCCACCATGCTGCTCAGTGGGTTTATGATTCAGTATATTCACAATATATTTCTTTACTGTAAGCAAAGTGATATACTGCCATTGTTTTAATCAATTTAAATTACAGTATAAAAACACACAACTGTATTCATAAAATCTGAGTAAAAAAAGGAAACAATTACTTTTTTATCCAATCAGAACACTCATCTGAAGACATAATTAAACACTGCAGGCTAGTGGGCGGAGCTTAAACACGACACAACACAAAATAAACCACAGTCTTACAATCTTACACCCATCTTTACATATAAAGTAATTAATAAAAATCATTTTCCAGCAGGATTTGGCACTCTGCCCACACTGCCAAGCACCAATCGGTCTTATACAGTATAATATTCTAATTTTCTGAGACACTGATTTTTGTGTTTTAATTGGCTGTAAGTCATAATCATTATTAATAAAATAAATAAACGTTTAAAATAGATCACTCTGTGTGTTTAATACATCTATAAAATATATATGAGTTTCACATTTTGAGCTGAATTACTAAAATAAAGTATTTTTTTTAATGGTATTGTAATTTTTTTAGATTAACCAGTATGTGTAACTTTGTTTATTTGTGGGTGTTTAAGGCTTTGGATGGCCACTGGTTGTTGTTTTTGTGTAATGTTAGGATGTATCTGTGTATGGTACAGTATGTAATGAGGAGGAGAAGAAGGTACAGTATTGTGTTTACACCTGTTTTATTGTTTCCTAGGTGTGTGTGGTGTGTGTGGTAGTGTGTGTGTGGTAAGGAGACAGGGAGCTGAGTGTGTGATTTTTATTCTCTGCCATGGAAACTGGGAGACAAAGAACTTTGGTCAGAGCAAAATGATTAATGGCATACAAACACAGACACACACAGACACACACACGCTGCTGGAAGCTGGCAAACAGTGCGCTACTGTGTTTGCTTTTCCGTTAGTGAAGACAGTGGCAGTGTCTTTTACCACACACACACACACACACACACACACACACACACAAACACATTCTCACACACACAGCTTTGTTTCTATTGTCCGGATATGAGATACACCAGCAGCTTTCCAGGCATATAGGGGGGAAAAGTGTCAGATTTCAGTTATATTTACAGGGAAGATACAAGTTGTAAGGAATAAAATATATATATATATATATATATATATAAATATTTATAAATAAATAATTCAAACTTTAGACTGATATGGGGAAACTCTTGGTTATATTTATCATATAGAGTAGTGTGTATTATATATAGGTGTAACACTGCAGCATGACATGACAACAGACATCTCAGCATGTAGATGTAGTTGTAGAGGTTCCTAATGGTGTCGTGATAATCTTTCCTACGAAGTATTGTCTCACAGTTCCTGGTAGAGCTGCATGATATATTGTTTAGTAGAAGTAGATACACAGCGCTGTCTCTGTGTCTGTGTGAGTGACAGGCTGCTACTGCCTGAGAAGCCCGAGAGGGAGGGGGGAGCACAAGAGAGGGGGGAGCAGGAGTAAACATGAGGTAACCGCATGGCCTCCATCATCCACATGGTTGGGCACATGCTTGTAAACGTGAGCATGTGTGGAAAGCTGTGCAGAGCTCAGTCCAGCACAGTTTTGTTTCCAGATATTTTCAGTTACAGCTGAATTCACTCTTTTAATCCCAGAAAAACATATTATAAAATGTATTTACCTGTTAAAAAGCCATTGAAATGCCTGATTTAAGGGCCGATTACGGTTGTTTTGCTGTTTTCCTTGACAATGACTCTTGAGCTCTTGATCAGACCTGATGCGTGGGTGGGGGCGGGGCTGGTGACATCATAAGACCTGCATTGTTTACACACATTTGCAATGTAATTTTTTTTCCTTTCATTGGTAATAGTACCGCATTAAAGCATAGGAGCTCCACTGACTGATTAAAACTCTGTCAACAGTCATTCTTATGATACCAAACACAAAGGCACACCCTAAATCCAGCTGACAGCTCGCCTACAGACCACTAACATAGGGCCCTAGGTGTCTGTCTGTCTGTATGTCTGTCTATAGGAAGGAACTTTGATACTTCCAAAACTAAAAAAAAATTGGACAATGTGACTAAGGGCAGCTTAAAGATTTCTAAACCATTAGAAGATATGTTTGATGTGTTTGATGTGTGCTCTATTTATGACTTCTATATACTTGCCCCGGTTGACACAGTATCAGATCTTTGCCCTTTGAAACTCGTTACTTTGCCACCATTGGCCTTCCAGGATCGATTAAGAGCAAGTTCATTCCGCCCAGCCCCCTTCACTTCCCCTTCACTTCTCCTTCACTTCCTCTGCCTCTGCTTTCATTCAGAGAGCCTTTCAACAGAACTGGGGCTCCAGGGACAGTTATGTATTGAACATACCATCCACCCCCCTCCGGTTCCACCAGCTGGGCCAAGAGGCCTCGAGGGGGGAGTCCACGTTCTGCAGAGCTCCTCGACCTGACGTCAGCCGTATTGTCCGGGTCAGACCAAGCATATGGCTTTAGGGTCAGAAATGGTTTAGTGTGGCTCGTGCCCTTTTCCGGCTGGTTAAGTCTGAAAATTTCCTCAGGCCAGTTGTTTCATGCGTAAAGGTTTTTTGGGAAATTGCACACATTCTGCTTTTTAATTACATTTCAGCACTTTTTTTTATTTAGTTTAGCACTTTTCGAACTTAGCAGCAAAATTAGCTTCAAGACTAGAAAGCTTGGCAGCAAGAATGTCTTGGCTGATCTACTACCTTGCATGTAGGAGGGCAGTTGATTCAGTTGATTCATTTTGAGCTGTACCTAATCTATTGCTCCAACCACTTCAACAGCAATGGCAGAACTGGTCTCAGGTCAGTGAGACCGTCTTAGGTCATGTGGTGGGATTATTGATGTCCTCTGACAGCTCCCTAATGCCAGCGGCCGTGACGGATTAGCGCAGACAGTTGGACTGGTGCTAATGCAGCTTTCTCAGATTGCTCTCTCTTTCCATATTGCAGTAGAGGTCAGCGTGTTCAGAATGGTTTCTCTATTTTAAGCTGTTCTTTTTATGTGGAACTGATTGTGTTTGCCCACCCAATAGCTGGCGATGAACTTGCTGAGTAAAAGCAATTAGCTGCTTTGTTTCCTTTGTTTAAGCCAGTTGAAGATGTGTCCACTTGCCTTAGTGACTGTCAGTCCAGTCAGGAAAGGAATGCACCAGTTATTAATTAAGGAATAGCACCAGTTTCCTGAGCCCAGATTTACAGGGGTTTACAGGGGCTGAAACACCTGTCATTTTAATGTGGGAGGTTTCATGGATAAATTGGAGCAGCCTGGTGGCCAATCTTCATTAATTGCACATTGCACCAGTAAGAGCGTGTAGAGTGTGAAGATTCAATTAGCAGGGTAAGAGCACAGTTCTGCTCAAAATATTTTACACAATGCACACAACATTATGGGAGACATGGTGCACGTCTTGCTGGAGCATCTGTGACCAAGACAGCAAGTCTTTGTGATGTATCAAGAGCCACGGTATCCAGGGTAATGTCAGCGAGATACCACCAAGAAGAACCAACCACATCCAACAGGATTGACTGTGGACACTGTAAGAGGAAGCTGTCTGAAAGGGATGTTCGGGTGCTAACCCGGATTGTATCCAAAAAACATAAGACCACGGCTGATCAAATCACGCAGAATTCAACGTGCACCTCAACTCTCCTGTTTCCAGCCCAGATGAGGTAGCGTAAGCCTTCAGGAGTGAGTGCAGGTAGGAAGGAGCTGTTCTGTCATCACCTTGTAGGCGATTGTAAGAGTTTTGAATGTTATGCGAGCATAAACTGGGAGCCAATGGAGCTCAACTTTTAACTCTACCGAGAGAACCCTACCGAGAAGCTAATGCACACTGAGGTAATGCACATCCAATTATCTGAAACTAATGCAAATCAACAAACATGTAAGATTATGCTCTTGGTTGCCAATCATTTCTAAGAATCATTTCATGTCATCCTTGCCAAAAAAACTTAAAAATAAAGACTCTGGACTTCTAAACTCTCCAACTCTCTAGATCATTGAGCCACATTGACGAGGAGCTATCAACCTCCATTTATATGTGTGTGTGAGAGAAAGATTCCCCTCTAGCTTTTTCAGACAATGGGGCTCATTACAGGAAGTGGAGGTCCAGAGAGCACATTGCACATTCTCAGCTAATGGAAGTTGACAGGGGGCCATTGGCCTAACCACGCAACGCTACCTCCATTCTCTTCCCACTCTTCTCTCCAAGCTTTCCCCATCTCATCCCAGCAGCGGCATGCTCTAATAAATGCCAAGAGTCCTGCCAAAACATCGGGAGTTCTGCAAGTATGCCAAACCTGCCAAGGAATCTTGAGTTATGAAGCTCAAAAAGTGTTTCTTTCTTTGTTTCCACTTCGCCAAATCAACTACAGAGCAACAATAGAGGCGTCCAGTTCCGAGGGGGGTGTGAGCTGTCATCTGCCATTAGCCTTCTATTGCTCATCTCACCTCCCTTTTCTTTCTGCCGTAACGTATGAACGGTCCGTTCCCACCAGGACCTGTCAGTGAACAAAAGCTCGAGGCACGACTTCAACATTCCTTAAAGCACTGTTGAATTGTCTAATGAAGCTCAATTGCCTGTTGCGCTCTGGCTTTCTAAATGTCTCTCATTCTTCTGTCCTTTTCTCTGCATTATAGCAATAATTCTATTGGAAATTGGACACAGTTTTGCTTAATGCAGTCAGAAAGCTAAGACTGCATCTTTCTAATATGCTTTCTTACTTACCTTGTTTGGCCCAGATTTTCAGTTTGTTCCAAAAATAGCTGAATAAAAAGGCGTGGTGTTGATCTGGCCATCATGGTCTGGTTTCTTCGCCATGTGAAAGCGCTTTTCTTGATACTTCAGACTTTCCGACCAATAATCGTAAGTTGTCACAGGGAGACTCTGCCTATGTAGCAGATGTTGGCAAGATTAAAGTTATTTAAAGTTATTTAATGTACTGGTCACTAAATTGCAATATGAAACCAAGACTAACCAGAGTGAATGTACAAATACCAACATTGTGTATCCAACGAAGACTCTGGTCTAAACTTTCAGGGATGAAAACACAAGTTTTCTACTGAAACTATAGTGTTTGCTAAGTGTGGATCACGCCTAAGAGAAGTAGAGAAAGAAGAAAAAGGGGAACTCTGGGAATTTGGGAAATCGCCTGGAGTTCTGAACTGTGTGCTGAAATAGCGTGCAGTTATATCTCCCCATTTTATTTAATATAGGAAGTGGTAGAGTAGAAGAAGGGGGTTGTTGGGGAGGAGGTGGGTTGCGAACTTTCGTCACAAAAGGTAGATAGTTAGAGCAGGTATTTATAGAGTGGTTGATTGATAGGGGGTGGAGTTAGAGCGTGGAGTTTGGGCGTGGTCCTTCTCCCAAACTTTTGTTATTACATAACATCATTTAATATAGCTTACTGTGTTTTTCGCTATATAAGGCACACAATGCTTTAATTTTCCCAAACATTGACAGTGCACCTTATGTATGAATTCTCAGGTTGTAAGGAACAGTAAAGCCACTCTCCTGAAGTATTTGAAGCTTTATACAGGGGTTTCAGTGAAATTTCTTCAGCACTAAGGCTGGAGCAGCATTAGCATTAACTGCTAAACGCAGCTCTTTCGCCATTCAGAAGTGAGTATATCAGACTGTAACCTGCTCATTTACCGTGTTAAAACAAGCTGGCTTACCACAACATTTAGAATATATCAGTGTAGCACTGTCGAGCGGCTTTTACTAGCGATAAGCACTGATGCTAACTGTGACTAGCACTGCTGCTAACCTCATTAAAATACTGGAAATCGAAGCATACTGTAAATGAACACAGGCACTTTACTCACCCAAATAAACAGTTTTTAGGAGAGACATCTGCGAAGATTACTGTGCCACAGCCGTGTCCCTGTTTCTTGTTGTAACTTGTTTCTTAAAATGTGCTATGTGTATTATCTGGTGCACCCATAGACTGTGTTTAGCTGGACAGAGCAGAGCATCGTCTCTCAAAATTGAAGCCTCACCACAGGTTGGGCGCCCCCTGCTGTTCAGTTTCAGAAAGCTGTGTAACCCCACCCATCCCCATAGGTTTCAATGGCGAAACAGACAACTTTCAATCATGTTTTTCTTTTCTAATATACTGTAATTCTACCTCCATTATTTAAATGCAACAGCTAGTGTAACCTCTGCTTATATTGTCAATTTTTTATATCCCCACAGAATTCGTTTTTTAAAACGTTATTCAACTCTATTCAAAAAAGGTGTGATTATTGTAAAAGTGCTGGTTATGGGCGGGGCCAATAACAGACCGTCAGCTCCGCTCCGCTCTGCAGCCTGTGACCTCGAGGCAGCCCTCAGGGGCGGGGTTATTCAAATGAGTAGGCGGTCTCTCCACAGTCTTTCTCCCTCCTCTGGTCTCTACTGCGCTCTACAGACTCGGGTTTCAGGATCGCCAACATGGAGGAAAATTTTTGGCTTCATTTTCATTGAATGAATGGAAACGGCGACACGGCGTCCATCTTTTTTACAGTCTCTGGGTGCACCTTGTTTGTAAAAATAGACCAGAAAATAGACATTTATTGATAGTGCACTTTATAATACGGTTGGGAAAAAAAAGTACCCATTAGCTTTACATAACCTCCACTCTTACCAGTTGGTAAATAATCTTTAAAAAATGTTGTTTGATATTTCTGACCATATTTGTCTGTTTGTTTTTGGGCGTTTTAAACTAAGATCATGATGAAATTCTCCCTTCAGCCTGGATGTTTTGGGGAGCGAGCGAGCGAGCCGGTGCCTCCCGCAGATAAAAGTTCTCAGCTTCTACGTAAGACCAGGAAACCTCAGGATAAAAAGAAAACTTTTGCTTTTTTAATTGGCGTCAACAGGACCCCCGGTGCCTCCCCCTTCTTTTGAGCTCCATCTTTATCTAACGAGTTCCCATATTTCTCAGGCGTGGGAATCAACTTCTGTGACCTTTAGATTACTCTTAGTACTTCATTAGCCTGATCTTTCCTTTCAAAATCTCGTGAAAGTTTATTTTCTTTCAATGGGTAATTTTTTTATTTCATGTCCCACCTTAATCTTGCTCTTGTCCTCTTGTGAGTTACGCACACTCTACATGTAGTTAAACATAAACATAAATTGATTAAAAGGTAATGCGTCAGATTTTTAAAAATGTTTTCTTGTTGAATAATCAATGGTTCTGGCATTACGACAAGAATGATCTTAATAGATTTGGGCCAAAAGGTGAGGGAAGTTTTTGGAGATGATAGAATTGCATGACATTCAGAAATATATTATCATGTTAATCATTTTTATATGTAACCGATTGTCCTTAATAAATTAGACGAAGTCAATAAATATAAAGCACAAAATGAATGTCAATAAAGATGTTAAATATGGAAAGGGGTCAAATTGGCCCCAAAGATAATAGTAGAAGGAGGATTAGGGTTGTGGTGAACCGTTTCAAAGGAGGGAGAAAATTGGGTACCACTTTAAAATAAGACTACCACTATAAAGGGTTTATAAATGGTTTACAATTAGTTTATTAATGGTTACTAATTAGATTGTAAATGCCTTAAGAATCTTTAATAATCAGTTATAACACATACAGTACATAGAAAGGGCAACAATGACTTCTTGTTTGCCAAATAGTGAACCCACAGCCATCTATATTGTTGCCCTTTCTACGTGTTCTATGTGTTATAACTGATTAATATTGATTTTTAAGGCCTTTACAACCTAATTAGTAACCATTAATAAACTAATTGTAAATATAAAGGTAGTCTTAATTTAAAGTGGTACTGAAAATTGTTATAAAAATATTATATAAGAATAATTGATACTTTTGACAGTGTTGGCAGTGTGCCAAGTCCTGCTGGAAAATGAAATCCGCATCTCCATAAAAGTTGTCAGTAGCGGATGGAAAAAGCATAAAGTGCTGTAAGATGACTTTTTAGACTTGATAATAAAACACAGTGGATCAACACCAGCAGATGACAGACATGTCTCTCTAAACCATCACTGATTGGTGGAAACTTCACACTAGACCTCGAGCAGTTTGGACTGTGGGTCTCTCCACTCTTCCTCCAGACTCTGATCCCTTGATTTACTTTAAATGGAATGTAAAATTTACTGATGATCAGTGATGGTTTGGAGAGACATGTCATCTGCTGGTGTTGATCCACTGTGTGCAATGCTTGCTTGTGAGCATCATTTCACAGGAAGCGTGCAGAATCCTTAATGGATCATGTTTTTAAAGTATGAGGTTCAATAAAACAGGGTTTGAGTCAAAGTTGCCCTGACCTTCCTAGAAGAGTTAACAGAACAGAAGTTGTTGGTGCAGCCCTCTTCTCTTTGCCCCACTTCAGCGAGGCTCAGAAGGCCTTAATCCACTAAGACTGCTCTCAGCCACTCCCACTCTGCCACTGTGTTGGGGGAGGGAGGTGGGAGAGAGGGAGATACACGAGCCGCCGCGATAGGTCCAACTCGATGAGCTCCAACTCGAAAAGGTCTTAAAGACTGCAGATCCCTCAAAATTGCTCGCTTGACATTCACATAGACGCGGTCTTATCCTCTCTCTCTCTTTTTTCCTCCCTCTCTAACTCAATCATTCTCTTTTACACCACACAGCAAGATGCCGCTCGCCACTAATTGAGGTCGTTCACTCTGGCAACTGAATCGTGAAAAGGGAAGTGTGTGAATGCTCTCTTGTTCACTGCTCGGTCTACACTGGCTAGGTAATTACCTCTGAGTTTGGAGTTTCCGGAGTCTCTCCTCTCCTCTCCTCTCTCCTCAGTCTCAGTTCATACCATTGGATCTTACCACAGCCAAGCACGGGAGACACCTAGAGAAAAGTCCACACCTACAAGCCAGACTAAAGTTCCCAGCAACTTCAGGTTGGATCAGATCGGACCCAGGCCTAATGCTCTTGCCATGGAGGTGGTTCGCAGATTTCTTGTTAAGGTACTGAATCAGGGTGGATTTTACTCTCAGACCTGTGGTTTGGTAACGGTCGTCCCTTTCCCTACTGTACTGTCTGTACTGTTTTAAATGTGTACTTGTAATTGCAATTTTAAGGCTGCAGGCTTTTTTATGCTGTTCTTAGATGGCCCTGTTTCCCACTTATATTTATCTTATATTCACAGGGTCTTTTTGTTCAGGTTGTTTGGCGTCACAAACAGGATCTTGAGAAGCTTTGTGCACAAAACCTCTCAAGCTCAAGTGTGCTGGTTTAGGTTATCTGGTAAATGGATAACGGATATTAGCTTGTTAAGAAGCTTTTATTGTAGACGTGGAAATGAACATTTTTGGCCCACTGAAAACACTAAAAAAGGACAAAATGAAGCACATAGCTAAAGGTTGAATACTAAATGCCAAGCACTTTTTTTTTTGCAGGTCTGACACATTTTTCACCGCTGCTTTAATCAAATAGTTTAGAATTTACTTTAGTTTTGCTTTTTGAAGACAAAAAAATATCACTTTTAATGTTTTTCCATCCCAACACAAGTACAAACAGAGCATTATATTTTTCAATATAAATAACAGAAAGTGCCCATTATTTTTGGCCAAATAATTTCACTTGTTGATTATTTACTGCAATCTTTAAAAAAGAGTTCTAGATGTAAGCAAATACCTATAACAGTTTACTGCTGATTTTTGGTGACATTTGGTGACGCTGCAGAGCACAAACCCAACTTTCAACTCAACAATAAACAGAATAAAGAATAAAATAACATTATTGTTCCTTTAAATGATCTGCTGCTGGTGTATCTTCACAGTGTGAACACACAGCTCAGTATCTGTCTCTGCTGAGACGCACAAAAGCGCTGCACTGTTAAAATATGAAAGCGCCAAAGTCAGAGCTCACCTGCTTCTTAAAGGGAATGATGACTGACTCGTTGATTGGTTTATTGTCTGGTTACGCCCAAAATTAACCACACCCATGATTAATTAAGATAAATAGTACATGTTTTTTGCACATCAGCTGGATCTGATTTGACGGAGCGCTATAGATCACTAAAATAATATTACACTAATTTCAGTAGCACGTTAATTCAGCACTTTCCCATTCAGCTGTTTGGAACTTTTTTAAATGTTTTTTAAGACATTAAGTGCTCTTCAATGCTTTTTTTTTCCTTTTCTCATGCTACACTCCATCCAAGTGCATATTTACTGCAAATCTACGCTCTCTCTGGTAACGTCTTTAAACATGTACGCTCGTGAATTCATTGTGGAAGTAAAGGGAATGCTAATGCTGTTTTTTCCTCGCTGTTCGCTGTTAAAGCCATGTAGTCATTAAACATGCATTTATTTATTTATGCCATTTGCGTGTAATCATCTTGATGCGAGAGCAGCATACACACGCTGAACTCTCGCCATGAAAGACTCATCTTATTCCTTTGATTAGGAAGAGTGTGTGTGTGTGTGTGTGTGTGTGGAGTAATTGCAGCTGGAACTGAATTTCAGAAGAGCTAATGAGGATGAATTATGTATGGAGATAAAGCGGGAGGGTTTTTATGGTTGCACCTCTCGCGAGGTGCCGGAAGTCTCATCAGGCCCGGCGCGACTCTGAATTAAGTAGTGGCAGCTGTCGGGAGAGGACAGGGAGGCTGGCGCTGCAGGTCGGCTCGTGCCGCTCGGGGAAAGTTGCCCTTTTCGGGCTGAACCGAAACCACAGCCGTGATTTATTTTTTGCTGGTAGGCAACTTTAACTAACACGGCTCAGTGAGGGAGCATCACATTAACTCATACTGTTCAGGGCTTAATGTGTGCAGCTGCTCTCAACCGTTTGTTGTTGGCTAACAGCATTGCAAGGCAGTTGTTGTTTTTTTACACAGTATTTAATAACAGTTTTTCAGTCTTTGCAATGTCACATGTTACTTTACAACATGTGTAATGATCTGCTAAGTGCAGTTCAGCCACTGATCTAAAGTCTTAGAGTCTCTGTAAAACACAAAATCCACCGGAGATCCTATTTAAACCTATAGTTACACACAGAGGTGGATAGTCCAGGTACAGAAAGTAAAAATCTACCTCGGGGTGGATTTTTACTTTTAACTAGTGTAAACAGAACTGTTCTAAACATACTGTACACCTAGCTATCTCAATTGTACTTTGCTGTTGGTTTTTTATAGACGAATTCTAACCATTTGTTCCTTAGCTCTGAGTTACTGGGTACAGCATATAAAGCTGATGTGATTTTTGCACAGAAATTTGCTGTTTCTAAAGCTGTTAGCTCCTATGGAAGGAAGGAGACCTTTAAAGAGCGACTCAACTTCCTGTAATTGATCTAAAAATCCAATCCAGAGAAGTGTTTCACTCTGCAGACGATCCAGACAGAGAAGACCTCTTTTTTTGGGCTGACCAAACTCTGGTTCTTTGGTCCAGACCTGGGTTTGAAGCTCCTTTTACACCTGCCAGTCCTGACAAATCCAGGAGCATCTCAAAAAAATTGAATATAATTGAAAAGTTACTTTTTATTTTAGTAAAACAGTTTAAAATGCGAAACTAATATTTTATATAGATGTATTAAACACAGAGTGATCTATTTTAAGCCTTTATTTCTTTTGGCTTACAGCCAGTGAAAACCTAAAATCAGTGTTTAATCAGAAAATTAGAATATTATATAAGACCAATTGGTACTTTTGGCAGTGTGGGCAGTGTGCCAAATCCTGCTGGAAAATGAAATCCACATCTGTTTGGATGTGTTTGTGAGTCTCAGGAGTGTGTGAGGTCACTCCAGGGCTACTGAACGTACAGACTCGGGGTCTTCTCTGGTAGTTGCAGCCCTCTGTGTGTGTGTGTGTGTGTGTGTGTGTTTGTGCTGTCAGTGCTGCTGAACTGTAGCAGACACGCTGTCAGTTTCCCCCGCAGCCTAATTAGATCCTGTCTTCCTCTTCCTCTCCCTCACACACACTCATTCCCTCTGTTCTCATTATCCTGGATCTGCTGCTACAGACGCTGCAGACGTCAGGTTTATTAGTTTAATAGGTCACTTCACTCCTTGGCCATTTTATCAGAAATATCAATAATGCTGCTGAACTCTGTAGATGTGCTATTACTCACTATAGCTTGTCTGATCTGAATAATGCATCAGCACCTCTCTGCTCCGTCTACCAATAGAAACAGACCGGGTATAGATATTAAAACTGATAATAATAAATCTGGTATACTACTATTAAAAATAAATATGGTATATTTTGATTAAGGATATGGTTAAATACAGTTTTCACATCTTATCACAGCTGTCATTAATCTACTTTAACCCATATAAGAGCTAACTCTAATGATGCTAATATGGCGGTCACTTGCTTGAAATTAGGTCTTGCTAGATGGGGTTATGGTATACTAGATAGTTGCTAGTGGAGTTTTTAGGGTGATTTGTTGGGTGGTTGCTGTGGTGTTGCAAAATAGTCACTGGAATTAAATTGTTATTGTTTGGAGGATAATGGGGTTATGCTAGGTAGTTGCTAGATGGATTCTATATTTAGTGTTGGAATGTGCTTGCAATGATGGTGCTCATTTGATGGTGGTTGCTGTGGTGTTGCAACACAGTCACTGGAATTAAATTGTTATTGTTTGGAGGATAATGGGGTTATGCTAGGTAGTTGCTAGATGGATTCTATAATTAGTGTTGAAATGTGCTTGCAATGATGGTGCTCAGTTGATGGTGGTTGCTGTGGTGTTGCAACACAGTCACTGGAATTAAATTGTTATTGTTTGGAGGATAATGGGGTTATGCTAGGTAGTTGCTAGATGGATTCTATATTTAGAGTTGGAATGTGGTTGCAATGATATTGCTCAATTGATGGTGGTTGCAGTGGTGTTGCAGCATAGTCACTAGAATAAAATGTGATATGGTGATGCTAGGTACTGTAGTTGCTGGGTGGATTCTAGCATTGGTGTTGAAATGTGGTTGCAATGATGTTTCTCAATTGATGGTGGTTGCTGTGGTGTTGCAGCATAGTCACTAGAATTAAATTGTTTTTGTTTGGAGGTTGATATGGTGATGCTAGGTACTGTAGTTGCTGGGTGGATTCTAGCATTGGTGTTGAAATGTGGTTGCAATGATGTTGCTCAATTAATGGCGGTTGCTGTGGTGTTGCTACATGGTTACTGGGTTAAAACTGTTTTGGCTTGAAGGCTGGTATGATATATGATATGTGCTATGGTGTTTCAAGCTGGTTAGTAGGTGGGTGCTGTGGTGTTCCAGTATGGTGACTAGGTTGCCAAGTGGTTGCTTGGGTGTTGTTTGGTGGTTTTTATGATGCATTTGCTGTGGTATTTAAGGTGGTTGGTTGCTGTGATAGGGTCCTGCCATGTGAAATTTAATGGTATAGAACTACAAGCCAGTCCCTGCTGATGCTGAGAAGGTTCTGGGATTGCTAAGGTGTCAAAGTGGTTGATGTGGTATTCCATAAGTTTTGTGACCCATTTTTTTTTTCATTTTTGTCCAAAGTTTGTCCAATCAAATAGCTAAAAAGAAGTTCTGTACACCTGGTGATTAACTTCATCATAATTCTATTAAACCCCTAGTATAGATCTCCATCTCTGTGGTATCTGAATGTGGGTATACCATACAGCGCTGGAAAAAATGAAGAGACTGCTTCAGTTTCTGCATCAGTTTCTCTGATTTTGCTATTTATAGGTTTATGTTTGAGTAAAATAAACATCGTTGTCTTATTCTATAAACTACAGACAACATTTCTCCCAAATTCCAAATAAAAATATTGTGATTTAGAGCATTTATTTACAGAAAATGAGAAATGGCTGAAATAACAAAAAAGATGCAGAGCTTTCAGACCTCAAATAATGCAAAGAAAACAAGTTCATATTTATTTAAGTTTTAAGAGTTCAAAAATCAATATTTGGTGTAATAACACTGTTTTTTAATCACAGTTTTAAACATGCATCTTGGCATCATGTTCTCCTCCACCAGTCTTACACACTGCTTTTGGATAACTTTATGCTGCTTTACTCCTGGTGCAAAAATTCAAGCAGTTCAGTTTGGTGGTTTGATGGCTTGTGATCATCCATCTTCCTCTTGATTATAATATAGAGGTTTTTAATTTGGTAAAATTAAATAAACTCATCATTTTTAAGTTGTATATGATGGGGTATATAATGTTCTTTTTCGAGTTGCTCCCAGTACAGCACTGCAGCACAGGGTTAGCCTGCATTGGACCTGAACTGGGTCAACACAGCTCCAGTTCTCTCTCGCTCACACATGCATCTCTCATACACACCCATACATAGATCCACATTCCCGGAGAGGCTCCTGCCATCTGGACCTTAATGCTATAGGATAACACGCCGTACCCCCTGCTGATGCTGAGAAGGTGCTGGGGTACGCCGTTTTGCAGCTTCTGTTTGGAAAAGTGTTCATGAGGGAGTCGTTACGGTGAGTCAGGCCAGTCGTTCACTCTGTGTTCTGGGTTTTCTACAGCTTCGTCTTGATTTTATCTTGAAATTTAATTGTTGAATTGTTTGGGAATGCTCTGAGATGTTTGATTTGACATCTGAAGTAAGAAATAGAAGAAGGAACGGATTTCTTGCCTTAATTGCTTGTTACTTTCCGATTGTTAGGTCTTTGTTTTGATCCAACAAGTCATAACATTAATAATATACACTAATAATACACTTTGTGTAATCAATATTTGAAAAAAAAGAACAGTATTGGGGAGATAATACTGTATAATGTATGCTGTTGTGGTTGTTGTGGCACAGTGGATAACACCACCACCAGCTTATGAGCTACCACATCATGTGAGTGGCTTGGGTTCAATTCCCTGTCTGGGTGACTATGCTGTGGTACACCAAGGAGAGTCTTTGGCAAGACTCCTGACACTCTATAATAGAAATATAATAGAAATACCGTATTTTTCGCACTGTAAGGCGCACTTAAAATCCTTTAATTATACCAGAAATTGTCAGTGCGCTCTTTCACCGCTCAGAGGGGAGTTTATGGATACAATCCGGGTTAGCACCTGAACATCCCTTTCAGACAGCTTCCTCTTACAGCATCCACAGTTAATCCTGTTGGATGTGGTTGGTGCTTCTTGGTGGTATGCTGACGTTACCCTGGATACCGTGGCTCTTGATGCATCACAAAGACTTGCTGTCTTGGTCACAGATGCTCCAGCAAGACGTGCACCAACAATTTGTCCTCTTTTGAACTCTGGTATGTCACCCATAATGTTGTGGGCATTGCAATATTTAGAGCAGAACTGTGCTCTTACCCTGCTAATTGATCCTTCACACTCTTCACGCTCTTACTGGTGCAATGTGCAATTAATGAAGATTTAATCCAATTTAGCCATGAAACCTCCCACACTAAAATGACAGGTGTTTCAATTTTATTGTCCAACCCCTGTTTGTTATACATGTTTATGGAAAATATTTGATGGCAGTACTCTGACGTGTGGGAAAAGATGTGTGATTTTCTTCTGGGTTTCTTCTTTTTTATACCGATGTGAATTTTTATGTTAAGAGCTAAACTCAAGGCTGGAAGCTCTAGCATGTATTGATCCAGATGTCAAACTGAGAACCAGCCTCCTGTCAGGTGGCACATTTATATTAACCCTCCCTCAACCTACCATTCAATCCCAGCTGGGGAAATGCATTGGTGTGAATTGACAGTGCCGAGCCCATGAAGCAGAGCTTGGGAGGTTTTCCCATCACATCCAGTGTTTACTGGAAGACTGAAAGATGAAACTCTTAAACATTTGTGACTTTTAAGGATAGGGTCATAGGTCATGTGAAGGCACTTGTGGTGCAGATCCTTCAAAATACTTTTTGAAGTCAGATTGTAGGAAACAGGAAGACATTTGCCTACAAAATGTATTTGGATTGGAATATTATCTATAAGGTTAGTTTTAAAGACTACCTCAGGAGAGTCAAGAGGTCTAGCAAGTGTGGTTTTGTGGGTTCAGAAGATTGTGATCCTTAAATCAGAGCTTGTCAGAAGATGACCTCTCTGATTAGCCCAGGATTTGTGGCTTTACCTTCCTAGATGCAAACCTTTTAAAGAAATATGAGTAAAATACAGATATAAAACTTGTGATGGCTCTTTTTCGCCATCACTGCAGAGTTTTTATTCCAGGGTTATTTCTCTGAAAGCCAGGCTCAGTCTGGAAGCTCAACACTGTATTGATCCAAATGTCAAAAAAGGAAATCAGCCTTCTGTCAGGCGGCAAATTTTCATCAACCCTCCCTCGACCGACTGCTCAAACGCAGCTGGGAAAATGCATCGCATTACATTCGGCTGCGTCGACCCTGAAAAACCATTTCTGAAGTGACGGGATGGAGCGTGTGATGCAGGGCTTGTACTGATGCAGATCACTCCTGTTCCACGTCACACGTTTCTGACGGAGCCTCAGA
This sequence comes from Astyanax mexicanus, assembly GCF_023375975.1. Taxonomy (NCBI): domain Eukaryota; kingdom Metazoa; phylum Chordata; class Actinopteri; order Characiformes; family Acestrorhamphidae; genus Astyanax; species Astyanax mexicanus. Next base: position 7,131,795 of record NC_064429.1, read on the forward strand.
AGAAGCCCGTGATGCTTTGATGCTTCTGAGCCTTTGAGATCAAACTTGACCAGGAGTCTTTGCATCTTGCTCAGATCTTTTGGCTGTTTGCACATCTATCAGCTTGTTGGAATCTGGCTCACTGGCCAATGGAAGGTCAGGATTTGGGATTTTTTTTTAATAACTAATGTTGTGTAGAGTTTACCTCAGAAGTCACATGTCAGAGCTATGGGTTTGCATTTTGCTACAACTGGTTTGACAATTGTTTGCCAGGGTTTATGGCAATTCCAACCAAAATGTTACATTTTATTTCGCCATATTATCATTGTTAGCATTGTCCCAGGTTAGCATTGTGAGACATAATGCAGCTATGAGATATTTTGCTCATTAAAACCCCATGCTTATCTGTCCACAGGTAGAGTTTCACATGAATATAAAGATGCATCTCAAAAAATGAGAATACGATTTTAAAAAGTTACTTTATTTCAGAAATTCAGGTTCAAAGTGTGAAATCTATTGATCTAGTGATCTATTTTAAGCGTTTATTTCTTTTATTGTTGATGATTATGGCTTTTAGCCAATGAAAACCCCAAAAAATCAGTGTCTCAGAAAATTCTAATATTATATAAGCCCAATTGGTACTTTTGGCAGTGTGGGCAGTTTTTAAAGGTTCTGCTGGAAAATGAAATCCGCATCTCCATAAAAGTTGTCAGTAGCAGAGGGAAGCATGAAGATTTTGTGACTTTAGACTTGATAATAAAACAAGTGGATCAACACCAGCAGATGACATGTCTCTCCAAACCATCACTGATCATCAGAAAATTTTACATTTCATTTGTAAATTAAGGGAGCAGAGTCTGGAGGAAGTGTGAAGTTTCCACCAATCAGTGATTCTATAGTTTCTTCTATTAAATTGGAATTGAACCACGATTTCTCCTCAAATTAACCTTCGTTACAATTGCTCATCATGTAGCTGTAGAACCTAAACTAACCTATAGAGCATAACCGTGTGCGACCAATCTGGTGGCAATGGGGAGGAGGGCTGGAAATTATGTAATGCCAGCATCTGAAATCAGCAAAGCAGGTGTGTAAATAGAGATGTTTTAAAGACAGGTGGAAGCTGGTGATTGATTGAGGTGATTGTCTCCTAGTCGAACTTTCATCCACTTTTATCACTGTTTGGTTAAAGGTGTGGTTTTTAGTATAGTGTCAATAATGGGGCCATCACACTTGGTCACGCCAGCTGTGCTCCTCTTTACCAATATAGGCTGTGCTACAGTATATGTGCCCAGTTATAAGCCATAAGCCATTTGCTGTGTTGTGGAATTAGACATTGATTTTTTAAAAGCAGCCTGAAACAACTTAATGCTATGTTTTGAGGATGTCCCAAATTGTTAACCATAACGTAGCCAGTGTTTTTTTCCACAGAATTACATTCATGTATGGTCAGAACATCTCAAAAACCATGCTTTTTAGACCAGTCTCATTTATACTAGGTATATCAAGTGTAATATTATTGTAGAAAAACCTGATTACCAGTCGCCAGGCACAAAATTTTGAATAAAACGTAAACAGTAAAGCATGTAGTAGCTCTTCAAAAGCCCCTCTGAAAGAGCGTGCTATCTCTGCCTGAGCCAGAATCCCATTTTAGTATTTTAAATCAACCATCTGTTATATGGGCAGCACTTGTTCTCCAGTCAGAATCAGTCAGAGGATTTATTTTAGCTGTTCACTTAAAAAGGAAAGAAAAAAGACTCACTACTACCAGCAGGGCTGTGCCAGATCTGCACCCTGGAGAACTGCGGGGGAATGATTTGATTATTAGAGCAGGTCTGAGATTATAAAAGCTGGTGCATACGGCTCGGGTCATTACAGTTGTGTCGTTGCTCGTTATGTAGCTGTACAACCTACACTAACCTATGGAGCATAAAGAAGTAAATCAGATTAGGAGCTCTCAGACAGGTGGGCCAGGTGCTCACTTTTTTAATGGTCTCACAAGTTTAAAACCTCTGGAATATAATCAAGAGGAAGATGGATGATCATAAGCCATCAAACCACCAAACTGAACTGCTTGAATTTTTGCACCAGGAGTAAAGCAGCATAAAGTTATCCAAAAGCAGTGTGTAAGACTGGTGGAGGAGAACATGATGCCAAGATGCATAAAAACTCTAATTAAACACCAGGGTTATTCCACTAAATATTGATTATTATTTTGTCATTTACGGATAATAAATGCTCTAAATGACAATATTTTTATTTGTACAGTACAGTATAATGTATATAAACCAAACCACCATTTCCACACAAACGTCCAATTCTCATTCGTTTTTTTGTTCAGAATTGAATTGTCAGTAAATGGAATCCTGTGTAGCAGCATTCTCGTATTATTCTTGGTATTAATGACAGTATATAGCCTAGCCTAGCCTTTCTGAGATTATGAAAGCTGGTGCACATGGCTCTATAAGGTCTTTACAGTTGTCATTGCTCGTTATAGTATTGGAACGTCCACCAACCTACGGAGCATAAACAAGTAAATCAGATTACAGCGCTCAGACAAGCCCAGGTGCTCAGTCCTGAGAGCGAAAGCCAACACAACAAATCACTTTTACAGCAGACGTGGTTTAGATGTGTTTCTCCGGGAGCAGTGTGTTTGCTTCCCATCTGGAAGCGTGGAGGAGTCGCCTCGCGTGCGCCGGCGTCTCGACACTCGTCTCTCGGCTCCTGCAGCTCGTTTGGCAGAAGATGCTCCGTCCTCCCGTGCTCATGTCCTTCGTTTCATCCTCTCGGCAGGACAGGTAGGCCCGCCCTTTGGCACCGAATTTGAACCCTCGCTAATTGGAAAGAGGTGAGCCTTGTAGCCATATGGAGGCGGACTGCTACTGGAGAGCCTTCTAATCTTCTCAAGATGGAGAAATGGGGGAAGGGGGATTTGAGGCCCTTGTTTTCATGCAGAAAATAGCAGGGCTGGAATCCCTGCGTGGGCCTTTGGCACGCCAGTGTTGATGCGGCACTTTCGGCCAGTACTGCACTCCCCGACTCTGCGGTGGATGAGAGTAGGGGATAATGAGTGTTTAGATTGGGTTAGTTTGGGTTGGGGAGAGGGGCAGTGCCACAGATTCCAGTCCAGTTTCCTTTTGAAGCTGTTTGTTTTGAAGCTGTGGAAGTGACCAGACAGATGCCAATCAACAACACTGTAAACTTACTGAAACTTTGTTCAATCATATATACATTCACATAGTATCTTTAAGTTGCACCAACTTGTATCGTATTTTTCAGACTATAAGGCCAAAAATCAACAGTGCGCCTTAAAATCTGATGCACATTTTCAAGTATGAATTTTATTCATACATTCATTCAGTTCAGCGTCAAAAAAGGGTGAGTTCTTAGTGAAGTTTCTCCAGCACTAAGGCTGGGTGCAGCAGCATTAGCTTTAGCCGCTAACGGCAGCACTAGCTCCTAAGCCATTCAGAGAGGTAAGTATATCAGCCTGCTGCTACCCTGCTGCTATCTCTGTCTAGCACTGCTGGAGCAGCATTAGCGTTAGCCACTAACTGTGCTAAGCGCTAGCTCTGTCGCTGTTTAGAGGTGTGTATATCGACCTGTAGCCTGAACGTTTCTTTAGTTAAAACAAGCTACGTGAAAAAAAAAAAAAATCTTAACTTTAACCCACCACCACCACCCAGTGGTGAGACCTTCTGAATGAGAAAAAAACAAACAGTGCGACACCCTTGTTCTTTACTAATGTCACATAACACGCTGTATAATTCAATAATACGGTATTACAGTCATTCTCCCCAGGATATCTTGTAGATTTTTTTTTCAGCCATAGGAACTTTGTCAAGTATATTGTTTACAAGAACACAAGACGTCCATTCTTCTCAGTCCATTCTTGGTATTAAGAAACATCCCAAGTCCCTGCCATTCCGTGCCAATGATCGTTTAAGGCATTGCTTTTTGAGAGGCTTTTCTATTACAGAATGAGCAGTAATTAAGGGTACGGCTTGTTTTTCAGCTTTATATGAGGTTATTTATGTGGAACGTCAAGGCCTTTGTTTCCAGTCAGTCAATAGCATTACATTCCATAGCTGATGCCTGATGCCTCTGTGGGGTGCGGGCGGTGGCGGATGGATGGGTGGTTAGGGTGCGGGTGGGGTTGTTTTGAACAGTTTGATATTTGAAAAGTTTTGTAAGAGCTTTTTATCGGTTTGGTCTTGGTGGTTATGTCTTTCAATATTGCTTCAGTGAACTGTTATTGCTCAGCCAGTGTTTTTTTTTTTTATTATTTATTTATTTTTCTCCTTCTTGTGTGAAAGCAGGGGAAAGTTTCTCAGAGCACTGCAAAGGAACTTTGGATTAAATTCAATATCAGTCCCGGACGAAGCCTTTTATCGCTTTTATTTTATCGCTCGCTTACTTAGAGTGGAACGAAGTTTGGCGCACCTCGATTTCTTGCTTGTGTACGCTTTTTAGGATTTGATGAGCATAACGCAGTAAATGGTTTGTTTGGGTGATGAAAGTGCGAGCGTGCCCGCTGGCCTCTTGTCTATTTTCATTTCGTTTCCCCGGTCTCCCGCGCCTCGTCAGAATGGAAAAGTCTGAGATTTGATCTGCCTGTTTTGTTCTTTGTGTTCAGCCCCCTTAATAGAATAGAGCGCTCAGGAACATTCCAACGGTTTAGCCTTCCTTACCCAGCGTTTATTTCTTCAGCTAGCGAGCGCAGTAGTAGTGGTCCAGCAAAGCTGTTTGGTGGGAGGCTAGATGTTCTCGGGTTTATCCCTGAGGCTCAGGGGCCGAGAGATTTCGCCTTTCCATCTCAGTGCTGATGCTGGAGGAGGTCCCGCTGGGGCGGTCAGCAAGAGGCTTCATATGAAGCAATCAGTGCGGTGGATGTGTGTGTGTGTGTGTGTGTGTGTGTGTGTATATATATGTATGGCTTTGCCTGTGCTGCATATCTGAAATGGTTAGTGGTCAGATTGGAATCTGCATGGACTGTAGAAGCCGCTGGGTCAGCGGTCCATGGGGCTCCAAAAACAAGGGCTCAGTTTGGATCAGTTTGGACTTATTTTCTCATATTGGGGCCTGATGCTGGTATGCAACACCAATGCTGTTTTGCACCCAGTTTAGCCTGTTTTTGCTTCTGTTATTGTTGATTTTACTAAGATAGATAGATAGCATTGTGGAGCTCCATATCTCTATTTCTATTTTTCTGTAATTAAAAACCTATAATAATTTACCTTCATGAACTGATAATGTCCAGTTAGGTAGGAGCTGAACCATGATAGCGCTGTTCCTGTTTCTAATCCACAAACATCTATGTTTTCTAATCTTTCTATCTAAATCTGCTTTTTGTTGCAATACAGTTGCGCAAAAGATGCTCAGCAACACCAACAGAGATACACACAGCCTTAATCAGAAGCAAGGAGCAGATAAGAACATTTGTTTTCTTAACTAGAGCTGCCTCAGTGCTATGATGGAGCCTGAATGTAAATCCTATGCAGTAAGAGCTGCAAAGTGAAACAGCTTTTTCTAAGGTTTTACATATAAAACATTATGAGTTTGGTTTCTTGTTTGATTGTGTTTGATATCACTTCTATAAGTTATTTTGATAGAACTGCATCCAGCGTGTGGGAGGTACAGTTTGATAAGTTGATCATTTTCTGAAGTTTTAACTGTAGAAGTTGTTTAATAGATTCAAGCCTTTCTGCTGTTAATATCAATTGAATACAGAACACTGGTTTCATCTTGTGACAAAAAAAATCATTATTTTCTTGAACACTTTTTATTATCCCAGCAGACAAACTACAAATACAACAAATATACAAAAAAAAAACATGTTATTCCAATGCTATGCTAATCATACATTTACTTCAGTAGTGCTAATTTAGTTACACATTTACTATAGCAGTGCTATTTTGGTCACACTTTTACCTCAGCAGTTCTACACATGTACTGTAAGTGAAACTTACACAGAGCAAGGCATACATTCAGCAAACATACAAATGCTATGACTAAGTTAGCACAATTAACTTGTAAAACAGGCAGTTTTGAAGAGGTAGAAAACAAACACAGAGTGTGATAGATTTACTGCCATTTATGCTCTCAAATTCCATACTAATTCCTCATTTTAACATACCTAGTTTTATTTCTAAAGAAAATTTCCACAGCAAGACTTTTGAATACAAGTTTTTGTTGTTTGTTTTATTTAATCTGTTTAAATGTGAAGAGGGAGGACAGACACAAAGCACAGGCTTTTGCCACGCCGGTCACATCGGCCCCCGGCGACATCCATCTGCGGCAAAAACGAGTGGCTGGGATGCTCCCCACGTGCAGCCAGTCCGCCAGCCAGAGCCGGGCTCTGCCTGCAGCAGGTGGGCGCTGTCCACGAGAAATCTAATTCATTAAGATCAACCAGACATCCATATGTTCCACATACACAAACGCAGACTCTCTGAGCGGGGGGGGTTCAGCCTCACCAGCTCATCGACCACCCAGAGTGCCTAATCCATGAGTCTAGCGTGACTCAACATTTTGTTTATTTTATTATTTATTTGTATCTTTCTAAAATACATGTATAATTAAAAAGAAATGGCTCCACCCACAAGTGTCCGATTTATCAATTTTATTGAGCTGCACATACAGAAGTATACAGGAATAAAGAGTATAATGCATGTTATACACAACATGCCTCTACGAGTTGTAGAGGTTCCTAATGCTGTCATAATAAGAGTGGAGTGTTAATAGCACATCCAATGTCAATCAGGGACAGAACTAGGGCTGCTCTACTGAAAAATCGATTTGATTAATCGAGTAATCGGATAAAAAATAAATGCTTGCCTAAAAAGCAATTAAAAAACACAGAAGAAAAGTAGAAATTTCACTTAATAATGAATGACCAATTGGGTTAATTTTTAAATTCACAGCAAAAACACAAATAGAAATGAATAAAACACAAACTACACAAATACCACAAGCAATAATTAAATAATTAATAATTTAATAAATTAAGTTAAATTATTTCACTTTAGGATTTCTTGTAAGTATCAAAAATATGGTCATTAATCAATAAAAAAGACATAAACATTGGCTTTATGTTGTAACTCTTGGCTTCTCAACAGCAGAGAGGACAGGGGATGTTTTCGGAAATACATCAAGACCTGTGGAATAATTGTGACAACAAAAGTATTATAAATGCACATGGGGCATAGTCATCACCAGTGTCTTTTTAAGCCAAGCTCTTAAAATGCAAGCAGTATGTAGACGAGCAGTGTCCTGCTGAAATAATGCACTGGAGTGAGCTTTGAGAAATGGTAGGGCTGTTGGTACGGATGCATTCCAGGGGTTAGGCTGGCTAAGCACTGCCACTATGATTATAAGATCGCTAGTTCGAATCCCAGTCATGCAGCTTACCATTAGCTGCCAGAGCCCTGAGAGAGCAAACTAGGGTGATGTGGATCAGCACAAGGCTGCGTCTGTGAGCTGATGTATCAGAACTGAGTTGCTGCGCTTTGCTCCGAGCACGTTGTGATGCTACTCAGCAATTCTGCATCATCAGAAAATGACTTCACATGTGTCGGAGGAGGTGTGTTGTAGTCTTCACCCTCCTTTTGTTGGGGCTTCACTAGTTATAGGGGATATACAGTACATCGGGTGATTTTATTGTTTGTGTTTGGTCTTTAGCTATGAGAATTTAATATGTGTGGCTCTGCAAAACATATAAAAAAATATTTCTATGCAAACATCCGATTCATTTCTCTGCTGCAACCAACTGCAAAAATGGGCACAATTTTTAAATGTTCCGCTCTCCTCTGTAGGTGACAAGAGTTTTCCATTGCTGCTTTGCTGAAAAGCATGGAATATCCGGTGTGCTGTTTTGTCCGTACAGCACTACGCTGATCCGGAAGCAGCCCCCTCAGCCAGACGCTTACATAAATCATCACAGTGAGGACTGCTGAACTGTTCTGAGATCAGCGTGAAAAGCAGGCGATTTCCAACAAAACCCTTTTTAGCGCAAAACGTCTCGGAATCTGCATTCCAGCACAAAGCAGATTCAGCGCTATAGAAAACACTCTGCCGCTCATCTGTTACCCACAAAAATCCTGCTTTTGTCTGGCTTTTTTATTTATGTGCGCTCGCAATCATCCCATTTCCTATTCTACTATTGCTTCTATTATTCATTCCACCCGCTATTCTGTTCTGCTTCGCCTTTTCACGAGCTGCAGTGAGCAAGCACATTCCCTGGAGAGAGGCCAAAAGTACAAATGTGTGTGTGTGTGTGTCTGTGCGAGTGTGTGTGAGGGTGCGTTTCGCAGGAATTAAGACAGGGCCTCAGTGCTGATTTGTGCGTAGATTGGATTAGCTGCATCAGTTTGGGAGTCAGGGCTGCTGCGGCGGGGAGTTTGTGACTGTGTGTTTGTTTGTGTTTGTTTTGCTACTTGCTTCTGGTGGCTCTAGGTTTGTGCATGTCATCATATTTTTAAATGTGAGTATCTGGAAATAGGTTCCCCGTGCTGCGTCCCAGTCCGGAACGCTCCCTCGCGGTCTATTTTTGGGTTTGGGGTCCGTTCAGGGTTCAGCACTGAAGGGATTCCTGGATGAGGAACCGGCAGAATGCATTACAGAGCAGCCTGGCCGGCCTCATCTGCTATTTCAAGATTGCAGCAGCTGTAATTGGGCTAAAGCGCTGAATGAACTCTTATCAGGCTGATGTATTGGGCCGTATTGTTTTTGGACGACTCTGTGCCTTAAGACTGGCACTCAAACTGCAGCAGGGTTATGAATAGAAATAAAGCAATCTGTTGGAGTGAATGCAGAGAGGCAATAATCCATCCAGTGCAGCTGGAATATTCCTGCAGGTTTTGCAGTAGGGATGGAATATCCTATATACTATATCTATAATACTGTATTCGGTGATGCAGCTGGCCATGGTGTAGCATAGCATCTGAGACAGCAGCAGTGTGTGGATGATGTACGAATGACGTAGCCATATATCCTGTTGAATTAGTGCACTGGAATGTTCATTCAGAAAAGGTAGGGCCACTGGTTGCAGGATCTTAATTACTGTGATGTATACTGTGGGCTACCAAAGTGATTGGTGTGGTTCAGTGGGTAACTATGCTCTGCTACACAAATGAGAGTCCTTGGGAAAGACTTCTAACACTACATTATAAGAATAATATTCAGTAAGTCAGTCTGGAAAAGAGTGTCAGCTAAATGCTGTAAATGTAAATGCCAAGTCCCTAAAAGCGTATAGATTTTAGTTATGAACTCTTAGCATCTGTGGCCCTGCTAAAAAAATATTTTGCGCAGCTTGAAACGTGCAGAAGGCTTGTACTGATTCTCTTAATTAATTATGGGTGTGTTTTGGGCTTGAAGTGAAATAAACCAGTATGTAAATAAGTATGTCACTTGTCATTTCCTTTAAGAGCCAGGTGTGCTCTGACTTTGGCACGTTCATATCTTAACAGCGCACCACACACATCAGTGTAGATTTATTCCTTAACTCTGACTCTTTTTTAATGGTGTGGACACAAGGTGTGAAATAGACTCTTGATGAGTTTTAGGGTATTAAAGAGCATTGCAACGTGCCTTGTGCAGGGTATACGATAGGGCCCTCTGAGTGTTGACCAAGGGCTCCTGAACTTGCAATTGTGGCATTTCCCCTTCAGACAATAAGGGTGGCTGAGAGAACCTTCCTTTGTCTTGTAATGACAGAATGAAATGCATTGATTAACTATAAGAAAAGTTGCATAATGTGCCTTTAATATGAGAACCTAAACTGCAGTTTAATTTTTAAAGATTTGTGCATCTTCTGCTCACTTACAGTAACAGAAACTCTAACTCTGGCTTTGGAAACTTGTGTGAGTCACTGTAATAAGTTTTAATCAGTTCCTGAAGGACCCAAAAATCTCTCACATCAGACTCTGGTGATGTTACCCTGCTCTGTTGTTGTGACTGTAGCTCAACAGCTTGTTGTTGGTGAACAGAGATCTTCTCGCTTCCTGTCCATCACGGACGGGAAGGGCGGGGCCTGCATTCCAGGCACTGCAGACAGGAAGCAGCCCTGCACTTCCTTCCTGTGCTGATACAATGCTCCAAAACAGAGCTGGTGCCAGAACCTGGAAACACACTTCCAAACAGACCCAACACCAGCTCAGATACGAGTGTGAATATACTACACAAATATACACAGTTCACACACTGTTGGCCACTTTTTTAGAAACACCTACATACATACATACATCCACTCACAGTATCTTGTACTCCCACTTACTGTTGGCCACTTTATTAGACACACCTATAGTACCTTATTCTTCACCTTACTGGACACTTTATTGGAAACATCTACTTCCACTGTACTTCCCCTTACTGGACAGTTTATTAGAAACACCTACAGTATATTGTATTGGTGGTCACTGTTGGCCACTTTATTAGAAACATTTACTAAAACGTGTGCTTCCACTTACTGTTGGCCACTTTATTGAAAACACCTAAAGTATTTTGTATCTCCACTCACAGTTAGCCACTTTATTAGAAACACCAACATTATCCTGTACCTAAACTCACTGTTGGCCACTTAGAAATACATACAGTACCTTATACATCAACCCACTGGACACCTTATTAGAAACACCTATATACCATGTACTACACCTTGGACTGGACACTTTATTGGAAACATCTACTTACTGTACTTCAACTCACTGTTTGCCACATTATTAGAAACACCCACAGTATCTTGTATTTCCACTCATTGTTGGACATTTTATTAGAAACACCTACAGTACCTTATACATCAACTAACTGGACACTTTATTAGAAACACCTATATACCGTGTACTACACCTTGGACTGGACACTTTATTGGAAACATCTACTTACTGTACTTTAACTGACTGTTTGCCACTTCATTAGAAACACCTACTGTATATTGTACTGTTGCCCCCTTTTTAGAAACACCTACTGTATATTGTACTGTTGGCCACTTTATTAGAAACACCTACAGTACATGGTACTGTTGGCCACTATATTTGCTAAAGATCTGCAAGGTTTTGTAGCTTATTTGTTCCCTTTTGACTTTTAGGGATGTACAGTTAGCATTAGCATGCTGTTAGCATTAGCTGCTTTAAGGAGGGGGGTAAAGTGTATTGATTTACTTGTAGGGGGCTCTGGTTGTGCAGATGTTGGAGCTGCAGTATATATTAATATCTGGTGGATCACGGTGCTCCGGTTTGGAAATGAGTGTAACCGGATTGGGCAGCTGCGTGCCGGGACCCTGCGTATCGCTCTTCCTGGAATCTTTTCTGTAAACTGATGGAGCGAACCGGACGCCTCCAACACACACGCTCTCCCGCAAACACACAGCAGAAGCGGCTCTGCTCTCAGCGCAGGATGCTGCTGCTCTGTGCTAATGGCCACTGATATCACGCTGGCTGTGGACAGCTGGGACGGCTGGTGGCACGGCGGGCACTGAGCCAACCGGTCATCATCAGCAGCGGCATAATCTTTTTCATCATCCATACTCATCTACAGTAATCTCAGCCTGATGGATGACTTCATCCGTCAGCGTGTTCGAATCAGTCACCTCCGGTTTCCTTTTGCAGGTTTGGGGGGTGGGGTTCTCCTTCCTCTGTGATGTTTCTGTGATCTTTTTCGTCATAGTCCAGAATTGCTTGGAATTAGCCAATAGCATTAACCCTCTGAAGAACATTTGAACATTGTTTGGTTACAGTGTAAAATATCTTTGGTCAGAAATTTGAATGAATGGAAAATCAGATCAGAAACGTCCCAGAAATTAGAATTAGACAGAAGCTGATGAAGGCTATAAAGTGTCCAAAGTGGTTGACATGGTGTTGCTCTATGGGTGCTAAGCAGTTGCTGGGGTGTTTACTGTCATTTCCAGGCTATTGAATGCACCTAAATTTAAGCCGTCTTATTTAAAAAATAAAAAAAAGAGTACATATAGAGGCCACACCAGACTATAAGCCGCAGTTGCCCATGTTATATAATATGATATATAAAGGTCTGGGAAAAAATAAGAGACCGCTTAAAAATGATGAGTTTCTTTGATTTTACCAAATTGAAAATCTCTGGAATATAATAAAGAGGAAGATGGGTGATTACAAGCAATCAAACCACCAAACTGAACTGCTTGATTTTTTGCACCAGGAGTAAAGCAGCATAAAGTTATCCAAAAGCAGTGTGTAAGACTGGTGGAGGAGAACATGATGCCAAGATGCATGAAAACTGTGATTAAAAACCAGGGTTATTCCACCAAATATTGATTTCTGAACTCTTAAAGAGTCTTGAATTAATCTACACACCTGTTTGTATTTTTAAAAACTGGTGTGTTTATTTACAGTAAGCTTAGATTTCCTATGTTTTGATTAAACTGTCGTGTTTTGGCAGCATTAAGCTTCGTAGCCTGTAAATCAAAAAATATGTATATTAGCCACACTGTTAAATAAGCTGCAGGGTTTAAAGCGTGTGAAAAAAATAGCGTCTTATAGCCAGTAAATTACATTACTCTGGTTAAGTGTTGTGCATATGTATTTGTATCGTCGTTACATTTGGAGAATGCAAAAATATTTGCCCTGCATTTTATTCCTATGGGAAAATAAATCTCACAGAAATCTGTTCCTACAGCTGAAACAATCAGAGTCAACAGTCTAAAGTTGTAGCGATGTCAGAAACTGTAATAAGCTCATTTCTGTCTGTTTCTGGATTCATTTGAACTCGTTGACTCCCTTATCGAAGGCCGGTGTATGAATGTTCCTCTCTTCATGCGTTTAAAAAGCCGTTTAAAAGAGCCAGGTCTGTCAGTTTGTTGGGAAATGCTTTTAAAATGTGCTTTTAAAGATGCATGAAAACATTTTGTAGAAAGGCAGGAGTTCAAGCAGACCAGAGGATCAGTAATCAAAACAGCGTTTGTTCTACTGAAGAGCTTCCTCATCCTGTCGCCATGAGAACGAACACGCTGAAGGATGCTCGGGTCACCGAGGACGACCTGCGATGTCCCGGATTTACTCATCGCAGGATGGAGAGATGGAGAGATAGAAAGCGAGAGGGATGGAGTGAGAGAGAAAGGCGGAGGAGGGTCAGGGATGTGGCTTGCGTGGCGTGTACTGAAAAGACTGTTTGGGCAAGGCTGCTTAAATCCCTCAAAGGAGATAATCCATATTTCATCTGCATCAGTGCCACCCTCCCTACCACCACCATCACTCCCACACACACTCATACACACTGAAACACACTCGCGCACACTAGTGTACACACTCTCTCTCTGGGCCAAAATCCAGCCACCTGCAGCCAGCAGCAGCCCAGCCAGCAGCGTAAATACTGCATGACTTTGAAATGAAGCTCCAGAGGCCCACTATTGTCCAGCTGTCTGGCTTCAGTGCTTGGACCCCTAGGATACATTAAAAGATGTGCACTAATTTCCTTACTACATACACTGAATATAGTCATGTACATATGTATTTGGATAATGCTATCATACTGTTTGTAGTTATACATTGTCGTATCCATTGTCATATTTTCTTAAGCTCAAAAATAAACAGGCACATTGATAATTATAAATATAAAAAGTGGTTAAGAATCCTGGATGAAATCTACTATTAAAATACAGTATGTTTTACTTATGAAACCAAAAATGCTAAGGGATCTTTGTCAGGTGCGGGTGCAGGGAGGACGCGGAGGCGGACGCAAATGCAAACAAAAAGGGATTTATTAAAGAAAACAAATACAAAATACACAGGGAATAAACTGAAAACAGGACTGAGGAAACTGGGGAACACATGGAGCACTGACAGATGATATGTATTTTACATTCCTTTATCCACAGTGTCTTGTTGTTTCATGTGTGCTGGGAATATTTGATATAAGGCTAATATTACCACCCACAGTGGACAGAGCAGTAAGTGGTAATGATTGTGACCGGTGGTGTCTGGCTCGAAAATGTCGATGTAGACAGACAAGTGACTGACTTCATGGGACACTTTACTAATTCCAGGTAGAGGAAAGTAGAGAAAAGTAATGGAGGTCTTGCCCAGGGACTCCCGCAGTATTATGGGCTTGCCCAGCCAGGCAGTGATACCCTTTAGCGGCCTCAGGGAATAAAGTGTTGTGTTATCCACTATGCTACTGCACCACCACCTCCTGCACCCACAAGCACTTCTAACCCGCCTCCCTGATTTACATGACCGGCGAACATGGGGTTCCTCTGAGCCACGACTTAAACACACTCATTTATATTTAAAGCCTAATCTTCTTTTTCCCAGGCTTCCAGTAACAAGCATGTTTTACAGCTCATGCCTAGGGCTAGTGTTTAGCAGCAGCTTCTGGATTGAGACGGGTGCTCAAGATATGTACACACACATACACACACACACATATATATATATATATATATATATATATATATATATATGTACACACACATACACACACACACTCTCTCGGGCAGAGCATGTGATTGTTTTTGTGTACAGAGAGGAGCTCTCCCTTTCCCTGTGGCCAGGCATTGAGAAAGCATTAGCCACGCCTGGCCTATTAGTTTATTAGCCTCAAGCGCTTTTGTTGTGTGTCATTAATCTATGATTAAAAATCTAAACAAGCAATTAAGGGGCAATATTCCAGAAATCAAAATCCAATCCAGCTCTAATCAAAAACACCTTCTAAGCAGCCCCACTGAAATGGAATGGCAGCCGAGTGGAATACATTACAAGAAACAAGGCCCTGGCGTCTCTCCCTCTCTCTCTCTCTCTCTCTCTCTCTCTCTCTCTCTCTCCTTCTGTGTCTCTCTCCTTCTGTGTCTCTCTCTCCCTCTCTCTTTCTCTTTGATGCACAGCACTAGTAAAATGCACAGTTGAGAATGGAAACTACATTGCTGTTTATTGAACCTCAGATAGTTGTATAGTTTGTAGTGCAGTATTGTAGCAAAGAGACACAGCCTTTCTACACTATCATATCAAACCTAACAGGAACTACTATTGTGTCCCATGACTTTCTATTTTCTATTTTCACATCTTGTGCCCGCACTGTTAAAATAGCATCAGAGTTTAAGAATAAATCTAAACTGATGGGTGTGTTCAGGTAAATTTTGGGTGTGTTGCTACAGTATTTTGGTGGTGGAAAACACAGGAGCTCCACTGACTGATTAAAACCCAGACAACAGTCAATCATCAACAGTCAATCATCATTTATTCGTTAAACATACACACACAGACGCACTGCAGAGCACAAACGCGATTTTTACCTCAACAATAAACAGAATAAATAATAAAGATAATTACTGTTCCCTTAAATGAGCTGCTGGTGTATCTTCACAGTGTGAAAGAGCAGGTCAGTATCTTTCTCTGCTGAGACTCACAAAAGCACCTCACTGTTAAGATACAGACACGCCAAAGTCAGAGCTCACCTGCATCTTAAAAGGAATGACAATTGGTACACTGATTGGCTTATTTCACATTACGCTCAAAATTAATCACACCCATTAGCTACACAAGGCATATTTTTTGCGCCAAAGACACAATCCGCAATTGACCGGTGTGCTTTTTGTCACTAAAATAGGGCCCTTAGTGTTAAGCAAGGAGTATTTATTATATTTACTATGCAGAAACATATCTATACAAGTCTATACAGATGTCCCTAGCAAATCCAAATCTGCCAGTTAATATCATTTAAAGATTCAAGTCACGCAATCCCTCACTTCACATTTTCTCCCATTTTCATTGCTCTTTTCCTTGCTTACATTGGTAGCTCTTTTCTTAACCAGCCAAGAAGTCTGACACTTCAAGGCCTTGGTATTTTTACAGCAAAATGAATTTGCTTCATTTTGTTATACACTTGTATACTCCCTGAGGCTTTGATTTGGCAGTTGTGAATGGGTGCTCCAGTACTGCAGGTGGCGCTGTTTGCCATTGTAAAGAAATTACCACGACAACGGTAAGCACCAACAATCAAATGTTTGTATCATCTGCAGTTACATTTGTTTAAATGCAATGATGCGTGTGAGTACATCTACGGTGATGATCGAATTGGTCTTGTGTTTTGGTAAATGTTTGGTGTAGTGTTCTCTTGGCAACATTAAACTCATGTGCGCCACTGACTGAATACAACTTCATGACGTTCATCGCTATCTTGGCAGTGAATTGTCCACACAGGCACATGTCTAAGGTGTGTACACAGGAAACTATATATACATTCAATTCATACATAGTGCTAATTTTAAATAAAGTATCTGTATGAATGAATGAATGAATGAATAATTGCATGAATGAATGTATCTGTGATCTCGACCTAAAAATGTTGCTAAAAATGGTCAATACCAGTAGAGATTCCTGAAACATGACCTCACATTAGCCTGGAGCAGTAGCATGCACACTGCTTTCTGCCTGACCCCCTGAGGAACACATATGGATCCAGTCTTTGAGCTTAAAACCCCTGTCTGGAGGCTTTGTCTGTCTGTCTCCTCACGTCTCACACGTGAGGAGAGCCTGAGGACTTGACGACATGCGTTACAAATGATAATTAAGGAGCTGTCCGAGTTCTGAAACATGAGCTCTCTGGGACTGGTGCTGTAAATCCTTAACTGCAGTCAGATTAAGCGTGCTGTCAGTAAGGAGCTATGTATACACATAAGCAACATGTACACCAGCAGCCCCCTTTATTAGACCAGCCTAACTTGGAATTCCACTTTTTTCCATAGTACTGGTATTATTTACACTTAAAATTCAGCTCCCCACAGTGTGTTCTGTCTTAATCGAGGTTCTTAATCGAGGTTTATTGATTTTGCTTTGCTCCCTGAATGCTCTGCAGCCACTGTTTTGTGGTTATTATGGGTGTATTATGTTATTTATATAGGGTATGTGTGGATTATGTTTGTGTGTTTGCAGTATGGTGGTTCACTCTTGGTGTTGGGTTGGAGGGTGGAAATTGTGTAATATGAGAGAACTGTTCATTAGATTTATTACTACTCGAGCTGATGTTATTTAGATGTTATCTGCTCTACCTGTGATATTGGCTAGATATTACCTGCTTTAGCTAATGTTGGTTAGATGTTAACTACTCTAGCTGATGTTAATTTGATTGCACCTACTCTAACTAAAGTTGATTAGATGTTAACTACTCTAGCTGATGTTAATTTGATTGTACCTACTCCAACTGAAGATGGTTAGATGTTAACTACTCTAGCTGATGTTAATTTGATTGCACCTACTCTAACTAAAGTTGATTAGATGTTAACTACTCTAGCTGATGTTAATTGGATGTTATCTGCTCTACCTGTGATGTTGACTAGATATCACCTACTTTAGCTAATGTTGATTAGATGTTAACTACTCTAGCAGATGTTGGCTAGATGTTAACTGCATGACTACCTTTTCTGTAATTATACATAATGAATGATATCTCAGAACTAGACTCATTCTTTATTGAATAGTAGGGCTTACAGTAGCTACAAGAACCAGCTAAATGCATTTTGCTTCAGCCAAAACAGTCTTAACAATGCAATGTCCACGCATGTATACAGTATGTTGTGAGGTGTTATCTTGTGATTGAGGTTGAACACTGGCAACAGCGTGCTAGTGTCAAGATGACATGAGTTATCAAAGTTCAAGCAAGGGCTGATAATTGGTTGCAGATGAATGGCAGAGAAGAGTTCTTTAGCTTTTATTGGACAAAAGTCATGGGACATGGTATCTTGGCATGTCAGTGTGACTGAAAGCTGTTGGTGCTCAGCGTCGCACAGCACTGACCTCAGATCAGTCCAATCACTATGGAAACCCTGCTATATAAATCACCAGCTGTTACAGTGACCGAGTGTCCTTCTCACGTCCGTCTTGAGACCAGCTCACACACACTGTCAGGACTCCATGGCTTCAGCACACACACACACACACACACACACACACACACACCCACACACACAGAGAGAGAGAGAGAGTGGAACGTTTCAGCAAACACTGATTTAATCTTGTTTGACTGGGCAGATATCACAGAGAGAGAGAGAGAGAGAGAGAGAGAGAGAGAGACCTGCAGTGAGAGTGGGGTTCAGCTGTCTCTCCTCGGCCAGATGTTTTCCATGTTGTGGACAGGAACAGTATGGTCAGCTTCTGCTGACATTTGCCCCCCTTTGTAACTGACTCTCATCCCTGGGGGCAGTTAATGTCTGCTGGGGGGTCCAGGGTGGGCCGCACACTCTCCGTTTGTCATCCTACCCCCTGTGTATATGTGTGTGTGTGTGTGTGTGTGTGTGTTGAGGGGTAGAGTTACAGGTGTGTGTGTTGATGGAGGAGTACAGCAGCTCACAGTGAGCAGATCTACTGTAGTGCTGTGATTGAGGCCTTGTTCCCCTGGGTGGAGCTACATATATACTGGGTGGGGGTGGTTGTAGAGTGAGGGAGGGATTGTGAATGTTGGCTAGATGTTACCAAATCCAGCTGATGTCTGATGTTGGATAGATGTTGCATACTTAGGCTGATGTTGGCTAGAGGTGACCAACTCTATCTGATGTTGGTTAGATGTTCCTTACACTAGCTAATATTGGCTAAATGTTAACTACTCTAGCAGATGTTGGCTAGATGTTACTTACTTTAGATGAGGTTAACTAGATGTTACCTACTCTACCTGATGTTGGTTATATGTTAACTACTCTACCTGATGTTAGGTACATGTTACCTACTCTAGCTGATGTTGGCTAAATGTTACCTACTCTGGGTAATGTTGGATAGGTGTTGCCTACTCTAACTGATGTTGGTTAAATGTGGCGTAATCTACCTGATGTTGGCTAGATGTTACCTACTCTAGCTGAAGTTGATTAGATGTTGCCCACTCTACCTGATGTTGGCTAGATGGAACCTACTCTATAGCTCAAGTTGGCTAGATGTTACCAAATCTAGCTAATGTTGGATAAATGTTAACTACTCTACCTGATGTTGGATAGATGTTACTTACTCTTACCTGATGTTGGTTAGATGTTAACCACTCTAGCTGATGTTGGATAGATGTGGTAACTACTCTAACTACTTTAGCTGATGTTGGCTACATGTTACCTACTCTAGCTGACATTGGCTAGATGTTACCTGACTACTTTAGCTGATGTTAGCTGCATGTTGCCCACTCTAGCTGATGTTGGATAGATGTTGCCTACTCTACCTGATGTTGGCTAGATGGAAACTACTCTATAGCTCATGTTGGCTAGATGTTACCAAATCTAACTAATGTTGGATAGGTGTTGCCTACTCTACCTGATGTTGGTTAGATGTGAACTACTCTAGCTGGTGTTGGATAGATGTTACCTACTTTAGCTGAAGTTAGCTACATATTACCTACTCTAGCTGATGTTAGCTACATATGACCTACTCTAGCTGACATTGGCTAGATGTTACTACTTTATTGACTGTGGCATTGACTATGTTGTTCACATTAACTAGCATGCACAAGTCTGGATCATTAAACCTAACTCAAATACTTACTCACTTACTCTCGCTCTCTCTTTTTACTCTCTCCATTATTTTGTTTCACTCACTTTCTGTATCTGTCAATGTTTCTTTTTTGTGTCTATCTGGCTGTCTTTCTCTCTCTCTGTTTTCTCCTTCTCTTTTATGTTTAATTCACCTGAATTAAAGGGGGGTTTAATTGTAAAGAACATCTGCTGCCAAAGCAAATAAAAGTAGAATTTAATATCAACAGATATAAAGAAGAAAAGTAACCTTATTAAGTCTGCCTACAATCTGTTATGTGACTAATATATATATAAATATATAGGTTTAATTCTACCTATTTATCCCTTCATTCTCTCTCTCTCTCTCTCTCTCTCTCTCTCTCTCTCTATGTAAATAAATAACAAATTATTCCTATTACTTTTGTACTTCATTATTGTAAGTCGCTTTGGACAAAAGCGTCTGCCAAATGAAATGTAATGTAATGTAATGTAAAATAACCCCAGTGGTGTGAGAGGCCGCTGCTCCACCCTCAGCTGTTGTTGACTCTGGTGGGTTGGTCAGGTTTGGGGGGGGGGGGGTGTTTTGGTTCTGTTTAGTACTGATGAGTGACCAGCTCATGTAAAACGAGAAACATTCCGTAAATGTTACACTCTCGCGTTTCTCTCTGAGTTTGTACACCAGTGTGTGTGGTTTTCTTGAGTTCCAGGAATTCCTGTGACGTGTTCAGTGTATTTAGACATGGCTAATTCTTTCCAGATGTCCAAAAGAATGAAAATATTCAAAAATATATTTCTCATATTTTAATCCTCAGTGAATCACTGGACATGCATTGTTTAAATGTTACTGATGTTAAATGAAAACATCTGCAGAGACGTTTTAAAAACAGCTTTAAGAAAAGCTTCCTCTCTTAAATAAGATGCTTTTTTTCTTTTAACATTTCTTTACCATAGTTAACTTGTGGTAATTGATGCTGCGCAGATTTAGACACCACTAGAAAATGACAGTTGCAGATGTTTTCTGCTCTCGCTGATGTTGTATAAATGTGAATTACTTTAGCTGATGTTAGGTGGATGCTAGCTAGTCTGGTTAATGTTATCTAGATGTTAATTACTCTAGATGTTAGCTTCATTAACTACAGCCAGTGTAGTTAATGTAAGTTAATTATTACTCCAGTGAATGATGGTTAAACAATATCTTTCCTTGCTTATATTAATTAGATGTTAGTTGTTCTAGCTGATGTTGGTTTAATATTAACTAGTCTAGCTGATGTTGGCTAGATGTTGCCAACTCTACCTGATGTTGGCTTAATGTTAACTACTGTACTTGATGTTGGATAGATGTTGCTTACTCTAGCTGATGTTGGACAGATGTTAAGTATTCTAGCTGAAGTTAATTAGATGTTGCGTACTCTAGCTGATGTTGGAAAGATGTTAACTATTCTATCTAATGTTGGCTAGATGTTAACTACTATAGCTGATGTTAATTAGATGCCACCTACTCTAGCTGATGTTGGCTAAATGTTACCTTTTGTAGCTGATGCTTACGCTAGCTGATGTTAATTTGATTTTACCTACTCTAGCTAAAGTTAATTAGATGTTAAGTACTCTAGATGATGCTGGCTAGATGTCATCTGCTCCAGCTGATGTTGGCTAGATGTTGCGTACTCTAGCTGATGTTGACTAGACGTTTCCAACTGTACCTGATGTTGGCTTAATGTTAACTACTGTACTTGATGTTGGATGGATGTTGCTTACTCCAGCTGATGTTGGATAGATTTTAAGTATTCTAGCTGAAGTTAATTAGATGCTATCAACTCTAGCTGAAGTTGATTAGATGTTTACTACTTTAGTTGAAGTTGATTAGATGTGAACTACTCTAACTAATGATGGCTGGATGCTACCTTCTCCTAGCTGATGTTGGCTAGTTGTTACCTATTTTAGCTGAGGTTGGTTGGATGTTTTGTCCTCTAGCTAATGTTAGCTAGATGTTTTCTACTTATGCTTAGGATTAACTGAACCAGAAACACATCTATCTCTCCTCTTAAGTGCCTTCAGAGCCCCTTTTGCACTAAACCCTCATATTTGTTTGCTCTTGACCATCCATTACCTCTGATCTCCTAAAGGATGCCACCTCTTGTTCACCCTACTCACCACCATTCTGCTCCATTAACACCATTCAGTTTCCTCCAGTCCGGGCATGGATGACCTACAGTGGCTGCCGGGTGAGATGGGCTCAGCTCCAGCCACCCAGCCTTCAGCTCCTCTGCTGCCCAGAGAGAGTGTGAGGAGCTAGGCTACTGCCATCCAGCCTGCCCCCTTTTAACCTCCGCTATGGCTGTTGACTCATAGCACAATGCTGACCCCCAAGCAAAGATTCACAGATATGATTTTTTTTAGCTTTTTAGACCCTTTTCAGCTTATTTATCTGACTGTCCTGGGACAAAGTGCTGTCCCTGATATCTGTAGAGCACTGCTGTATTTGTTACCTCAAAATATTGGTCAAAAAGAAGACCTTTTGATTTTACTAAAGTTGTTTTGTTGAGTAATATATTTTATTCTAGTGTAAAGGAGTGTTTATTAAGGGTGTTTATGGACTAATATATTCTATTCTCGTGTATAGCAGTGTTAATTGAGGTTGTTTACAATCAAATATCTCCTATTGTAGCGTATTGGAGTGTTTATAAAGGGTGTTTATGGACTAATATATTCTGTTCTTGTGTATAAGGGTGTTTATTCAGGGTATTTATAAACTAATATATCCTGTTCTAGTGTATAGACGTGTTTATTGAGGGTCTTTGTGGGATAATATCTCCTATTGTAGTGTATAGGGGTGTTTACTGAGCGTGTTTATGGACTAATATCTTCTATTTTAGTATTTAGGAACGTTTATTAACATTGTTTATGGCTATTATCTCTTATTCTAGAGAAAATAAGTGTTTATAAGGTCTGCTGATTAGTATCTTCTGTTCCTGTGTACAGAACAGATTATTGGGATTGTTTACAGACTAATATCTTCTATTCTAGTGTATAGGAGTGTTTATTGAGGGTGTTTATAGACTAATATCTCCTGTTCTATTGCATATGAGTGTTTATTCAGGGTGTTATATGGGCTAATATCTTCTATTCCAGTGTACAGGAGTGTTTATAGACTAATGTCTCTTGTTCTAGTGTATAGGAGTGCTGATTGGGGTTGTTTATGGACTAATAGTGTTTATTGAGACTGTTTATGAGCTAATATCTCTTATTTTACTGTATTGGAGTGTTTATTGAGAGTGTTTATGGGCTAATATCTCCTATTAAAGTGTATTAGTGTTTTTTGAGAGTGTTTATGGGTTAATATCTCCTATTGTAATGTATAGGAGTGTTTATGGAGAGTGTTTATGGACTAATATCTCTTATTTTACTGTACTGGAGTGTTTATTGAGGTTGTTTATGGACTAATATCTCTTATTTTACTGTATTGGAGTGTTTATTGAGGTTGGACTAATATCTCTTATTTTACTGTGTTGGAGTGTTTATTGAGGTTGTTTATGGACTAATATCTCTTATTTTACTGTATTGGAGTGTTTATTGAGGTTGGACTAATATCTCTTATTTTACTGTATTGGAGTGTTTATTGAGGTTGTTTATGGACTAATATCTCTTATTTTACTGTATTGGAGTGTTTATTGAGGTTGGACTAATATCTCTTATTTTACTGTGTTGGAGTGTTTATTGAGGTTGTTTATGGACTAATATCTCTTATTTTACTGTATTGGAGTGTTTATTGAGGTTGGACTAATATCTCTTATTTTACTGTGTTGGAGTGTTTATTGAGGTTGTTTATGGACTAATATCTCTTATTTTACTGTACTGGAGTGTTTATTGAGGTTGTTTATGGACTAATATCTCTTATTTTACTGTGTTGGAGTGTTTATTGAGGTTGTTTATGGACTAATATCTCTTATTTTACTGTATTGGAGTGTTTATTGAGATTGTTTATGGGCTAATGTCTCCTATTGTAATGTATAGGAGTGTTTATGGAGAGTGTTTATGGACTAATATCTCTTATTTTACTGTATTGGAGTGTTTATTGAGAGTGTTTATGGACTAATATCTCGCGTTTTATTAGATATGACTAGGAAGTGCTGAGATTATGTTAAATCCCTGGTTTGACTGAGGGCATTACTTGTATATGGTTCACATCCACTGAAGTCTAGCCTCTGTTGGCTCTTGGGTTCTGCGATGGTGCGGTTCCAAGTGGAGTCGCAGAAGCTGGCAGGGCAGCAGGTGGAACAGAAGGGACGACGGGCGAATTGGACGGCGCAAGGTTACTCAAACACTTTTTGTAGGGGGATTAATTGTGTAAAAGCCTAGTAATGATCTCTGGCTGCCAGCCCGACTCTAAATCCTGTTAGCTGGAGTGCAGTGCGTAACTGGAAGAGCTGCGGCTGCTCAGGTGATGTAAGGTGAGCATGATAGAGAGTCATCTATGCAGTTTGATGACCTTCTTGCAAAGTGGTGTTGGGCATTATGGTGGGTCATACATGTTACATACATATGTTACATCAATCCTGGTCTTTAAAGTCTACCACCTTGGAGCATGTAGATCTAAAACACCTGACTTTAATATTCAGTTTATTACCTGGATAAAGATAATAAGCCTTTATTACCTGGATCAGGTGTGTTGAATTAGAGTTGAGAATGTATTTAGTCTAAAAAACTGTCTTTCTCCTTCAGTTGATGGACAGACAGGTGTTCTTTGAGTTGTTGCTATGGGAAACACCCCACCCCTGTTTTGTTCTTCTCCATGTCTCAACTGGACTCAAGCCAGTGTGGAACTAAAAAGACTAGTGCTGTCTGTAATGTGAATTAGTGGAATTTGGGACATGTCTCTGGCTTGTTTAGGGTGGAAGGTTGTTCTAACAATGGGAAGATCATCCTACTGTGATATTACATTATTATGTATTTATGTTATCTTTTTTTAGCCCAATTTACTGACAGCATTAGCTAGGCTTACAGTCCAAGCTGCTTGAGGTCTAGTGTGAAGTTTCCACCAATCAGTGATGGTTTGGAGAGTCATGTCATCTGCTGGTGTTGATCCACTGTGTTTTATTATCAAGTCTAAAGTCAGTGCAGTTTTGTTTTCCCACAAAATCTTACAGCACTTCATGCTTCCCTCTGCTACTGACAACTTTTATGGAGATGAGGATTTCATTTTCCAGCAGGACTTGGCACACTGCCCACACTACCAAAAGTACCGACTGGACTGGACTGCCAAAAGACACTGATTTTTAGGTATTCATATGCTGTTTGTTTTTTTTTATCATCTTTTGCACAACAAATATTTACATAAAAAACAGTGCAAAGATGTTGAACTGGAAAATTGAAGGTTGGTCAAGCTGCTTGTGGCACACAGTAAATAAATGTTTTGGGATTTGTTAGAGAGTTCATTTGCATATTTTAGTGGACACAACAGAACAGTAGAAGATTGTGTTGCTCAGTTTCTTTAACCCAGCGGAGAGTTTAGCTCTTTAAAATAGCCTGCATAAACTGAGAACTCTCTTTTAGACGGCTGGATTTAGGACTTAAGCATCCACTGGGAGGAGAGAGGAATTCAGTCAAACCTTCAAGGATTAACAACGGAAATAAACGGATAAATTCATCTCCACCCTCAGTCGATCGGCAGCATGAACGAGGCGAAAGCGGCAGTAAACAGCTTTCACTACTATAATAAAACCCTCTATTTTATACTCTTCCCAAAGCTGCTAGGGATGAGCTTAAGCTTTAACTGCACGGACGTTCTCAAATATATAAATATAAATATCAGGATAAGTGCCGTAATCTTATGAATATGTAAACTGTTTATATTGACTGTGTTGTGTCACTGACAGCTTCATCTGATAAGGTCCATTTTCAGTTGGACAGTTTTGGTTTTCGTGGAGACTGCCTGCTGGGAACGCCACTTAAAATGAGACGAGGAGTAATCTCCTCAAAATATATGTGAATGATAAATAGGTATTATATATGCAAGAATAAAAAACTGCATTACAGATACAAAAATTGAAGCAGTACTGACTTGGAGGAACAAGAATTGTTCTGTTGAAGAACTTTATTTGTGGTTCTTTAGAGATTTTTTTGCATGAATTACCTTTTAATCATTAAACAAAAAACTCAATGTCAGGTTTTAACATGGAACCTTAGCAATTGGCAACTTTTATAGAGATGCGGATTTCATTTTCCAACAGGACTTGGCACCAGTAAGTACCAATTGGTCTTATATAATATTCTAATAATTTTCTAAGACACAGATTTGCTGTAAGCCATAATCATCATCAATAAAAGAAATAAATGCTTGGAATAGATTACTCTTTGTGTAATACATCTATTGTTCTTAAGGTTACACAGACATATATTGTACAAAATAGTGTAAGTATGAGCCTTATAACCTTACAAACAAAATGTAATAAACGTACCATGTTTAAAGGCCGGCAGCCACACACTCAGGTCAGAAGGGGCTGGTAGTGTAGTAATGTGTATATAGTGCTTTAATAGACTCCACTGGGTGTGTGTTGGGGATCTACCCCCCCATGCTGGGAGAATCAGTCATGAAAGCTTCAGAGTTTGTAGCGCAGGTTTAAGCTAATCCCCAGTCTGCCCAGCGGCCCAGTCCATCGCATCACTGACGAGAAGAACTGAATCAGTTCATGGGCTTCCCGTACACTTCCAGTATTAACAGAAGCTCAGCGTTTTGTTTTGGTTCATGACCCCAGTCACAACACACATTATTAGATCAGTAGTGATGCAGACATGTTGGGTTCAACATGCTTGCAGGAGAACACTTGCTGCATATACACTGACGTGCCTACTGATTTTATTTTTTGTCACTAAGAGCATATAAAAAATAGCATAAAACGATATGATTATGCTTTGAAAACACTCCAGAAACACGCCTATAGTTTTGAAAATTATCAAATATAATACCTCATTTTGCATTTGATTTAGTAAATACAGTGATATCATCAGCGTTTGTCCTAGCTGGGCTTCCATATTTTCTTGAGGTAACTGATGCTTTCAGCCTCGGTGTATGTAACTTTTTCGAGGAATAAATACCATTATATGTATATACGATTTAATAGTGTCATGGTTTGTGTACATTTATGTACAAAACTCTCATAATTCAACTATACCAAGATAAATTCAGTAACATTCCATTCCTGGACACCTTTAACATTTACATTACAAAAGTTTAGAAGCTATCTAAGATAAGCTGGTCCTATTTTCTTTACAATAGAGTCATTGTTCCCTCTAAAAAGACTGGAGCATATGGGCATCATATTCCCCCACAATGATAATTGCATTCTTTGAGTGATGCAGCTGTTTAAGTCTGCCTATTGAATATTAATAGCTGAATACCAACGACTTGACTGATTGTCAGTCACACGCCCCACTGAGTTCCCCTCTCTAAAGGCTAATGTCGCTAAAATGTCGGTGTTACCCGTCTAACATCAATCGCTGTGCTTCCCATTAGAGCAGCAAGTCACCTGCAATGTCTCATCCAGACACGTTGTAATCATTTATTCATTAAGCAAGCCAGTTCCACTCTGCTCCCTCACGTACGACGTGCTAGACACATGCTAACAGCCTGATGCTAACAGCCTGATGCTAAAAGCCTCTCGTCCAGCCCTGCCATGTCTCCCCTCGTCTTATTTGAAAGTCAAGTTTTGGTATTTATGTATTTCTTTCTCCGGGACGGTTCAGTGGAGCATTCCCCCGGGCAGTCACCCGGCCGCTGAGCTGGAGGTGCTGTGCTGTAGAAGAGAGCTGTGCTAGCGAACACGCTTATCCAAACTGACAGGGCTTGTCGCTGTAGCGCATGAAATGACTGCACACATGATGTGGAGGTGAGAAGGGAACGTGGCTCACCGCTAACGGGCCTGTCTGACTGACACCTGCCCGCAGAGCAGTCAACACACAGGTGGAGAATTCCTCACAGCGTTAGCATCGTGCAGTGTTAGCGGGGGGAATGCTGAGGTAGACTCATTTTAGGTTAATGGCAGTAGGGTTTTTTTTTTAGATACTGTATGTGTGAGAGAAAATTGTGCAATATGTC
This sequence comes from Astyanax mexicanus, assembly GCF_023375975.1. NCBI lineage: Eukaryota > Metazoa > Chordata > Actinopteri > Characiformes > Acestrorhamphidae > Astyanax > Astyanax mexicanus. The sequence goes on from NC_064429.1 coordinate 7,159,307, forward strand.
TCATTTTCCCAGTGAATTTGACAAATATTTAATTATTAATTGTAGTGATACTGTGGCGAACCCGCAGCCGAGCGAGGCTAGGTAATTAATTAAGGTGTTTTTAAAAAAAAAGGTCGCTGCCACCACCTTTGTTTCACCGGGGAGGTCCGGTTAGAGGGAGACAAAAAGTCTGAAGACAGAACCTGACGTTCAATTATTTTATTAGACACAATTATAAAATAGCTATACAAAAATAAACACTCCTATATATGACCAGTATAAAAATAGACTTATTTAAAAAGTACTCAGCCCATGTAGTTCATTCATTCACATAGAAGGGTAACAGGTTACTTAAAAACTACACACTGTGAAATAAACCCACTCTAGTACAGACTCACACGTGTCAATCACTAATATTACACGATCAGAGAAGCACCGTTAATTAATTCACATAGAAATGTAACGGGTTACTTAGAAACTACACACTGTGAAATAAACCCACTCTAGTACAAACTCACACGTATCTTTCATCAAATAACTCACTAATACCACACAATCAGAGAAGCACAGCAATCGTACCTAGTTTATCCTCAGAATAAATAACACACGGCTGAAGAGCTAAAAAGACATACGCATAAACACACGAGAAACTACAATAACTAGACCAGTCAGAATGATCCTAAAATAATAGTGAGTTAGAGTAACAATGGCCAGAGCTCAAACAGGAGTAAGAGAGAAAGAGATAGAGAGGGAGTGATAAACACTTGCGTTCAGATGCGATAGATACAGAGTCCGGAGCGCACACTCGCTGTAGTTCATCAAAGTCCCATAAAAGTTCAGTCTTCTCCTTGGTTCACGCCGAGGCAAACAGAGTTCAGTGCACTCTCCCAGAGCACGCCACACCAGCGTCTCATCCGGCAGCACGCGCTTCCTCTCGCGTCTACCTGGCCGTGCCCCCCCTTGAGGACCCCTTAGGTGTTCCTTATATTGCCAGTATTTTTCAACACGTGTTCACTCATTTCCCCGCCTTGTACTAGCTTGAGAACTGCTACGATAGGCCATCATAACAAAGGGAAGTAGTGTGTCCCAACTATTTTACACACTGTGAAATAAACCCACTCTAGTACAGACTCACACGTGTCAAGTCGCTGCCACCACCTTTGTTTCACCGGGGAGGTCCGGTTAGAGGGAGACAAAAAGTCTGAAGACAGAACCTGACGTTCAATTATTTTATTAGACACAATAATTAATTAAGGTGTTGTTTTAAAAAAAGGTCGCTGCCACCACCTTTGTTTCACCGGGGAGGTCCGGTTAGAGGGAGACAAAAAGTCTGAAGACAGAACCTGACGTTCAATTATTTTATTAGACACAATTATAAAATAGCTATACAAAAATAAACACTCCTATATATGACCAATATAAAAATAGACTTATTTAAAAAGTACTCAGCCCATGTAGTTCATTCTAGGTAATTAATTAAGGTGTTTTTAAAAAAAAAGGTCGCTGCCACCACCTTTGTTTCACCGGGGAGGTCCGGTTAGAGGGAGACAAAAAGTCTGAAGACAGAACCTGACGTTCAATTATTTTATTAGACACAATTATAAAATAGCTATACAAAAATAAACACTCCTATATATGACCAGTATAAAAATAGACTTATTTAAAAAGTACTCAGCCCATGTAGTTCATTCATTCACATAGAAGGGTAACAGGTTACTTAAAAACTACACACTGTGAAATAAACCCACTCTAGTACAGACTCACACGTGTCAATCACTAATATTACACGATCAGAGAAGCACCGTTAATTAATTCACATAGAAATGTAACGGGTTACTTAGAAACTACACACTGTGAAATAAACCCACTCTAGTACAAACTCACACGTATCTTTCATCAAATAACTCACTAATACCACACAATCAGAGAAGCACAGCAATCGTACCTAGTTTATCCTCAGAATAAATAACACACGGCTGAAGAGCTAAAAAGACATACGCATAAACACACGAGAAACTACAATAACTAGACCAGTCAGAATGATCCTAAAATAATAGTGAGTTAGAGTAACAATGGCCAGAGCTCAAACAGGAGTAAGAGAGAAAGAGATAGAGAGGGAGTGATAAACACTTGCGTTCAGATGCGATAGATACAGAGTCCGGAGCGCACACTCGCTGTAGTTCATCAAAGTCCCATAAAAGTTCAGTCTTCTCCTTGGTTCACGCCGAGGCAAACAGAGTTCAGTGCACTCTCCCAGAGCACGCCACACCAGCGTCTCATCCGGCAGCACGCGCTTCCTCTCGCGTCTACCTGGCCGTGCCCCCCCTTGAGGACCCCTTAGGTGTTCCTTATATTGCCAGTATTTTTCAACACGTGTTCACTCATTTCCCCGCCCCCTCAGTTCACTACACTACCTCCTCCTTTCGGCAGAGGCATGTCCCCATGCCCGAAAAAAAAAACTGCATTACAGACATAATCTTTAAAATGTTTTGGTGGACGACGTTCACGTGTCGGACGCTGCTCTCGAGGTGGCTGTTGCGCTACTGGCCTAACCGGCTCGATTCGCTGTCCTGTTTCTGCAGTTCCAAACGTAACTGTCTGTTCAGCACTATTGGGGACCATCCCCTGTGAATGATGGCGCTGTGCTTGTAGCCACCATGATACAGGAACTCTAGGGCTCCCAGTTTGTTGCTGCCCATCTACCTGAGACTTGGGCAACGATTGCCAATGTTCAGGTTCGGAGGGCCCGGACGGGGGCCTCGGAAGCTCGGGTGCGAAGGATCTGGGCGGCTGTCTCGGCGGCTGCTCGGGTGCGAAGGACCTGGACGGCTGTCTCGGCGGCTGCTCGGGTGCGAAGGATCTGGGCGGCTGTCTCGGAGGCTGCTCGGGTGCGAAGGATCTGGGCGGCTGTCTCGGAGGCTGCTCGGGTGCGAAGGACCTGGACGGCTGTCTCGGAGGCTGCTCGGGTGCGAAGGACCTGGACGGCTGTCTCGGAGGCTGCTCGGGTGCGAAGGACCTGGACGGCTGTCTCGGAGGCTGCTCGGGTGCGAAGGACCTGGACGGCTGTCTCGGAGGCTGCTCGGGTGCGAAGGACCTGGACGGCTGTCTCGGAGGCTGCTCGGGTGCGAAGGACCTGGACGGCTGTCTCGGAGGCTGCTCGGGTGCGAAGGACCTGGACGGCTGTCTCGGAGGCTGCTCGGGTGCGAAGGACCTGGACGGCTGTCTCGGAGGCTGCTCGGGTGCGAAGGACCTGGACGGCTGTCTCGGAGGCTGCTCGGGTACGAAGGACCTGGACGGCTGTCTCGGAGGCTGCTCAGGTACAAAGGGCCTCACGAGGTCTGTTTCCTCCAGTAACTGTGTCCCCAGCTCATCTTCAACAGGATCAGTTCCCAACGTACCTGAATCAAAGCAGGGTTTCAGTCTATTGTGGTGAACAACAAAACTGCGCTGTCCCTCTCCTTTAATCCGGTAAAGAGCATCAGAGATCTTTTGCTCAATCACAAAGGGGCCTTTATACTTCTTCTGAAATTTTGGACACTTTCCTACAGTCCTAGTAGTGTCGCGTACCCAAACTCTCTCTCCTTCTGACCATTGTTGTACACTCACTTTCAAATCATAGTACTCTTTTTGTTTACCAGAAGCTGTACCTAGATGTTTTTGTACCGCTGTATGTACAGAATTAAGTGTAACACCCAAACTCTGTACATACTCTGAAACAGAAGAGAAGCCTTTTTCTGGTTCCAAACCCAAGACTACATCAATAGGAAGCCGAATTTCCCTCCCCAGCAAAACTTCATAGGGGCTAAACTTTGTACTAGCTTGAGAACTGCTACGATAGGCCATCATAACAAAGGGAAGTAGTATGTCCCAACTATTTTGATTAGCCTCTACAAAAGATGCTAGCATGCCGATTATAGTGCGATTAAGTCTTTCGACTAACCCATCAGACTGAGGACTATAAGGTGAGGTACGTGTCTTATCAATTTCTAACAGCCTACAAAGCTCCTTAAACAGTGATGATTCAAATGTTCGGCCTTGGTCAGTGTGAATAACTTGGGGCATCCCCCACCTAAGAAGGAAGTCAACCACAGCTCTTGCTACTGTAGTTGCTTCTTGGTTCGGTATGGCATAGCTCTCAGCCCATTTAGAAAAATAGTCAGCAATCACTAAAATGTATTTATTGCCAGTAGCAGTAACTGGCAGAGGACCAACAATATCTAACGCAATACGCTGAAAAGGGCGAGTCGCCACTGATGGCATTAAAGGAGCCCTAGGGGTTTTCCCAACAATTTTGTGTGTGGCACATACCTCGCAGACTCGACACCACTCCTTGACATCCTTACTCCAGCCAGGCCAGAAGAACCGTCTTCGGACTTTATCCCTAAGTTTTGCAACTCCTAAATGCCCACCGGTTAGTGTATTATGAAGACTATATAAAACCCTCGGGACCCATGAATTAGGCAAAACCACCTGCTTACCAATTACGTAACCTGGCCTTCCACCAGATCGCACCAGCAGGCCCCGCTCTACTTCCAGCTGATCCCACAGTTCCAACAGCCGTTTCAGAGTGGGAGTTCCTGTAACACACTCCTCTTTATTGCCAGTTACCTTCATGTGCTTAAGTTTCTGTATATCGGCATCGTCTTCCTGTGCACCTGCCAAGTCCCAGTCTTCCACTTGCTCCTCTTGTACATGGCACGCTGCAGAAAGAGTAGACTCCTGCACATGTTCCTGTACAGATGTGTAATTTTGTCCACTAGCCTCTTCGATAGACGAACAGTTAAGTTGCGCTGTTGCTCCTTGAGATACTTCTGCAGACACAACAGAAGAGACAACCCTGGACACATTCACATTCCCTCCTTCCTGCTCATTCATAAGATTTCTCTCGTCAGTACAAGTTAATGATGCTGGCCGTATCGGTCGTCGTGACAAAGAATCGGCATTAACATGTTTCTTCCCTGGGCGATGTTCGATTTCATAGTCAAATTGGGCCAACTGTTCCAGCCAGCGTGCCAGCTGACCTTCTGGTTGACTAAAATTATGCAGCCATCTTAATGAGCTATGGTCCGTCCGGAGTAAAAATCTCCTTCCCAGCAGGTAATGTCTAAAATAAGAGGTAAAATGGACTACTGCTAACAGTTCTTTTTTTGTTGTTGCATAGTTCTTCTCTTGTCTCGAGAGGGCTCTGCTTGCATAAGCCACCACTTTTTCAAATCCATCTATTTTCTGGGACAAAATGGCTCCAATGGCCACCTCACTCGCATCAGTGTCAAGAATGAATGTCTGCCCCGGGTCAGGAAAGGTTAGAATGGGAGCACTCACCAGCTTGTCTTTTAGTGTCTGAAAAGCAGTTTGGCACTCCTGAGTCCACTTGAATGATACCCCCTTTTCAGTCAATTTATGCAGCGGCCGGGCCAATTCTGCAAACCCTGAAACAAAGCGGCGGTAATAAGAGGCCAGTCCAACAAAACTCCGTACCTCTCTGACATTGACTGGTTCCGGCCATGCTTGCACCGCCTCCGTCTTGGCAGGATCGACAGCTACCCCCTCAGCTGAGATGATATGTCCCAGATACTGGACTTGATCTGCAAACAGGTGACACTTAGCAGGTTTTACTTTCAGGTTAGCTTGGCACAACTTCTGTAACACCTCATCCAACCGGACTAGGTGCTCATTAAAAGTCCGTCCGAAAATTATAATGTCATCCAGGTAAACTAAACATGTGACCCACTGTAAATCTGCCAGGACCAACTCCATCAGTCTTTGGAAGGTACTTGGGGAGTTACATAATCCATATGGAAGAACATTAAAATGGAATAGCCCGTGGCGGGTAGCAAAAGCAGTCTTTTCTCTATGCTGTGGATCAATTTGTACTTGCCAGTAGCCGCTAGCCAAGTCTAAAGTGGAAAACCACTTGGCTGCAGCCAGAGCATCCAGTGTATCGTCAATCCGTGGAAGAGGGTATGCATCTTTCACCGTAACTTCATTCAATCGTCTATAATCAACGCAAAATCTCAACCCACCGTCTTTCTTCCGGACCAGCACCACTGGAGCTGCCCATGGACTCTGAGACCTAGAAATGATGTTATTCTTCTCCATATCCTGCAGATGTACAGCAACTTCACCCTGGAGATGAACTGGAACACGGCGAGGACACATCTTGATAGGCGGAGCCAGACCGATGTCAATCTGGTGGTGAAGCACAGTAGTTTTACCCAAGTCATGGTCACCCTTACTAAAAACAGCCAGGTTTTTGTGAAGGAGTTGTGTTACAGCCTCTAATTGTCTTTGCGAAAGGCCCCTATCATGCAAACCCAACTGTTGTAATAATTCTGACACCTGTTCTTGTTGCTCATCAATTACCCCCACAGGAGTAGCATCACTTACAATGGTTGCTTTTACACTAAGTTCACCCACCTTAGTGCCCTTATGCAACAACTGGGGTTCAACACCAAGGTTAATCAGCCTCAAGGGGGTGACACCATCCCTCACAGTGGTAAGAACACGAGCTACCAGCACATTACAATTTTCAGACAAGCTAAGACATGGCTCAACCAAGCCCTCAATTTCAGTCTCCAGCAGCCCTTCTACTTTCCCAAACACAAGACGCTCTGTTCGGGGTAATATGCTAACATCATCCTGAATTATTACTCGTCTCACCATCTCATCTGTAGAGGAGCACGTCAAAGGAAAGCATTTGCCCATTAGCTTACACCTATTCCAAGGCAAATCTAACTCCATTTTATACTGCCTCATGAAATCTATACCAAGCAGAGCTGATTGGCTAAGACCATGAACCACCAGAAAGCTAATATCTACCACCAACTCTCCAAACCTACAGACTCCTAACCACTGGCCTTCCACTTTTAACTGTTGTCCGTTAACTGCCGAGACTCTAGTGGAACATTGTCGCAGTTCATTTACCCCATCTCTACACTGCTGCCAGAATTCAAAATCCATTAAACTAACCTGGGCCCCCGTATCTAACAAAAGTGGTATTTTCATGGCATTTATTTCTCCTTCCAAGTAAATACCACTACCACACTGACCAAAAGACAAAACTTTCTTGGGTCGTGGACAAGAAATATCACAGGCAGACGACTGACCCCTATCGGCCGCCTGTTCTAGTTTCCCGGCACATATGGACAATTACGCCTAGTATGTCGATCACACCCACACTCCCAACACAGCTTTGAAGCCCTGGCCTCATATCGCTCCCTTGCCCTAGGCTGTGGCCTTCTAAACCCATCTGAATGCACCTCATCACCCACACGTCTCACTGCATCATAGCTAGGTCGCCTACCAGCATTAGGGTGCCCAACTGGGCCATTTAAAACAGTTCGCGACTGGCCAATAGCTTCTTTTAACTCCTGCACTTCCTTCTTTAAAGACTGAACTACTGCAAACATTTCATTGTCCTGAAACTTTTTATTCACTGACCCCTTATCTAACTCCACTCCTCGCACTCGAGAATCACATGCCCGCTTCTCAAAATCTCTAATAAGCTCCAGCTCCGCTGCTAAATTAATTGCATCCTCCAAGCTGGCTGGTTTAGCACTACGCAACTGGATACGAAGATCCCCATCACCCACATGCATAATAAAATGGTCTAATGCTAAAATATCCCGTGTGGCTACATCTAGATTGGCATAGGCTTGTTCAGCCAACCTACGAACTGAATTTCCAAAGTCTCGCACAGATTCTTTATGCTGTCTATGTCTATTAGAAAAATCGATCCTACTCCACTCTGAGCTTTCTGACCTAGTCAAATACCTCCCCATTGCGGCCTTTAATCTACAAAAAGTAGCACGGTCTTCTACAGGGAGACCACGATAAACTTCACGTGCCCTACGTGATAAAAGTAATGTCATAAACTTGAGCTTCTCTAATTCCCCCCAACCATTTATTTCTGCTGCTGCCTCAAACTGCTCTAGCCAATCTTTCCACTCACGTCCCTCACCAGTAAAAACCTCAGGCATAAAAATTGGTCGTTGTATAGCCATATCTACAACAGGCCCACCAGCCTGAACATGCCCAGTATCCTCCTCAGACATTTCTGTCTCCAAAAAAAAAAAAACCAAAAATAAGAGTATTAAATTTACTGGACGAAAGATCCCACCGCTGCCACCAGTGTGGCGAACCCGCAGCCGAGCGAGGCTAGGTAATTAATTAAGGTGTTTTTTTTAAAAAAAAAGGTCGCTGCCACCACCTTTGTTTCACCGGGGAGGTCCGGTTAGAGGGAGACAAAAAGTCTGAAGACAGAACCTGACGTTCAATTATTTTATTAGACACAATTATAAAATAGCTATACAAAAATAAACACTCCTATATATGACCAGTATAAAAATAGACTTATTTAAAAAGTACTCAGCCCATGTAGTTCATTCATTCACATAGAAGGGTAACAGGTTACTTAAAAACTACACACTGTGAAATAAACCCACTCTAGTACAGACTCACACGTGTCAATCACTAATATTACACGATCAGAGAAGCACCGTTAATTAATTCACATAGAAATGTAACGGGTTACTTAGAAACTACACACTGTGAAATAAACCCACTCTAGTACAAACTCACACGTATCTTTCATCAAATAACTCACTAATACCACACAATCAGAGAAGCACAGCAATCGTACCTAGTTTATCCTCAGAATAAATAACACACGGCTGAAGAGCTAAAAAGACATACGCATAAACACACGAGAAACTACAATAACTAGACCAGTCAGAATGATCCTAAAATAATAGTGAGTTAGAGTAACAATGGCCAGAGCTCAAACAGGAGTAAGAGAGAAAGAGATAGAGAGGGAGTGATAAACACTTGCGTTCAGATGCGATAGATACAGAGTCCGGAGCGCACACTCGCTGTAGTTCATCAAAGTCCCATAAAAGTTCAGTCTTCTCCTTGGTTCACGCCGAGGCAAACAGAGTTCAGTGCACTCTCCCAGAGCACGCCACACCAGCGTCTCATCCGGCAGCACGCGCTTCCTCTCGCGTCTACCTGGCCGTGCCCCCCCTTGAGGACCCCTTAGGTGTTCCTTATATTGCCAGTATTTTTCAACACGTGTTCACTCATTTCCCCGCCCCCTCAGTTCACTACAATACTATGCAGTGATGGCATAGTTACTTCCTGAAAAAAAGAAAAGTAATTTAATTACTGATTTACCCTTTATAAAGTGACTTAGCTACTTTATGGATTTCTTGATTTTAAAGTTAACTGAGTTACTTTTTACTGCCTCCTCAATATAAAAGCTTTGCCAAAACTCTACTTTAACTTTACTGGAAGCTTTGTGGCACCTTTAAGACTTGTTCTTTAATAGTGTCTGTTAGTGCTGGGCGATTTTCACGATTAATTGGGTAAATTCAAATTACAGTTTTAAAGCAATTGAAAATGGTGTAATCACGATTTTACATGCCAACATTTGATCTTTTTTTAATCAAAATATTCGAAAACGCTACTCATTTCTGAAGTGTTGATACGTCTTATCTTGGTTACCGGCGCCTCCCACAGACTAACACACGCATATTTTCTAAACGTTCCTCTGAGGATTGAAAAAAGTTCCAGCACTGTATCAGCACTTTTAACACAAACACCCGGTGGAGTAAAGCATATAAGCATACCATTTCTACTGTTTCGGTAAGGATTTGTGATTAATTGTGGAAAATAACAATAATCTCTTCTTCAAAGTTTCTTTTGTGACTCGTTTAGTGCGTTATTTCTTAATTTTCAGTCACAAACCCACATTCTGCAGTATAGTCCAGCGTCTGTAAACTTTTTGAGATTTTGAACCATTTCTTTGTCATCTGTAGTTTGATTTTTATAAGTGGGAGAAATCGATTATAAGCAAAAATCTCTTTTTTTTTACTAGTGTTTGTATTTCCAACTAGAAAACACACATCTTTCTTCTTCCACCAGCCCATTTTCCAAGCCAGATTATTATTACAGTGTGTTCTACACAAAGACCAACACATGCTCATGGCAAAGTGACATGACATATGAGAGTTTGAGTGAGGTCTGGGTACATTTTGTTTCTAACATTTAGTGGTTATTTAACATTCTTCGAAACACAGTACCACATGTGTACTGGGAATACTTATAGAAGGCATTACCGCCCACTGTGGACAGCTCAGTGCAGTGGGTGGCAATTATAGTGATCTGGCTAATCTGACTAGAATTGTCCAAGCAAACAGACTAAGTGACCGAGGAGACTTGAAAATCCCACCGGTCAGTGCAACATTCTACAGCTTGCATGGGATATGGCAAAAGTCATGGGCCTTGAAGTTGATGGGTTAGATAGCAAGGAAAATTTGAAAGCATGAGACTCTTTTACACAAACCACTTTGTAAAGGCCAGGGGTGTTTTAAGACATTTGGGGGTCCCAAGCAAAATGGACCACCACCATCCCTATAACAACCAAAAAACATTGTGTAATATCAGTTTCATATTTTGCCGACTGCAGGAATCACAAATCTGGCAGGCTTGGCTATATTCAGCAACTAGTGGGAGGAAATCCCTCCTTAAGGGATTCACTACAAAACCAGTCCCCAGGCCAACTCAGGGCCCAAGGCAATTGATATTGTTTGCTTGCCTTGTTGCTACGGGTCTGGTAAAGGCTAGACACCACTGGGTCACACAGATCTCCGAAACATCTCTCTGGTCTTGTCAGGTGTTTCCAGTCATCCACTTGGAATTAATAGATAATGTCTTGGTGCTAGATCCTGCAGAGCAGCTTCAGATGTCTTGAGCTGTCCATGATGTGAATCCTTTAACAGACTCTGACTAACAGTGGCTGGATGAAAGCACTGTTGCCATTCCACGCTGCTTTTAGAAGCCGGGCAGTGCTTGAGTGGTTAGTAGGAGGCACTTCATCTTTCTCCTCGCCCGCGCACGGCTTTAACACAAGCAATTAAAACTCCTGAGCCCTAGCAGACTTCAGAGGAAACTGAGAAACTTTCTCTCTTTACTTTGCTCTTCCTCTCTCTCTTTCTCTTCTCTTCAGGCAAGCTAGAGTGACCAAGCATGGCCCCCTCAGCCCTCCTACCCGGCAGCCTTTTCTCAGACCGATTCAGAAACATAAAAGGGCAACCTGGGCGAGAGCTGAGGGGGATCACTCGGGCATAGCGGTGCTTTTGAAGTCCGACTGGGCTGATCAATGCAAACGCAATCCTTGTTAAAGTCCTCAAAGACGGACGGAAAACTAACAGCTTCCTCACAAGCTTTCGTCTCATTTTTTTCCTTCTTTCAGTGTTTTTTCTCTCTCTCTTTCTCTCTCTCTCTCTCTAAATCACTGACCCCTGTGTCCTTTTTGCATTTGCAGGAGCAGAGTCCCAGCAACCAGACGTCTCTGGCCATGATGCAGGAGCCACAGGAGGTGGTGGAGGAGACGGTCACCATAGAGGAGGACCCCGGCACGCCCACGTCCCACGTCTCAGTGGTGACGTCCGATGACGGAACCACTCGCCGCACAGAGACCAAGGTAACCGTGGTTCCAGACATCTTTAGTAGAAAGGGTATGCATTGACATCATGTTCCCACCAGAACACACCCCCTTAGTCTGACTGAGTGGCAAAACGTTCTACAACATGGCTGTGTTTCTTGAGTTTCTTATGATGTTTTCACACCTGTAGTTGCTACAAGTTTATTAACTTTAACTTTAACATTTTCCCCTGTGGTTTGGTCAGACACATTGTTTTCATTAGGATGTTTCATCAATAAAAAGAGTTGTGCGGGAATGAGCGGCGAGCGCTGCACACACAGCATTTTGTGTGAAAACAGCTTAGCATGGCATAAGTTAATAGTTGTCATAATTATTTTGGTAATAAATCAGGTTAAACTGTACCTAAACTGTCGTTTAGCTTAAATATGAGGACTATATTTGTTAGTTGGGTCAGATCAAGGTCAGATCAAGTTCTCACCACAAACGTACCGCTCTGGAGTTCGTTTGGGACCAGACTAAGACTTCTCTTGTGGGCCAAACAGGCCACACAAAGAGTACCACCCTTAGAGAAATGGCCAAACCAGTGATTAATTGATTGTTTTTGGGTTTCCTAATATTTTGCACCTCAGACTGCAATCAAACTGGATTTTTATCTGAAATTAGCTCTGTTGAGATGACTGTCCACACTGTTCTTTTCAAGTAATCAGATCAGATTTGCATTTCTGAACATCACAAACATGTCTGATAAGGTTGTTTGTATTGTGAGTTATGCAAAAGACACAATTAAATCCAACTCTAGAGTGCAACCAGAGTGTCCAGACCAAGACACATCTGTAAAAATCTGATTCTAATTGCATTTGAAACCACCTTCAAAGGATGTTTTAAATCCGATTTACATATATTTTTTGGTTTGGTTTTCCGGACGTCCAGACTATCATAAATCTGATCTGAATAGAATTTATTCAAAAATTGGATTTGGACTGGCAGTTTAAACATAGCCTAAGTCTGTGGTTCTTAATCTGGTTGTGTAGTACATGTAGACTGTTGGTCCCCTAGGACCAGGATTGAGAACAAATGTATTAAGAAAAAGACTACAGAGCTACAGGTTTGAGTTCTGGGTTCCAGTTGCAGTTCTGTGAATTACAACAACCCGTTACCTTTTTTTTTACTTCTTTATTTTTTTTTCAGTCTGCAAAATGATATCTTTTTAGTTTGTACAGTCAAACAAAAAACAGCTCTTTCCTATTCTGTGTTTTCACTGAATTCACACTGAACACAAATGCTAACACTCTGTCTGTGTTTTTGCCACTCAGTGAGCGTAACCGCAGTAACTTCCTATAACTGTGATGTCACATGCATACCCTCTCTTCATGGCACAATCACTGTTAATACCGTACAAGAAGCCATAATGTAATTTACACACAGACTGACCTCAAATCAACTTTTTAAATCAGACATAAACCAATACTTTCATCAGAATAATATTAATTAATATTAACGTGTTACTAGCTTAAATAATACAGTGACAAACTGACCAGCTTGGGGACGGCTTGGAAACAACACCACCTGTATAAGTTGTGTGGTGTTATCTTGTGAGTGAGGTTGATAATTGGCCAATGTGCTCATGGCAAGATGATGTGTATGATCTATGTTAGAGTGAGGTCCGATAGTGGGTGCACTGGGTATTTAACATTCCTCCATCCATAGTGTAAACCTGTAATACATCATAGAGGGCTAATATTACCACCCACAGTGGACAGTGCAGTGCTGTGATTAAGTGGTAATGATCGTGACCAGCAGTGTCTGGGGAAAAGTGTCAATAAAAACAGACAAGTGACTCTGGAAAATCAGAAATCAAATCCACATTAAATGCAAAAAATTCTATACCTTAATATCCAACATGTCAGTGCAGCAGTAGGTGTTTCTTATAAAGTGGCCAGTCAATAAAAATGCATGGTAGGAGGGAGCATGGTGGCTAGTGAGTGGAAGCACTAGGTAGGAGGGAGGTGTTTCTAATAAAGTGGCCAGTGAGTGGAAGCACAATGTAGTAGTAGTAGGTGTTTCTAATAAAGTGGCCAATGAGTGGAAGCACAAGGTATAGTAGTAGGTGTTTCTAATAAAGTGGCCAGTGAGTGGAAACACAATGTAGTAGTAGTAGGTGTTTCTAATAAAGTGGCCAGTGAGTGGAAGCACAAGGTATAGTAGGTGGTGTTTCTAATAAAGTGGCCAGTAAGGGGAAGCACAAGGTATAGTAGTAGGTGTTTCTAATAAAGTGGCCAGTGAGTGGAAGCACAATGTAGTAGTAGTAGGTGTTTCTAATAAAGTGGCCAGTGAGTGGAATTACAAGGTAGTAGTAGGTGTTTCCAATAAAGTGGCCAGTGAGTGCAGTGGGTGATTGATGGTAGTCTATGGCTGGGTTGAATGTGAGTCAGTCCCTCGGGGGGGAATAGCAGTAAATTGACTCAGCTAGTGCTGCTCTACATCACTGTATTATTTCAGATTCGCTTAGTCAACACTATAAATGTAGTACACGTGTTGCCTATTGTTATTAAACAGGCCAAAGAGAGAGTGTGTGTCTGTGTGTGTGTGTGTGTCAGCGATATACAGGGTTACTGGTGGAGTGGGGCAGCCGCTGCTGACTCAGAGTTCTGGCTCACATTTCTACCCAATCAGCCGTAGCGCCGGCGAGGGGTAAATTCCAGCTGGGAAAGTTCTGGCCTTCTCCTGCACAGAAGTCCAGCTGTTCTGGCAGGAGGGAGAACGCTCAGGAAACAGAACAGCACTTGTTTCATCTGCACTGTTCAGAGTCTGTCAGGAACAGGGTTGGCAGGGAACCATTTTTGTGATATTTCAAAACTTTTAGCTAAAAAAATGGCTTTAAAGGAGATGTTCCATATTTTTTGCACTATAAGGTGCACTTAAAATCCTTTAATTTTCCCAAAAAACATCAGTGAGCCCTATAATCCCGTGCATCTTATGTATTAATTCTACCAGTCAGGTATTAAGAAGCAGTAAAGCCACTCTGCTGAAGTACAGCGTTATACAAGAGTTTCAGTTTAGTTCTTCAGCCTTATTAGCATTAACCACGCTAAGCACTAGCTCATCCAGAGGTGAGTATACAGTCCTGCTCACCATTATTGGCACCCCTTCCTATTTTGCATAACCTGACAATATCTACAGAAATAAATATAAATGTACCAAAGTTATATATTCAGGGTTTTTTAATTGGAGGTTCAAAGTAATACAACAAATAAAACATTGTTTTTCAATTTGCATGTTGCAATTTTAAAGACAAAACAGAATATACAGCATGTGCAGCAATAAAGACACCCCTTGTTAATATTGAGTTGCACACCCTTTGGCTGTGATTACAGCCTTCAAACGTTTCTTGTAGCCATCTATAAGCTTCTTGCACATCTCAGCTGGTATTTTTTCCCACTCTTCCCTTGCAGTTTGTTCAAGCTCTTGAATGTTTGCAGGGTTCTTTTTCCCAATGGCAGATTTCAACTCACCCCAAAGATTTTCGATGGGATTGAGGTCAGGACTCATTGCTGCCCATTTTAAAACAGTCTATTTTTTCCTTTTAAACCATTCCTGTGTGCTTTTGGACGTGTTTTTTGGGTCATTGTCTTGCTGGAATACCCATGACCTTCGACTCAAACCAAGTTTTCTTACACTGGGTAGGACATTTTGCTCTAAAATCTCTTGATAATTCTCAGATTTCATGATTCCTGTGATACGGTCAAGTGCTCCAGTACCAGACGCAGCAAAGCAACCCCACAGCATTATGGATCCTCCACCATGCTTAACTGTTGGTAGGGTGTTCTTCTCCTTATAAGCTTCATTGCGCCACTTGTAAACAAACTGTTGCTTTGCATTGCCAAAAAGCTCTATTTTTGTTTCATCTGTCCACAGAACATTTTCCCAGAAGGATTGTGGTTTGTCAAGGTACTCTTTGGCAAAGATCAGTCGTTCCTTTTTATGTCTTTTCTTCAGCAATGGTTTCTTCCTTGGCCTTCGCCCGTAAAGCTCTGCTTGGTTTAGTGTGCGGCGTATGGTACTTGTTGAAACCATGACCCCAGACTGTTCCAGGTTGACCTTCAGTTCTTTGGATGTTTGCCTTGGTTCTTTTTCCACCATTCGCACCAACCTTCGAAGACTTCCTCGAATTTTCCTCTTTCCTCCACGTCCAGGAAGGTTCTTGACAGTTCCATGCTTGGCAAACTTCTTAATAACATTGCTCACTGTTGAAACAGGGACACCAAGGTCTTTGGAGATGGCCTTATACCCTTTGGAAGTCTTGTGTTTGCTAATAATAGCACTTCTGATGTCCTCACACAGCTCCTTTGTCTTCACCATTGTAACAAAAGAACATGGCCCAAGGTTTGTTTTTTTAAAACTCTGAAGTCATCATTCATTGGCTAATTCATGTCAAATGGGCACTGATAATTTGTCACAGGTGATTATCCTTTGCGATTTGCCACAGGTGAGTGAAAATGTGTTTTCATACTAATTTAGTGTAAAGGGTGCCAATACCAGTGTCACAGCAAGCTTAAGGTTTTTCCTGTTTTTCCCTCACATTGTTTGTTGCTTTAAATTGTTGTTCATAATTTTCTCTTTTGTTTTAAATACGAGTGCTCTATACAAAAATATATCAGTCGACTACTTTTTTCAGGGGGAATTTCCACAATATGTACTTAAACTTCATGGGTGCCAATAATGATGAGCAGGACTGTAATTGGCCTGTAGCCTGCAGCTAACCCTGGCTAGCATTGCTGGAGCAGCATTATCATTACCGCAAGAAGTTAACCGCTAATGCTAATTCTCTAGCTTTAGTGGAAATCTGGAAATTTAAGCTTACTGTAAATAAGCATAAGCGCTTGACTCACCAAATAAACGTTTTTTTTAGGAAAGAAATCTGTGTGGATTAACATCCAGCGCTTGTTTGATCTGAATATTTATTTTATTTATTTTTGAGAATTACTGTTTTGTTTGTTAAACTCAGCTTAGCTTTACAGGACTCACCATCCAGCGCTGAGACCTGCTGAATTAGAAGGAAAACATTGCGACACCCCTGTGCCTTTACTAATGTCATGTAAAATGCTCCTTAAAATCTGGTGCACCTCATTGTGTGAAAAAAGGTGAATATCTATTCAGACTGTGGATGTGGTATGAGATGGTTGTAGAAAAACTACATACTTTTTTTTTTTTTAACAGTAGTTGGGAATGAAACCAGGTGATACATGACTTCAGCTCAAATATTGCCTGTAGCCAATCCCCCAGCCAGTGAAAATACCACCTTCATAAGTTTAAAGACATAATGATGATCATTGCCTCCTCATGATGCTGCAATGGTAGCAGTTAAAAAGAGGTACAGAAGCACATGTGAGGTGTGTTCAGGTAAATTTCTGGTGTATTGCTATCTTGGCAACAGAAAACACAGGTGCGCCACTGACTCAATACAACCTTGAGTGATGTCAACAGCAACATATACAGTGTGCGTACACACCATGTCATAAGCATTCTCGCTAACTTGTGTTTAACCTCTCTGACAAGAAAACACCTCACAACTTACACACATTATAAAGGGGTGGGCATTTACAAGCTGTCCTTCAGGGTAAAACTTCTTGATCAATTTATTCACTGCAATCCTATTAATTACTGTTATCTGTATCAGCTATCAATTGCTAAATAATCTTAATTAATAAATTAAATAAATTCCTTTCGGCACTTCCGATATTTTATATGTTTTAAAAAAGAAAGGAAAAAAGACTATTACACTCACAAATTTAAGAACCTCAGTCCAATAATCTGTCCCCCAGATGCCAGCATGCTGTGGCACACACACACTCACAAACACACACACACAATAACACACATACTGTACACTTCCATCTAACATTTCACACCTAGTCCTGAAAGTTTTGGCAGAACTCTTTTCTTGATTACCCTTTGCTTGTGTTTTGTTGTGTTTGGGGGGAAATAAAGGACAATTCAACTAACTTGAAGGTGAGTTGAAACACACACACACACACACACACACACACACACACAAACTCATGCACACTCCCACATGCCACACACTCGTCTCCTTGGCTGTCAGTCACCATTATGTGTGCCCATTGAAGCTGTGCGGCGCAGCCACTCGATGCTGGTGTGAAATCACAGCATGGAGCTTCAATTTACCCAGCAGTCACCTCCCCATAACCTACACACACACATACCTGTATATATATATATATATATATATAAATTTTTTTTTTTTATCTGATTAATCACAAAAATATTCTGTGATTAACAGTGATTAATTGCACTTGTTCTTCTTAAAACACCAGTTTTTATAGTGGATATTTAAATGTAAATAAAAGGATGAATGTAAGAAATATAAAATGTAATTATATTTATATTAGTGGTGTTAATTAAAATACTAGTATATATTTGTATAACTGAGGAAAGATAAAGCCAGCATGGGGAGCTGGAATAAAGAATGCATGATAAATTGATGAGTTTGTTTATTTGGAGCGTTTCTCCTTCTGTTTGGTTTGGTTTCACACAGGCATAAAAATAAATGCACCAAAATGTGCACCAATAAACCATGCAAGCACATCGACTCCTCTGATTGGTCAGAGCTGTGTGGCATGGGAGCAAGAAAGTAAATATAGTGAGAAGATTCTGTGTTCCAGCGTTTATATCTGTACAAGTGTGAAGCTGCCTTTAACACAGAACTCTTAAAATCTGCTGCTGCATTTTTAAATGCAGTGTTTTTAATGGGATGTGCAGTGAATGCTGCACATACCGCGCTCTTAGTATGTAAACAGAATGGAGCAGCAGAGACAGTGTTTGTTGATAGCAGTATATTATATGGCTAATATATCAGAATAGACTGATTCTTATCAGCAGTTTAGCTCAGTTTTCAATCAATCAACCTTTATTTTCACTCAGGAAGAAACATTGAGGGTGACCCACATTTACAATGTTGCCGAGCCTTTATAACATCAAAGGGATTGAACACATTTAATGATAATTTAGAAATAATAAGAAATAAAATAGTACGTAAAAAAGAAGTACGCATTTTAAATCAACATTTAATAAAAATATATATGTAAAACAGGAAATTCTAAAATTCTAAAACAAATTTGACATAAAAAGTAAAAAATGTATAAAATATAAAATAAGTAAATAGATAATAGTAAAATATTAAAAATGATAAGTGATTAAATGAAAAATAGAACTAAGAACAAGAATGAAAATACAAAACATTAAAGTGAAATAAAAAAAATAAAAGTAATAATAAATAAAACAAAAATTAATAAAATAAAATATATATATATATAAATATATAAATAATATAGGAAAAAAGATAAACTAATAAAAAAAGTCATTTAAAACAGTCACAGGCTTTCTGATGGTGATTAGAAACTAAAACTTTAAAATGGTTCAAAATAAGTATATTTGATAGATGGGTCGGATCAAGACCGGATCATGTTCTCACCACAAGTAAACCAATCCAGAAAGAAAATCTGCGCGTAAAAAAAATGTATAACGCATAACAATTAACATAAATAATTGTGTGCATTAATGTTTTAATATTGACAGCCCTGATTTAATTATACACTTACATTACTTTAGAGACTTCACTCAAAGACTTTTAGAAACCCTCAAATATACACTCACACACATCCTCGACTCTCCTGTGTGTGTGTGTGTGTGTGTGTGTGTGTGTGTGTGTGTTTAGCCTCTTTTCTGAGAAGTCATTTTCTGTGAAAGGAGATTAATCTTAATTCACTCCTCCTCGCCTCCTCACTGACCTCGCTACACACCATCCGAAACACATCAACATGATGTGAAAATATTAATGAAACAATTAAATTTAGAGTTTATTTCAGAGTAGTTAATGTTCTCTGTGCTCTGTAAGATTTTAAAAAGACTTTTAAAGAAAGTTATTTTAAGAGACTAAAGTCGGGCAGTCGTTCACATCTAAAGTCAATCAGACATTTCTCTATGAAGACTGAGAATCTTGTTGGGTCACTGTTTGCAAGATTGAAACTAGATTGGGTTGCAACATATGAGATTTTAATGGTATTATTAAGCATCTAAAAATGGTTATAGTTTGTTTAAGGGTATCACAGTATACAGTATTACATTATTCTTTAAGTCTTTCTCTTGTTGATGTTCTTTGTTCTTATTGGTTCTTATCTGGGTTTGATCATTGCCATTAAGTATGAAGGAGCTGGTCTGTTATTGGCTTTGTAGGACAGCATCAAGGATTTAAACAAAACACATGCCATTCCACACACCAGTCAGTTTGTAGATTATGTATGGGAGGAGGCATGCACATGTCCTCACTCTCCTTGTGTCATCCTCCCTGTGTCATCCTTCTCATGTCAGGACCAGGGTAGTCTTAGTTCATACAAATGCACCTGGAATTGCAGTGTATACGACTCTGGTCCAAACTTTAAAAACACCCTCAGATCCATTTACATCATTCTTTTACTGCTTTCAGATTGCAGCTTTATAGTAGTAAATCTTAATAAGAAATAGAATGTCATTGAAAAGTTACTTTATTTCAGTAATTCGGTCAAAATGTGAAACTCATATATTATTTAGATGTATTAAACACAGAGTGATCTATTATAAGTGTTTATTTATTTTATTGTTTATGATTATGGCCAATTCAAACTAAAAAATCAGTGTGTCCAAAAATTAGAATAGTACATAAGACCAATTGGTACTTTTTGCAGTGTGGGCAGTGTACAAAGTCCTGCTGGAAAATGAAATCCACATCTCCATAAAAGTTGTCAGCAGAGGAAAGTTTGAAGTGCTGCAAGATTTTTCAGGAACTCCTTTAAGATGCTGAGAAAACTATTTATAAGACACTGAAATTAAAATACCAAAAGTGTGCAGATCTGACCTCTAATATCAATGTGCTACTTAGAAGAAAACATTCTGGTTTAACACTTTTTTGTTTAGTAAATAATTTCAAATGTTCATGTATAGCTTTAATTTAGTCTTTAATATAAAATGTACACTGTAAAAAAAAAAGAAGAAAGAAAGAAAGAAAACACATTAAATGAGAAGTGTGAACCGAAATTTTGACCACTACACTGATGTTAACTTTTCAGAAGCTAAGTATCACAGAAGTTTTCTGCGTGTTCTGTAGAACAGGAACTCATTCAGCAGCAGAGGAGGTTACAAACCTGAGCAGGCAGGTGATTTAGTGTAGAGACGAGGCCGTTCTTAAACAGCTATCTAAATGCTAAAAGCTCCAAACAAGTTACAGTTCTCTTAGACGCCATGTGGCCTTCCATCTGTACAGAGAGAGTCCATCTCCCATCAATTCTACTCCTGTAGCAGACAGTCTGTCCATCTGTCTGGCTGCCGTCCCTCCAGACTGCTGTTTTTGTGTTTTTGAGTGAGTTTCTTGGAGTGATGCCCTAGATTAAATGTTTTTCAATCCAAGTATTATTCAGGAATCTTTACTTTTAATTAAGTTTAATTAGGTTTGTACCAGTATAACCACAATTTACACAGTGGTTGAATTATTTTCTGCTCATGGCCATGCCCCTAGAACACCATCTGGACAGGGCACCAGTACAGTGCTGATGTATAGTGGTTTATTGCTTTAAAATATAACAATGTGTAACCCAGGTTATAAAAGCCTGAATTATTAAGAGCACAAAAATGAATATACAGCATATTGTTGCTGTCTATTTTTGTTGAATTTTAGTTTACTACATAATGAATGGGGCACTAAAAATGTTTTAAAATTACCTAAAAGAAATATTTTTTTACACTGATGTCCATTAAAAGTTTATTTAAATTCCATTTATGAGCAATACTGAAGCTAGATCCGATCTAAAATTAAAAAAGGATTAATTTTGAGACTATTTCATTTTTTTATTTCATTAGCAGTATGTCACACCTTACACAGCTGAAATTAAATAAGAACCTGAGGAAATATTATAAAAAAATATAGACACAAATAAAATATAGACACAAATATTTGTGGAAAAATAAATTTTATTTAAGCCATAAATAATTATTTTTATTATTATTAGAGAGTATTTTTTAGCAGTATGTCACACGTTACAGCTGAAATTAAATAAGTAGCTTTGAAAATATTATAAATAAATATAGACACAAATATTTGAGGAAAATAAACATTACTTAGTCCATAAATAGTTATTTTTATTATTTTTGCAATATGTCATATTATAGCTGAAATTAAATACGAAGCTAGGGAAATATTATAAATAAATAAAGACATAAATATTTGAGGAAAATAAACTTTATTTAGTCCAGAAATAATTAATTTTATTATTTTTTAAAGTATTTAATTTGTTAGTAGTATGTCACACTTTACAGGTGATAGCGCGGGAAACACTCATGACCCTGACCAAGTACTTCCTTTGGGTCAAGCAGCCGTCAGGAGCTGAAGGATTCGTTAGAAGAAAAAGAGAAAATTAAACAAAAAACTGGATTAATTTGATAAAAAACCTGCAGTAATAGTAAGTAAAGCTCGTGGATATTTAAAACACGGAGCTGGGGGAGCTGAGAAGCACTCCGTGGCGAATGAGGAGCGTTATTAGCTGGGATACACGGAGTTCTGGATCGGTGAGGTAATTTATTAATTACGTCCGACTATGCTAAGCTAACCATGTATTTTCAATGGGATGCTGGTGATTCTTGTACTTAAACCTGACAATATAACTGTTTAAAATGATGTATGACCCTTATAACGGAGACAAGACTTAAGAGTGGGATCCGTGGAAGTTAAAAAAACAAGTATTTTTATGTAAATTGGGGATTTTTATCTTGAGTGCCCAGAGAAGCGCGCGCCACGCACACACACACGCACGCACGCGCGCAGCACAGTCGCGCGCTGCAGATATGTAACCCCTTGTGCGACAGATTTATCTTTATCTTTATTTTCTCTGTACTTAAATATTGAATTTATGTTTAGTTTATTGTTAAAGAAAGTCAATATATTGTGAATATGTGTAGTTAAGTGTGACATTTTGTGTTTAGAGCTGATGTGTGTTCATATAAAGCTAAAACTTGATATTGACTGAGATTTAAAACCTATTATTAAGTCCGTTTTTCTGCCCTTTTTTATCTTTCTGTGTTTGATGGCAAGTCTCCCTGAACCATACTTGTCAAGTTTTGGACTTAAAAATAAGGGGAAATGTCTGTCACCTGTTTCTAGCCGCACCATCAGCCCAAACGAAGTTTAGTATCATAGTATCGTTATATAGTATGTAGGAATTAATATTATTATATTGTGATCAATGGTATTTTCTGCAGTCAGAAGGAGTATGTATCATCACAGTATGATGTGTTTTTGGCAAGAATGCCCTCTCTCTCCTTGCATCCATCTATCTCTCTGATTTGTTGTTCCAGGGTTGTTTCCGCTGTGAGAACTGCCTCTTGCAGCAGCCTGGGTGGCAGTTCTTGCAAGGTTTCTGGGTGGCAGTTCTCGCAATGTTTGTGGAGGCACAGGAATGTTTTTTTAAAAAATTAGAATATAAAACGGGAAATTTACGGGAGCAGGAAAGAGGGGTAAAATACGGTAGTTTCCCAGCCAACACGGTAGACTTGACAGGTTTGCCCTGGACTTACATTACTAGAGCAGTAGGAGGAAACCCTTACCTTTCCACAGACTGGATCTTTTGCACATACCCACATTCCCAATTCCACCTGATACCTGTAAAACAAACAGACATTAATTAAACACACATATGCACACACACACAAAGAAAATTACAAAACAAAGAAAATTACAAAACAAAAAGAGTTTTTTTTTTTTTTTTTTTTTTTTTTTTTTTTTTGGATGATGCTGGTTCACATGTTTCTTAACACCACCCAGTCAGCACTGTCCCACATAGAACCCCCTTCTGGTTTCGCTCTGATGCCCCTCTGAAGTTGTTTCCCAGTTTCTGACAACACTTTAAACCCACTTCAATACAGTCTGGCTACAGATATGAAAACACACAATTCACTCAATTCACTGTCCTTTTCCTGACCAGCAATAAACTCCACCTGGGAAAACATTTTTCCACCCACGCTGGTAAAACCATGTCCGGAAGCGGTCGTTACTTTATGACTCGGTTTTTATGCATATAGAATCAAAACACATATCGTTTCACTCGTTTCATTTTGTTTTCTGGTGCTTTTCTGCGAGTCCTTATTCCAGCTCCCTCACTCTTTACATGTTTGTCCCTCCTTTCCCTCCTCCTTCGTTCTCTTTCCCTTACTCCTGTTTGGAGGCGTTCCAGCCTTTCTCTGCTGGAACAATGATAAACACAACACTGGAGCTGCTCTTTTTTAAAAGACGCAGAAAAGGACACAATAAAAGTGTTATTGTGTCTCAGAGGGACTTTTCTTTTCCCAAATAATTCATATCAAAAACGTAAGTCCTTGGCCCGATTTCGAAGCAGAGCTCCTCGGAATGCTAACTAAGCCTCTTGAACAGCATGGGAAGTAGCCTTGAATGTTAATAAGGCCATAATCATATAAAACAAAATTTTCTTTGCTTTAAAAAATGTTCATACATGGAAACTAATCTGAAAAAAAAAACAGCTTGAACATGTATATATATGACGTCTAATAAAACTGCAGATCAATGATACACTGTATATAAGGATGGACCTCTGTACAAGGCATCCACTACAGAGAGGCAGACCTGGTGGAACTAATACTAGCTAGTTACTTTTATATACCCACTGCACCTATCCGTCTCCACCCCTATCCCTACAGCTCCCTTACTTGAAACGAATCAGTAAAGAGTTCACCAGCTCTTTGTTTGGCTTGCTAGCATTATGCTAACCCCCAACCGTGGTGCCAGTCTATAAACCTAAAACAGCAGTGAGATCCTAAAACGCTTACAGTTCCATAAAACTAGCTTTAAACAACGTCTCACTCTAAATGTAGGCAGACAGCCAAGACTCGTGCTGCTTTAGCTTTGCACCGGCGCTAATGCGATTAATGTACAGTAGTTAACAAGTAATGGAAGCTTATTAAAGCATCAGTTAGCATGTTGCTAACACCATGCCTAAAACTACTGCCTACCGTAGTTTTGTGAACCAGGCCTTACATACCTTTCATATACAGTTTTTTATTTTTTTCCCCATTATTTTAAAATGTTCTGGATTAATACTAAAACCATCCACAGGTTGGCTCACAGGTTGTGATTTTTTTAAACACTTTGCCTACTTGTGCCCCCTTTAATATAGTGGATAATAGCAGAAGATTACTGATTACAGCTTGACCTAGTCCACAATACTCCACAGTGGGGTTCTCCTAGCATCTTGTGTGTGTGTGTGTGTGTGTCTCTTTAGCGTCTGATGCTCCACCCGGTTGGTTTTAAAGCTGCTTGTGATCCTCCGATGGATCAAAGCTGCTCGTCAGAACCTGCTTGTTTACTTCAGTGGCGGCAAGGATCTTTTAAGATGTAGAATTTTACACAAACACACACACACACGTCTGCCCTCACACTGACAGACGTGTTATCTTTCATTCACACATGCAGGGGTATCTGGGAGTGAGGTGTTTCTCTGCAGCAAATAATAATTATTACTCTGTCTAATGATTTAAATAATGAATGACAATTACAATGCCTCTGATTCTTTTTGCTTAATTTTAATCCTAGATATTTTTTCTGTCTTTTTTTTTTAAATCTGACAAGCTTCATCCAAATGTAGACTGCTATAATAATAATTAATATGCAGATATATTAGCTTAATTCAACAAGAATTATATTTCCATACAAATACATGTAAAGGAATTCACTAAAACCAACCAAAATCCAGAAAAATCATAAATCTTCTAAAAATTTTAAGCAGCTTCCTGTTAACAAATATTAAATAGCCAAATATTAATTAACCAGTCAAAGTGCAAAATGTATTTTTTCTATATATTGTTTGTATCCATATTTGTAAATAGAAACATGAGTAATTAATTCTTTAAATTAGTTCTGATTTATTTTGTACATTTTTATATTTGTTTTAAATCGTAATAAATGTACATAACGTTATCGTTTCCTTTTCCTGCAGTGGGGTGGTTCTACATTTTTTATATTAGAAATCTGATGTGTGTGTGACGGGTGCTGGTACCCTTAAATCTTAGATGACTTGACTGCTTCATTATAAAGATGAAAGAGCTGCTTCTGTAGCTCTACAGCTGCTGTTACTCAATAAATAAATAAATAAACACGAACTGTAGAGAAAAGTGCTGTAATTATACACCCGGGAAATAAGCAGCCGCTCCTCTTTTATTTCATTGAACTTCAAAAAGCAGCACAAAGTACTAACTAAGTACTGTATATAAATATATAATATCAATAATAAGAGTTTATTACTGTGAAATCTCCTCAATCTTTTATAACTTATGCTGGCAAACATTACTACAGTAAACAGAAAGAAGAATTCATCTTTTTGAAGAAAGTAGTTGAGATGTTATAATCCAGTCTGAAGAATAAACTCAGTTCCAGGGTTCTCTTTTAGGCCTGAAGCCAGCCAGCACCGCACTGGATGGGTTCAATTCCACAAGTAGCTCATTAAGCTCTGATTTAACAAACCAGCTGCTGATATACAGTACCAATCTGTACATTACATTACATTACATTACATGTACATTTCAGTACATTGTGTCCACTGTGTTTTATTATAAAGTCCAAAGTCCAGTGTTTTCCCTAAAAATTGTACCGCACTTCACACTTCCCTCTGCTAACAACTATTATGGATATGCAGATTTCATTTTCCAGCAGGACTTGGCACACTGCCCACACTGACAAAAGTTCCAATTAATCTTGAATAATATTCACATTTTCTGAAATACTGATTTTTGGGTTTTCATTGGCTGAAATAAAATAAAGAAATAAAGAAACATTTTAAATAGATCACTCTGTGTGTAATACATCTATATAGCATGAGTTTCACTGTTTGAATTGAATTCTTGAAATAAAGTAACTTTTTAATAATATTCTGTTTTTTGAGGTGCATCATGCTTCTCTGCATATTTTATTATTTTGGTAATTTCACCATCACAGAGCAGATATTATTGTTTGGTAGGTGGGTCGTGGTGATTGTGTATTGTCCCTGTGTACCAGCACAACACACACACTTTTAACACACCGACATGGATGGATTTAAAAATGAATCTCTCTGCAGGAATTTGACTGAAATATCCATAAAATGAAATGTTCTTACTTTAATTAATTTGGTTATCTTTTTTTCTGAGAATGTTGCTTAGATTTACTCTATTAAATGAAGTAATGAAATGTCAGGTAGTATGAAGTGATGGACACCTAACGTCCTCTTAAAGAGACACTTCTTCCCTGAGCAGAAGAATTAACAAATGGCTGTGCTCTAAGCCCACACAGACTCCGGGGGGCATGGGCGCTCTCGGCCGACGATTAATTTTTATCAGCCTCATTAATTCCCGAGATGAATTTGTAGCCGCGAACAAAATAGCCAATTAACAGCGGCGAGGAGTTCACTGGGCAGCAAATTGCTTTCAGAATCAGCAGCAGCATCAGAAGACGGAGAAGCCGCGTCTCCCCCTGCCAGAGCGGGGAACGCTTAGCGGCAGTGAAGGGTTGAGCTGGGACAGTTTGGGGTGAGAAGCTCATTTATTTAAGTCTAGACACAGCCGTCTCTGCTCACTGATGGAGCGCGAGATGAGAGAGTGATTCTGGCCTAGATTCCAGCTCCACATCATCTAACACCAGCACAGTTTTCTCAACAAGCCCAAAGTTTTCCAACAAACTCTGCAGTTCATGTTCAGAGAAGGACTGATGAACAAACAACGCCAAATATTATCGAGCAGTCTGTTTTTTAACTTGTCTGGAACACTAGAAATGTGCTTTTCCTAAGGAACAAGTTGATTGCACAGTTTTAAGCCATTTCCAGGTGCTTGCTACAGTAGATGGTTGAGTGTTTGTTATTATGTCATTTGAGAGGGTGTTGCTGACTGGTTGCTTTGGAATCCTAGGTATGTTGCTTGGTGGTTGCAATGGTTAACCAGTTGGTTTTATCACAAAATATGTCAAACCAACAATTTGTCACACTCAAGAAGGGATGCACCAATGCGGTGATTCTGGACCAATTCCAATGTCTGATATTACGAATGTATATATCGGCCGATGTTGATGCCGATATACACATTTATGGCTTAAAGAAAGACTGGACATTGTGGTTATCATTCTAACTTTAAAACTAATTGTGACAAATTAAACTTGCTTAAATTATTCAGTCTGCCAATTGTAGAAGTGTGGACAGCATCGCTTTGTCCTTTTCCAGCATACAATAAAGGTTAGCAATGATTGGTTTAAAATGTTATCTATATTGGCCAATGCCGATAGTTCTAAAAAAAAAAATTGCCAGGTTGCCAGGGTCCTACATTCAAAATTTCCTTTGGGATCAGCAAAGCATCCATCCATCCATCCGCCCATCCATCCATCCATCCGCCCATCCATCCACCCACCACAATATTCTAACATAAGTGGCAAAATCAACAATATGGTACTTATTAAAAGAAGAAATGCCATTCAAAGGTGATTGATAGGGTGTTTTCATATGGTTATTGTGGTTCCTACTATGCTTGGTTGTTCCTAAATAATTCCTATGTTTGACACTTATTGGGTACCTCAGTGTTTCTATGTAGTTGCAATGGTAGCTAGTTACTTTTTTCCATTATAAGAATGATGAAACCAACAATCTCATAAAGAAGTGTCATTCACTTGTGATTGCTAGGGTGTTACAAGATGGTTACTAAAGTATTTAAGATGGTTATGTTTGGATTTTTTCAAGTGTTTACTTTAATATTACAAGTATTTGATTAATTCATTCTCTTATTTATTTATGGGTGTGTTTTGGGCGTAATGTGAAATAAACCAATTAATGTGCCAGTTGTCCTTCCCCTTAAGAGTCAGGTGAGCTCTGACTTTGATTCGTTTGTATCTTAACAGTGCAGTGCTTTTGTGCTTCTCAGCAGAGGAAAGTGACCAGCAGCTCATTTAAGGGAACAGCAATGTTAATTTATTCTTTATGCTGTTTATTGTTGAGGTAAAAGTTGGATTTGCATGGTGCATGCGTCCGTGCGTGTGTTTATTTAAGGAGCGGAGTTGTAGACTAAACTCTGATGCTATTTAATGGCGCAGGCACAAGGCAGAAAGGGTGCAAGACAGCAAAGAGCGCCCTGTGCAGGGTGCAAAATAAGTCCCTGTTTGTTTCAGATTTTAGCCAAGCAAATACACCTTCTCTTATACAGCTTCAGTTAAAATATCAGTCAAATAAACAACCTGAGCCAAAAAAATAAAAAATGGTTAGAACTTATATAAGTTAGATTGCCCTGGCCAGAGGAGTGAACAGCGTTTGATGTGTAGCTCCTTACCTACTGAGCTTCAGGCTACAGGACTAGAGTCTGCAGTGTAATGTGCCCTGCACTGGAAATATCAATGGATCCAGTAAGGAGGGCATCACATTTATCAGAGATATTCAGTATCACTCCAAGCTATTCTTTCAGCTATTCCGAGTCTCTAAAGTTTCTAGAAGAGTCTGATTTAAGTGTATTTTCTTAATCATTCAAATTCTCAACCACACAAGTCTAGAGACAGAATGGTAACAGAAGTTACTCAAAATCACTTATACTTATTTTATAGACCTTAAAATTGTCTGCAGATTAAACCTCTAATAGCATATTTTTAAATTAGCATATTTTCAAATACAAACAAATTGCTATTCTAATCATGAATTTTCCACAGCAGTGCTGTTCTAATCATGATACTCAATATATCAATTATCAATATACTGCACAATATATGTGCGGCATCATTTCATCACACTCCCTGTAGCTTATTGCCTAACATCCCACTTGAAGCAAGTTGGCTGTGTGTTGGTGTGCTTTGCCACCCTCCCCTCACTCATAACCATGTGTCTTTGCTCTTCATATAGTTGCTGTGGATGCCTACTGTTTGCCCATCTTGGCTTAATGGCTGTTTTCCGAACTACTCCCTATGAGATGCCTAGTGGACTACTTACTTCATCTATCTTTAAGCATAAATTTAAAAAGTGTATTTTGCGAGTCATTCACAGTTTTTCCAGATTATTTTTTTTTATTTGACGATTTTTAAAATGCACATAAAAAATAGTTGCACTCTGATTTAATGACGCACAATACATCGTTCTAGATAAGTATGTGCTTCTAATAATTTATATATTTCTACTTCTTTTACTACTGTTGATGTGCAGTGCAACCCTCTTGGATTCTGAACTTTGGGTTGGTAAAACTCTCCTGACTTGGAACTTGAAAATTCTGACATCTCAGTTCAATTTAAACCAAGCAGATACATTTAGCATTATTTATTAGAGATACGTCCTATAAATCTCCAGAAAGCCAACTTGAAACCAACCAAACCAGTTTTTATTGTTTTTTAAAAGAACAGTTCAATCTCTTTGTTCTTTGTTTTGAAATCATCTGGAAGTACTGTGAAAGATAAGATAGCATCCTCTTTTAAGGGTGGCGCACACTAGCTATTAATCTTTTTTTTCTAAACATGTCTTCTAGGTGTCTTACAGAACAAGCTAACATGCTAACATTGGCTACATATGCTATTAGTCATTTAAGTCAATCAATCATCAGTCAGTTTGCCTGATAGCAAAGTTTCTGATTGCCCATGTTGGACACTAACATGTTTCTTCTACCAACCTTTTCTCAGGTTACCAAGATGGTAAAGACGGTGACCACCCGCACAGTCCGGCAGCTTCCGCTGGGTCCAGATGGCCTTCCTCTGCCCGAGGGTTCCTCTCCACTGGGGAGCTACACGGACTCCATCGACCGACGCTTCATGAAGAACGGAGATCGCTTCGTCACCCCGCAGGCCACCTCCACCCTCACACGCTCCTACAACAACTACAACGACTCGTATGGCGAGACACCGGACAGCCAGTACCGCCACTTCGCCCTGCACGATGCCTACGGAGACGTAGCCGACAACTACGGCAGCCTGTCTCGTGGCATCAACTACCGGCCCTACCGGCCCTACATGCCTACTGGAGGATACCGGATGGAGAACAGCTACACCACCCTCCCCATCCGCAAGGAAGACTATGGGCACATGGCTCAGCCGCAGGTACCCATGGTTAGCAGCACTGTGGACCTGAACCGCTCACAGCCAGAACGCTTCCAGCCCGAGCCATATGGATTAGAGGACGACCGCCGCAGCCTCGGGCCAGACGACGAGGAGCCATACGACCTGGAACCTGATTACTCCACCGCTAACCGCCGCACACTGCCCGGCGCCGTACGCACCATCAGAGAACCACTGCGCGACGGACCTCGAGTCAGGTAGGACCTCTGATTTCAATTCTGATCTCTGGATGACAGCAGTAGGATTCTGTACATATCAGTACAGTGTAACTTTATTTTTATGTTTCTTAAGTCTAATCTCAATTTTATCACAGATTCATCTGGATCTGTTCTCAGTACAGTGTAAATTTGATTTTTAGGCAATTTGAGTCTGATCTCAGTATTATGGCATGATTATTTAGGTCTGATCTCAGTACAGTGTCAGTTTATTATTGTTGTTACCTGAGACTGATCTCAGTATTGTCCATTTAACATCTGGGTCTGATCTTAGTATAGTGTCAGTTTGATTTTAAGGTAATTTAAGTCTGGTCTCGGCTTTATGCCGTTATTATCTGGGTCTGATCTGATTGTAATGCCTGCTTTTTCTTAATGTTGTTTGGATCTTGTCTCAGTCTTAATATTGAAATCCCAATGTTAATATTAATATTAATATTTTCTCTGATTCAAAATTAGTTTTGTGTTAGTGGTTTTCGGGGTTAGAAAAGAACCACACTGACTGAATGGACTGAGTGGATGTAGAGATTTCTGCCAGAGTTGTTTGTACGCATGGACATTTCTAGCCAGACACCACCGGTCACAATCATTGGGTAATTCTGTAAACCAAAGAATCCTAAATGATATCACAACTTTGGAAATGAAAAGTCTCATCTGACACGCACATCAGACCTGCTCCCATAATTCACATCACCTTGTCGTAAGCAGACTAACCAGCCTCACTCACAACATAACACCTCACAGCTTATACTGTGAGAAAGCATTGGAAGAAAGTGGGAGAGGCATTGGCAGAAGGTGGGGAGAGAGAGAGATTGGGGAGTGTTTACATACTGCTGTTCTGTGACTTCGGACACTAGCTGTTAATACCCCGGGTTTAGAGACAGGCTGAAGGACGCTGTTGATTCTACTGTAGAATTGAGTTTGAACTGTAGGCTAATGGAGGCTAATTTGCTAATAAGTATTGAACATGTGTAAGCAGTGTAAGCTGTGTCAGTGCCTTCCATGCATCAAACCGGCAAATGCGTCCTGCAGAAAGCTGTGTTCCCTCGTTCCACCGGACGCTGCTGCCCCTGTTGGCTCTGTGCCACAACACAGCTCACAAAAGGCCCTCGCTGAAGAACGCCAGCGCAAATGAAAACTGACATTTGACATGAAGCGGAGGACTGTGTGTGTGTGTGTCTCAGACAGAGGGAAAGCACATGAGGGGAGACTATGTAGACAGTGTGTGTGTGTGTGTGTGTGTGTGTTAGGGCTTCTCTTTTTGACCAGTGATCTGTAGCAGATGGGGTTATTAAACTCTTACTATCTAACCTAAAACCTGGCTGAGAGCCAGTCTGAATGACGTGAAGAGATGAGTGGGTGAGCAGACAAACTCATGAATGAATGCATGACAAAATTAGTAAAAGTGAATTGGTTAATGGGTGAGTGAATGAGAGTTTTAAACAAATTAGTTAAAAATGGAAAAGGAGTGAATGAGTAAATTCTTTAAAAAAAATAAGTTAATGTGTTTGTAGGTAAATTAACTGTTTAAGTAGAGATTGAGTGAGTGAGTAAGTTGAATGAATAATTAACTGATTAAATTAAATGATTGAATAAATGGATGAATTAATTATTAAAAAGGGAAAAAAGTAAGCAAAGTTGTTGTGAAACAAAAAAAAGTTTGCATAAGTTTGCACAGTAATAATTAGTTGATAAATGAGTGAATGATTGAATGAGTGACCATGTAAATTACTTAATAGGTTAATGGGTGAGGGAATGGCCAAAATGACAAGTAATTTATGAAAGAATAAATTAATAAATTGGTGAAATAATAATTGAGTAAATGAGTTAATAAATGAATAAGTGAATGAATCGGTTGGAGAATCATTGATTTTAATAAATAAATAAATCAATGTGAATGAATCCGTGGGAGAACCATTGAGTTAATAAATAAATTCATTCAAAGGTGAATGAATTGGTGGAAGAATGATGGAGTTAATGAATGAATAAATACATTAAAAAGTGAGTGAATCAGTGCGAGAATCATTGAGTAAACGAATAAGTGAGTAAATTTGTGGGAGAATCCTTAGGTTAATTAAAAAATTATTAATAAGTGAATAAGTGAATGGATGAATGAATCCTTATGTTTTTTCTATTAAAGGAATACTCTAGAGATTTGTCTCCTTTAAGTTGGCTCTTATTTATGTCTTTCTCGTTAATCTGTTTGTGTGATTTTCACTTCACTTATTCCTCCACTTCTTTCTCTCTGTCTGTGTTTGGATTGTTTCTTATTAGCATTCCCAATAACAGACTGGGGGGAGAAATCTGCGTAATGAATGTGGGAATGCAAGCGTTGTAATTACAGTTTATCACACAGTTAGTTTGCAGAAAGTGTCAATTACACACTGACCAAAATTGAATCATTTTAGCGATGGTGGCGATTTCCTGCACTAACAGCTAGTGTGTATAATCTACTGAAGAACCGATGTGAGCTTTATTTATCCTGTTCTCTTTCTCCGGTTCTGTCTCTCACTGTAGGGGGGCTTGTTGTCAGAGTGATTAATAGCCCCCTGCCAGACAAAGAGGGCGTGGCCACATCCACTCTCTAATGTTACCCCTCTCCTTGGCTGACCCTTTACGCACCTGCCTGTTGTCAGGGAAACGACCCTCAGGGGAACGTAGGGGCGGCGTCCTCACCATGTGTTTTATCCTGAAAGAGACAGCGGACACACCGCCCGTCTATAAATCAGCACATTAATACGACAGCGCGGACCACCCAGCACATTAACCCATTAGTGAATGGTCTGCTGAAACCAAAGCTTTTATTTTTATGTTTTTCTCTGTATAGTTAAAGCCTTTCATCACAACTAGCATGAAAGCTAAAAGCTGTTTTTTTCTATTCCAATGTTTTTAGATGGCAAAGTGCTGGGATGCCTGTTGGTAAGCATATGTATAGCTTTATGAAGCGATTACGTAAATCTCTTGTAGCTTGAAGATGACCATATAGATAGACGGATGGTTAAATAGAGCAATAGATGGGTGGACAGATAGAATAGTGGTCAGGTGGGGTAGATGGGTAAACAGATGGGTAAACAGATGGGTGGTCAGATTGAAGATAGGTAGATGGGTAGGTAGGTTGGTGATCAGACAGATGGGTGGTCACAGATTAATATACAGATGTTGGATAGATGCATGGATGGATGGTCTGTAGGACGGGTAGGTACGAGGTAGATATGTAGACAGATGGGTGGGTGGGTGGATGGATGGATGGATGGATGGATGGATGGTTAGATAGATGCATGGATGGGTGGTCAGATGGATGAATAGGTAGATATGTAGACAGATGGGTGGTCAGATGGATGAGTAGGTAGATGGATGAGTAGGTAAATGGGTAAATACATGGGTGGTCAGATGTATGGATGGATGGGTAGGTAGGTGTGTGGTCAAAGGGACAGAAGGGTGGTCTGTCAGATTAAAAGATAGTTAAAAGGATAGAGGAAGATGGGCAGAGACATAGATGGTTAGATAGATGCAGGGATGGGTGGACAGATGGATGGATAGGTAGATGGGTAGACAGATGAGTGGTCAGATAGATGGGCAGATAGATACATAGATCAATAGATGGTCAGATAGATATTAATGGTTAGATAAATAGATGTATAGATAGATAGAGGGATGGATTGATAGATGTGTGATCAGATGGACTGGTTGATGGTTGGTTGGATGAATAGATGGATGGGTGATGGAAGGACTGATAGTGACAGTGGACAGAACATCTGTCTGTAAATCTGTGCATTATTATGATGCGGCACGTTAGCGCAGTAGTGAATGGCCTGCTGAAATTGAAAGCCTTTATTTTGATAGATTTTTATCTGTAAAATTAAATGTTCAAAACTAGAATAAAATTAATGTAAAAGCTAAAAGCTACTTTAGTCAGCTCTGCTGTTATTTTAGTTAGAAAGGGTTGGGACTCTTTTTAGAAGTCTAAGTTTATTAAGTCTATGTATAGCTTGATAAAGTGATTAAGTGTTGTGTAGCTGGAAGATGCTGCCCTCGAGTAAAGCACTGTTGTTCTTTAGAGTTGCCTAGCAACGCCACTGGTCTCAGATATGAGTGGTCAGATTAAGTATCTTGGATTTTAATTAAAGTATTTTTAAGCTGCAGATCTGAAGAAGAGGAGGTTAATGTTTTTGCATTTGTTTTGTCTTTTGTCTTCTGAGCTACACTTCAGTGATTCACTGAGCCTTAATGCAGCAGCTTAAATCCAGCCTGCAAATTTGGCTAACAGTGATCGCTAGCTACTAATTAAGGCAGTACATATTCAGATATAAAAGATGAGTAATCAAACAGTTGGAAAAAGCGAACAGGACGTCTAATAGATTAAGAAAGCGACCAAGCAATATATGGCCGTAAGTGAAGGATGGATTAAATAGATAGATAAATGGTCACAGACAGATTTCAGATGTGAGGTAGATGAATAGATGGATAATTATATGGTCAAATGGATAGATAGATGGTAAGACAGATGTTCAGATAGATGGATGGTCAGATAGGTGGGTGAATGGATGTTCAGATAATTAGTCAGACATTTAGATGATCAAAGGATGGATGGACAATCAGGTACTTAGTCGGACAGTTAGACGATTAGATGGATGGATGGTTATATAATTAATCGGTTAGACGATCAAATGGATGCATGATCAGATAATTAGTTAGATTATCAGATGGAAGGATGGATGAGTAGATGGATGGATTGATCGATGGATAATCAGATAAATAGTCAGACAGTCCTATTCTTCTGCTTTATACCCCTCTACAGGGACCAGACACGCTGTTCAACCTGAAGTAGCTGAATATATTCAATAGAAGGGGAATTTACAAATATTTGGACATTTAGTGTGGATGGGCAGATATACAGGCCTTTTGTATGATGTGGAATTTGACTGTTGTCTGAAATGAACTGCTTTTAGAAATTAGGTAAGGGTGTGTTTGTGTGAGTGTGTGTGTTTTGGAGGAGATTGCAGCTGTGTGTGAAATGCTCTCAGTGTGGAAAGATTCCCTCTCGTGTGTGTTTTTTGTCCTTATAAGGAAGTGTTCGGCGGGATGGGGGGGATGAGTCGGTTATTACGAGGAGAAAGTAGGAGAAAAGTGTAAAAAATAAATATAACAAATATTAGAAGAACTGCACACACACACACACACACACACACACATTGGCACACAGACACACACACACACACGCACATACATATACTTCTCAGACATGGAGGACATTTAGCTTCATTATAACTGTAGTAGGAGCTTCTCTAATCATTGTCTAAAGCCATACTTTTCACATCCTGGGAACACACACACACACACAATGGTGCCAATTTAAATGCAAATCCTGACATTCCCATCACTCAGACTGGCCAGCGTTTTGCATCCATCTGAACTAGCCGTCTCAATAATTTCAATTTGCACAGCCCTTATTCTCTGTGTGTGTGTGTGTGTGTGTGTGTGTGTGTGTAATGGAGATAGATATAGAAGGTGAACGATAGATATGATGGCTTTGAAGTAGTTATGGTAATGAGATCTCCTTTATGCACTCACTTTCTCGCACACTCTCTTTCTCACTCTCTCTCTCTCTCTCTCTCTCTCTCTCTCTCTCTCACTCTCTCTCTCTCTCTCTGATACCCTAAAGCCTGTGGCTTTAGAGTCATGCCCTTCAGAACCATTTCTGCCCATAGAGAGAGAGAGACACACACACACACACCCCGCAGGCAGCAGAGGTGACCTGGCCACACACACACCCAGCGTAATTACCACTGTTCATCACAGCCAAATTCAGCCCTGTTTTTTTATTGCCCACTTTATAGGCCTGTCTGAGGCTTTATACAGTCTAGCTTAGATGCCTGGGTGGAGATTACATTAGAAAAAAAGGCAGACAGACAAATAGGTATATGGATAGGCAGACAAATATACTACTGTTTACATTACTGTAAGCATTAGTACTGGAACAACATTTAAAGAACTGCAGTTCACACTTGCCTCAGTTAAGGTTAGTGTTAATGATTCAGTAATAAGAAAGCTGCTTCAGGTCTAGTGTGAAATCTCCACAATTAGTGTTGGTGTGAAGTGCCATGCCATCTGCTGGTGTTGGTCTGTGTCCACTAGGGTTGGGCGGTATGACGGTATTTCGTTATACCACGGTATTTAAATATGGTGACGGTATTGTAAAATAGTGACGGTATATTAACCACGTGACGTGCCAAACCTGAACTTTGAAAAACGGACGTTTAAGACATTCTGCGCATCCACAATGAAAGAGCAGTAGGAGGGGTAAGCAGTAGGAGCTCCCTGATTGGTTATGGGGTGGGGATTCTGAGGAGATCATACAGCAAAAACTCAATAAACTCTACAGGTTTCACTAATTTTGACCAAAATTATCGCCACAAATAGCCACATTTGTGCTGAAGTGACAATAAAACCCTAACAACCAACTAACCACCGAAATGATCAGATTTATCAGTTTATCCTGCAGCATGGGGTGTTCAGTGTGAGATACTCAAAGTTACAGCTGTTTCCTTAAATATTCCTCATCTCCTGTTTCTCTACAAAACAGTTTTTTTATGTCACTCACGCTCATATTCTAATACCGTACAGAATTCTGCAGTTTCCTCAGAGTTTTCTGTCATTATTTCGCAGCTAGCTCGAGCACAGTAAATATAAGCAACTCCGCGGACCGCGAGGCACTGCGCGCTGCCGACATCTGATCCCCGGCTCCTCTTCGCGAGCAGAAACGGCACAACACCACCCGCTGTTAAACTGCTGTAGTGGATACAGCGCTTATAAATTACTGTTTTTATTAGTTTCAGTTAAGGGGAACTTTCACTTTTCGTTTTCGTTATTTCGTTCGTTTTCGTTAACAGTAATACTTTGTTATATGGTGATTATCAGGCCACAGCTTTATATAAAATAAAAATAGTATTAAAAAACAGATGACTATTTCCTGGAGCCTGGACTGACCCCAGCTTTTCCATTACTTTCCTCGGGCCGGGTCTCGTCTGGGCTGAGAAATAAAAATCAAAGTATCCTGCTATTTAAAAGAATGGAAAATCTAATTACAATAATAATATAGTTCTGCATACTAGAGTTTAGATTGTCTGCCTGAACCCGAGCGTGAACGCGAGACTGAACCCCAGCGTGAACGCGAGCTCATCCGCGCGTTTAAAGCTCCGCAGCATTTAATAAAAACAGATTAATAGATATAAAATAGGAAAATAACTAACTAAACTTAGCTCAAAATGGTAAAAGAAATATAATATAATGAATTCTAAAATAACGAAAAATAAATAGTGTACACACACGTACAAAGCTAAAATAATATACATAAAAAAATAAAATCATCCGCGCGTTTAAAGCTCCGCAGCATTTAATAAAAACAGAAAAATATAGATATGAAATAGGAAAATAACTAAATAAACTTAGCTCAAAATGGTAAAAGAAATATAATCTAACGAATTCTACAATAACAAAAAAGAAATAGTCTACACACAGGTACAAAAATAATATACATAAAAAAAAAAATCATCCGCGCGTTTGAAGCTCTGCAGCATTTAATAAAAACAGAAAAATAGATATGAAATAGGAAGGTAACTAACTAAAGCTCAAAATGATAAGGAAATATAATCTAACGAATTCTAAAATATCAAAACACACAGGTACAAAAAAAAATATATAAATCCCTCCCTAGTTTTTCTTTTTAGATGTACTAGTATTATTAAAGCCACACACGTAAAAAATTAACCATTAACTAGCAAACACAAGAAATCTGAGAGCGAAAGAGCAACACTGCAGGCTCACAGCAGTACGCCTCTTTAATTGCGTCCATCCTCTCTCCTGTTCAATATGCAGCCTGGCTTTGCTTGCAGCCCTACCGCAGAACTTTTTGACTTTTCAAAGCCCTTTATTCAGACGTGCCTTTCTTTTACAGACCCGAGAACTTCAGAAGATGCAGCATAGCATCACTAAATCATTCACTACTGCAGAGCTGTTGAGATGCTAACTCTTCATCATATAAAAGCATAAATCTATTCCTCTCCAACAGAGCCAACCACACGCTCGCCTCCGTTCAAAAGCTTCTCCAGGCCGTTTGTTTGCTTGCAGCAAATACGTTCAGGGAGGGTTTGAACATCCCTAACGATGTTCATGTTGTTGCTGTCCGATAATAAGTGGAGCAGCTTCTGCTACAAGAGTTCCACCACTTAGAAATATAATCAGTGAGCCAGGTTTGTTCAGTGTACCAGTTCCACTGACAGCAAAACAGCCCTGCGCGTGCTTTGCGTAACAGGTGGTTCAGTTGGTGTTGTTGGAATTGGAAGCCTCACATTTTTTTCTTCCAAACATCTGACCATTAAATTACAGTCTAGGGCATCCATCAGCTAGCTGCTAGCTTTCATTGCAGTGGTGTAATGAATGAGAAACCTACACTGCTATGGACTTAACCCATATTGTCTTTAAAGACCAATCCAGCTTCTGTTTGGGATCCAGTGACTAGCAGGTTTGAGTAAAGAGGCTTTATGATGAGCTCTTCAATTCTACCTTAGCTGTGAAGAGACACACTGCTCCAACTCCTGAATAGATGATCTGCAGATCTATTGCAGACATACAGCTACCCATAGTAGTGATGCGTGGGACGTTACCAGCTAAGGGCTGTAAGAGTCTAGAGCGGGATCTACAGGCCCAACTGCAACATCTGTTGGAAAATATGCTCCAGGATCCCAGATCTTATCAAATAAATGCATCACCACTTATATATTGTAATTACTTTTGTAGGATCTCTTAAGTTTATGGCAATGTTAAACTTAGTGGACTAGGTGTGTGCCATATAATATCGTATACAGTATTATCGCAAACATTTTTGATGCCGTTAAAACTTTATATTGTGATAATAGCAATGCTCTTGAAAATAAATTATTTTCTGTTTATTTTTTGTGTTACTGGTTGTTCCATAGCCATTCTGAAAGTTAATATGGTGTGTTATACACTGACACGGGAAAGGAAACAGAATTGAGTCCATGACTTTTGGCATATCTGTGTATGAACTAGGGCTGCAACTAATGATTATTTTAGTAGTCGACTAATCTGACGTTTATTTTTTTCGATTAGTCGATTAGTCAGCGCTTATTTCTGCCTCTATCTCTAAAAACAGCAGAACATGAGTTTTAAATGGCATTTAAATATCTAAATGTTGTTTAAATATGGAAATTACTGACATTTAGTGATTTAATATGTAATCGGTTGTGTTTGGGCACTTTTGGAGACACAAACTAAGTCTCCCATTCCGCTTTTGTCCCCAGCACTTGTCCCCAAATGAACAATTAGTCGACAATGAAAATTGTATTCGACAAATTTAAATAATTAACATTGTCGATTATATCGACTAATCGTTGCAGCCCTAGTATGAACTACACTAGGTGTGCACCACCATCCTTGTGATGTTTTGGATGTTCTACCTGAGTGTCAGGAGTTCTTAGAAACACAGGAGTTATGTTGAATGTTGGCGGTCAGGTGTGACTGTCTCTGGTCACTTAGGAAAGTGTTGGTTGTTGGTCAGTTATTCGGAGGTCAGTGGGGCCGGGGTGGGCATGGCAGCTTTGTGTTTGATGATTTTAAAAGTGAGAGTCCCACAGCGGCTCAGACACAGTCTGCATACAGTCTACAAGAAGAGAGAGATTTCAGTGAGGTAGTGTAACTCCCTCAGGACTTCAGACTCTGCAATACTGTCTCCTACCTTGCTTTTTTTCTACTGTCTGCTTTTCTTTCGCTCCCTTTCTCTCTTTATCTACCCATAAATCTTGTTACATTTTTGTTTTTTTTTTCATTCAGTGAGCTTATTGTAGTCTTTGTTCTCTTACTTTCTCTTTGTTTCTCTCTCATTTTACATTTTACCCAGACACACATTAAGAGGGGGAACATCATTGGATTGAGAAAAGAAAATGTCTCTCTCTCTCTCTCTTTCTCGCACTATCCATATATCTTTTTTTATTCAGTCAGCTTACTCTAGTGTTTGTTTTCTGATTTTCTCTTTCTATTAATGTTCTCTCTCTCTTTTTGTCTCTGTTTCTCCTAAACTACACAAACACAATTTGATCATTTTTATTTAGTGAGCTTACTCTAATCTTTGTTTCTTCACTTTCTCTTTGTCTCTCTCTCTTTCTCTCTCTCTCTCTCTCTCTCTCTCTCTCTCATACCTATATACCACAATGTTTAACAGATGCTACAGTGTTCTTTGGATTTTAAAAGGTTTCTCAGAGGCTACTTGGGTAGTGTACCTCATGATGAGAGATGGTTATGACAAATTCAACAATATTTTACATTTTACCCAGTTAACAGATATTCAAAGGGGGAGACATAATTTGACTGAAGGAGGCAGGATGGTTGTGTTTCTCTCTATCTCTCTCTCCCTCTTCTTAACTACCCATATATCATTTTTATTCAGTGAGCTTATTCTAGCCTTTGTTCTCCCACTTTCTCTGTCTGTGTCTTTTTTCTCGGTTGCTTCTCTGTTTTTTGATTCTCACTCAATTCACTGTTGCTTTTTCATTTTTTAAAATTCATTCTATTCCTCTCTCACTGGGTGTTTCTATATTCTGTATAAAGTGTATAAAGCGATAATTGAATGTTTGTGAATCCTTATCTATATATATAAATATATATATCTTTGTGGTCTTTTGAACTTTTGCACACTAGTGCTCTTAGTGTGACCTTTGTTGGTGGATTACTCTTAGAACAGGTAATAATGGTCATGAATTTTAAACAAACTACAATTTTCTCTTATTGTCTT
This sequence comes from Astyanax mexicanus, assembly GCF_023375975.1. Classification (NCBI taxonomy): domain Eukaryota; kingdom Metazoa; phylum Chordata; class Actinopteri; order Characiformes; family Acestrorhamphidae; genus Astyanax; species Astyanax mexicanus. The sequence continues at coordinate 7,200,895 of NC_064429.1, forward strand.
TCTCCCAATCAGAGGCTATGATGATCCCATTGAGGCGGAGCTGATTGATGAAAGGCACCCTTACATCCCCGGCATGTACTCGGCACCCCTGGCTCAGCCGGAGAGAGGAAGCATGGCCAGTCTGGACCGCATGGGTGGTCGACGCTCCCCCTCCATCGACAGCATCCGCAAGGACCCGCGGTGGCGCGACCCAGACCTGCCCGAGGTCATCGCCATGCTGGGTCACCCCATCGACCCGGTCAAGTCCAACGCCGCCGCCTACCTGCAGCACCTGTGCTATGAGAACGACAAGATCAAGAAGGACGTGCGGCAGCTGAAGGGCATCCCTGTGCTGGTGGGTCTGCTGGACCACCCTAAAGCCGAGGTCCACCGAAAGGCCTGTGGAGCGCTGCGCAATATCTCCTACGGCAAGGACAACGACAACAAGGTGGCCATCAAGAACTGCGATGGAATCCCTGCCCTCATCCGCCTGCTGAGGAAGACCAACGACATGGAGGTCCGGGAACTGGTTACAGGTATGCAGTACTTTGTGTTAAGTTGATGAACATTTGCAGCCACATATACATTACAGCTGAAATCTTTAAGCTAAATCAACCATTTTAATCATACTAATAACTGAGTTATTTTTCATTGCCCTCTGGTGCAATCAATCTATTTACATAATGGGTGTGTCTCCTGTTTTTGACACTCACCACCAGTGTGTAGTCATTCCCTAGACAAACCCTTAGGTAAATTTGTGGATCATGTATTATTTACTGCATGATAAATTACTCAGCCATTGGTAGTGAATCTTACTAAAGCTTGTATTTAACCTGTTTAGCATAAAAATACGGGTATGGAAATGGGACTGGTGGAATGGCAGTGGGCAGGTTCGGAGGATACGTACCACACAGATTTCTGAGAGGTACCACACAGTTCTAATAGGAAAATACTGCCTGAAGCTCTGTTTCCTCAGCATGTTTCCTTAATAACCGATGATACGTTCGGTCATGTTATGAGTTACTACAGAAAATGTAATCCTTATTTAATGGGCCTTTAAATTTTGGTTTCAAGCTAAAAAAAACAATTTAGGAACATTTTTACCAATAAGGTTACTTAGAACTTCATTGGTGTGTCTAGAAAGATATTTCCCTCATCTCGTTTTTGAGAGTTTGGTATATCTATACTTTCAAACATCAGACTTTAGAAACTTCCCTGAATCGGCCTCCTGTCAGTGGAGGAGAACAACAGATTCGTTTTCATTCTGGGTTTTATAGCTATGATGTTTTTCCACTCCCAAGTTGGAAAATCCCCCGAAGAAACAACAGAAGCTGTCAGTTAAAAAAAACAACTGAAAACACCAAAAATAGCAGAAAGAGATTTTCTCCTGCTGGCAACATTGTTTCACTGAGAGCAGCGAAAATCTCAGAGCCGCATTAGCCCACAGCTCCTACATCCAGCTCCAGGCCACCAATGGCAATTCCCTTTAAGACTTTGAGAACACAACGAGTTTCAGCCCAAAATCCACCAGGGCTTTTCATCCAGAGGTGCCCACGATGCAGCAGCAGCTGACGGCTGATCCCGTCTCGCCGCTTCCCGATGCCGTGCCGCTCTTTTTCTAGGGCACACCTAAAAGCGTCAGTCTCCCGGGGCCTCCCCTGCATTTCTGCTCATAATTCCTAAATCCTGCATTATTCTGACTGCTGTGTGCTGGCTTAGTCAGGAAGCTCTGCACTAATACCAGGCTGAAGGCTAAGGGAAGAGACTGCCATGTTGGGATGTGATTATTTTCAGCCTGATGATCTGATTCTGGGTTTTGTTATCGATGTCCAATGAAAGTGATAGTTTAGTGTAAAATCTGTTTACACAGTTTTTCTCCTTTCCCCTAATATAGCTGATCAATCAAGACATGTTTAGTGTCTGAAACCTGGCTTGTTAGGGTTTTTCCTGTAGCTACGAATACTGGGTGATGTCTTTGCTGTCTAACCTAAATGTACTATAGGTGTTTTATGTTATTTACACCTGTAAAAGCAAGGCAGCATTGGTGTGCACCAAGATAATTAACAGATTTCTTTTGTTTTTGCTTTTTGGTCACACTGATATTTTTCTGATTATCCAACAAATATAACCTGAGTAAATACAAAAAAAGCACTTTTTAAATGATAATTTTATTTATTAAAGGAAATAAACTATTCAAACCAATCTAGTCGGGCGCCGAGTGGTCCAGCGGTCTAAAGCGCTGCCACTATGAGCGGGAGGTTGCAGGTTCGAACCCCCGCTCATGCAGCTTTGCCATAAGCTGCCGGCGCTTAGAGGGAGCAAAATTGGCCCTGCTCCCTCCGGGTGTGTAGATGGTGCACCCTAGAAGTGATGTCCACAGCACAGGGCGTCTGTGAGCTGATGTATCAGAACCGAGCCGCCGCGCTTTCCTCCAAGCGAGCTGTGATGATGATCGGCAATGCTGCATCAGCAGCAGCTCGAAAAAAAGCAGTGGCTGACTTCACATGTATCGGAGAAAGCATGTGTTAGTCTTCTGGTGTCTTCTGGTGTGTTGTGCTCAGTAGGCTGTGATCTGTGGGCAGAATCTACACTTGACCTCTCTCTTTCGTTCAGTTTAGTTCTACAGCTACATCTGCCAGTATTGCCTATGGTGGGCCAATGGCTAAGGCAGGTTAAGATTTAACTTTTCAGCTTACACACTGACAGAGTTCTGCTTCCTCAAAACCAGAGTACTAATTCTGGACCAGCTGTTTGAAGTGTCTAGGCTACTTAAAACCTGGGTTTGACCTGATAAGTGTTAGTAAGAGAGTACAATGGGGTTTTGTGCTTCTACAGCCAGAGCTTTAATCCTCTTGCATGAGCTCTCTGACCTGACACACATTCGCTGGAATACTGGGAACTCTGTAAGAAGGCCTGCTTCGATTTACAGTAGCCGTGCTAAACCCCAGGACCTTTGGGAGATGTTAAGCTGGGAGGTCTAAAGGTTTTAAACTGTCCATCGATTTAAGTGCGTCCCAGGTGGGTTGTATTGGATAACAGGTTGCTCTGCGTAGTTCAGTGCTTTGCTCAGTGGCAAAAAGGCCATCGACTGGGATCTAACCTCTGACCTTAGGAGCTATAGTGGATTTCTTTGGGTGCAGCAGTAAGACTATGGAGAAATCACAGAACTGAGTAGAAATAGGGATCATATTTGCTTCAGCTGGAGAGAAACTTGTCTGGCTGTGAGCTGCAGGTATTACCCACAAAGGTCAAGCTGTTGAAAGTGGGTTACATCATCCTGCTCCTTGAGTTTTTTTTCTGGGAATCTTCGACTCTGTCAGGTAGGCCGTCTGAGGCAATTTTTCAGCATTCCTGAGGAAGCCAGAGCCCGGAAGCTGAGTGCAAGAGAAGTTGTTAACCCTACAACTAGTGAAATTAGGATATTTGGATGCACCAAATGTTTGGCAACTGAAAATATCAGACCAAAAATCAGAAAAAAACACTTTTGTTGTTCTGATAGTTACTTTGTGATGTATACAGAGCAGATTCAGTAACCCAGGGCGCTATCAGCTAGCGGTGAATCCCATGTAGCTTGTTTTAACACGGCAAACACGCAGACTACATTCTAATAGACTCTCCACTGTTGGTGAAAGAGCTAGCACTGCGGTTAGCAGCTAATGCTAATAATGCTGCACCCAGCCTTAGTGCTGGAGATACTTCTTGACAAACTCACCCTTATAACGCTATACTTCAGCAGAGTGGCATTACTGCTCCTTAAGGGTAAATTTAGGATTAGAATATCACTACTGAGTTAAATGTATAATTAGAATAGCAATACTGGGGTTTTATTTATACAGAGAATATCAAAAAGAAAACTGGCGATTAGAGTAGCACTACTGAGGTCAAAGTATTGTGCTTTGTTGGTATATTGGCTGGGACACTAGTGTTAGGAGTTCAATAGATCCTTTTAAGATTCCCAATTTTCAAAGCTCCTTTATGAACCTCCTAGTCTGCCAGTATATTGAAGGTACCAAAGGGTGCCCATGCCTGAGCTCCAACAATTGCTTTTACAGCAGAACAGGCCTCTCAGTTAGGGCTAAAAATAGCTCGCTCCCCACAAGCAAGAAGACCCGGCGTCTCCAGGCTTCAGTCTCGGTCCCGGTTGGCCTTATGCTTTAAGCTCGCCAGGCCTCTATGAAAACAAACCCCCTCGTAACGCTGCTGTACGGTGGCCTGAAAGGCTGGGTATGCCGTGCCACAATTAAAAATAATTGCAGGTTTTAAAAATAGGCCAAGTCCGGCTGTCAGGGCTAGTTGAAGGGTTTCATTCTGTTCCTTGTAAAAAAACAGTGCAGCAGACATTCCCTGTGAGGGCTGAGCGCTATATTAAGAGTTTCCTTGCTGTTTTTAATCTCATCATTATTGTGGAAGTTCAGCTGTGGTTAACTGAACTGGGTATGGTGTAGTTATTTGAACATGCAGTATAGAGGCAGCAAATGTATTTGGACACCTGCATTTGTGGTTTCTTTGGGGGAATTAAAAAGTATTTATCTGGTCTTGTTTTTATCGTTTTTTTTTTCATCTTATCTTTCTTCTGCCATCTCGTCTCTACTGTCCATTGAAGGCTTACTACAAGCTTTTTAATTAAATCAAGCATTGCTGTGAGGATCAGTGACTTGTCTTGTCAACAAACATTTAGACACACAGTGTATAGATATGCAGCCTACTCTACAGCTGTGTTCCATTTACCTCAGAAGTTGAATGTCATGGTTTGGAATGTCCTTTTATATACCAGGTAAGCTATAATTGTTAGCATTGTCCCATGTTAGCACCCCTAGCAATACAGGCTTCTAATGATGCATTATGCAGTATTTTGTGCATCCAAATAACATTACAATACATCCAGAGATACTACTACATCTGCTTCTACATCTACACTACTACACATTACTACTGATGATATATGTGTGTAGCAGCCATGTTGGATTTGACTTGTGGGAGTTATCATGGACAGATTTTTTTTTTTTTTTACAAACAGTGGTAATAAGCACTGGTTACTGCTGCACTTCTAACTGTATTTTAGCCCTGATGTGCATTCTGTTTCTTCAAAGCTGTAATTCTTTGTAGGAATTCTACAAATTCTTGTTCTGAGAAAACCTTGCAGGTCATACACTCTGTCATACACTGTGTGGTTGAACAGAGCAGCTGGATGCCAAACGTGATTGATTGCAGAGGAACAGCAGGGTCGTAACAGCAGCTTGCACTGAACAGCTTGTAAAAGCAGCGTGTCTTTCACTCTTTAGCAGATTGAATTAGCCTGGGAGGCTGCAGTGACGAGCAGGAAACTGTAAACCCAATAATGCTGCTCACTGACGAAGAGCTTCCCCAGGCCACCGCTGCACAATTATGTCATTGGACCCGGTCTGGATTCGATTTGTGAGGAATCTGGAAAACAGAAGGGTAACTGAAAGAAGTGACATCAGATCAGTGTGTTTACTGTGGGTCATAAAATGATTTGTGATTCTCAGTCAGCCTGCAAATTGTGCCTGTGTGCTCCATAGACTTCTTGTCTTTAGAACACTAAGTGGAGATGCAGATTTGGTTCTATTCTAATGTAAGAGTTTTTATTTAGGGTGTTTATGACCTAATCTACTATCCTAGTGTATAGGAGTATGTATTGAGGGTGTTTTATGGACTAATTTCTCCTATTTTAGTGTATAGGATTGTTTATTGAGGGTGTTTATGGACTAAAATCTCTTGTTTTAATGTAAAGGGGTTTTTATTGAGGGTGTTTTAGAATAATATATCCTCTTCTAGTGTATAGGAGTGTTTATAGAGGATTATGGGCTAATATCTTATATTTAAGTATATAGGATTGTTTATTAAGGGTGTTCATTAGATAGTATCTCCTAGTGTACAGAGATGTTTGAGGTTGTTTAGAGATCTGGTTGTTAATATCTTATTATCTAGTGTATAGGAGTGTTTATTAAGGTTGTTTAGGGACTAATATCTCCTATTATAGGATTGTGATGAATTTGTCAAAAAGAAAATTGTACCCAAAACTCACAAGTATACAAAATCAGCTAGGCTTATTGGTTTAAAGGTTTAAAGTGTGGATAAAAATAATCATATTATTTTTTCACAACAGGGGGTGCAATGTTACTTTGGGTTATTTTCTTTTTGCATTGAGCAAGACTGAGGGATTTTTGAAAGCATAAATATTTAGACTTGCTGTTTGACTTGATTCGACTGCCTCCCGCAGGGTTTGTTTTGGAGAAAAGCAGCTTTTGTCAGGAATACTTTTGGTCCTGGCAGTATCTAAGTGGACCGTTCAGTCGTGCACAGATTCCAGGCATGCTAAACATCTGTCCACATGCAGGGCAATAACTGTAACAGCTTATTACCACATATACCACCAATAGGGCCTAAACAGGGCTGTAAAAGCAGTGTATTAAATGGGCCACCATTTTACTGTGCGACGTTGATTACCCAGAAAAGTTATAGACTTGTTTGCTGGGGAAAGTCGAGACATGGCCTATTCTCTTGCGCTGTAGGTCATTAAAGCCAATGGACTGAATTTTATGGCCCAGTGTGAGCTTAATCACTCTGCCCTGGCTTTTGTCCTGAAGACCAAACTCTGCATCTTCTAATGTTAGAAATGTGCTTTAATTCATAGCTGGAACCTAACAGATCCTCTGGGACACTATGGGTAGTATTGTACACCCTACTTGATGCACGTTGCTCTATTCCACCCTGTCAACAGTGTATTTTCACGCCTTGCACTCGTGTCATTAATATAGCATTGGAGTTAAGGAATAAATCTACACTAAGGTAAATATATGGCGTGTTTCTATCTTGGCCTAGGGAAATACAGGTGCACCACTGATTAATTAAAACCCTGACACAATCATCAGGCAGCTGCCCAATCCTATCTTAGCCGTGCAGGTGCACTTGTTAAACACACAAACAAAATTACAAATATTGTACAAATTACAATGTACAAATTGGACAATAAAGCACACTCAAAATCCTTTCATTTTCCCCCAAATCAACAATGTGTCCTAGGTTTGAATTCTATCTGTCAGTTAATAATAAGCAGTAATGCTACTGTACTGGAGTACAGTGTTATAAGGTTGAGCTTTCAATGAAGTTTATTCAGCACTAAGGCTGAGTGCAGCAGCATTAGCATTAGCCGTTCAGAGGCGAGTATATTGGACTGTATTCTGTGTGTTTGCCAGGTTAAAACAAGGTACATGGGATGCACTACTGGCACCACTAGCATCATTTACGTCTAATGCTAATGATGCTGCACCCAGTCTTAGTGCTGAAGAAGCTTCACTGAAAACTCACCCTTAGACAAAATATTGGAAATCTAAGCTTACTGTAAATAAACAGAATCGCTTTACTCACCAAAATAAACAGTTTTTAGGAGAGAAATCTGTGTAGATTTACATACAGTGCTCATTTGACTTTGAAAGAAAATGTATGTTTTTTGTTTTTTTTTTTAATTACAGTTTTGTTTACTTAGGCGCTTCCCCCATCCTCCACATTAGAAGGCGACACCCTTTCAAACTTTGATACTGGCAGAATGTGCCCTATAACCCGGTGTGCCTTATGTATGAAAATAGACAAGAAAGTAGATGTTAATTGATAGTGCACCTTATAAACCGGAAAATGTATAACTTTTGTCAGTGGTCTTAGGCCTCTGAGTAATGATTGCTTAAGGAAATGTCATTTTCTACCTCAGAAAGCATTAAACATACCTGAGACAGTGTGCTTTATTATTGGGTCCTTTTGAGGCCTGATGAATTTGTGCATACATAGTAAAAAGTAAATTTTTCCTTTATATTTATTTTGTATTATACTTGGTGAATCTTTATGGTGTACTATACAAAAACAGTCACAGTCTTCCATATCTTTCAGATTTCTGTTCTGGAGTTTAGTGCTGCAGAACCAGGATGCTCATATGTGTTTTATTTTTAGATTTAGGTTCTTGACCTTGGTCAACTGGGTTGAAATGGGGAAAAACATTTAACCGAGTGGAAAGGGGAAGGGTGGTGGTGTGTTCGAAACAGACTGGAATCTTTACTGTGTGTGTGTGTGTGTGTGTGTGTTGGGATTAAAAACATTGGCTGGACCCCATGTGGGGGGGGCTTTGGGTTGGGTTAGGTGGAGCACAGCAGTGTTTAGCTACACTCACATCTCACACAACTCATCTCTCTAAAGCAATAGTATGTAGCTGGACTCTGTGTGGACTGTGTGCAACCTGCCTTACTTAAGTAGAAATGTTGGTTATCTTCTTGTAGCTTTACTTCTACTTACGATAAAAAAAAAAAAAATCAGCTTGTTTTCTTTTAGGCTTCTCATTGTTCAATAAAACCCCTATCCAGATCAATCTCTCCATTCAGATCCAGAGTGAATCTGATTGTGATTGAAAAAAAAATATAGACATACACCATTCCGACTCCCAATTGGTTTATACTGTACTGTGATCCATCACAACTGCACATGTCCCGAAATGAGTGTATATAGTATAAGCCAGTAGATGACTTCACCTGTGTATTGTTGTGTGGGTTGCTCTTGAGCTTAGGGATTCTTCCCTACAACCTACGCAACATTTGTGTGGAACCTGTCCAAGTTTTAAAACAAAACCTACGTGCAAATATGAACAAAAGCTCTTTTGTAATGAAATACTCCGGCAAAACAAACAGTGCACTGTTATCTGTAAAAATGGTCTGCATTGCAGGGGTTCTGCGTCTGGTTTTGAGCTTACAAAGCCCTTTGGAATTGTGTATTAAAAAAAATCTGTGGAATAAAGGTTGAACAAAGGGTCTTCAAATTAAGTCCTCCCTCTCTTTTTCTTTCATCTCAACAGGCACACTGTGGAATCTGTCCTCCTACGAGCCTCTGAAGATGGTCATCATCAACCACGGCCTGCAGACCATGACCAACGAGGTCATCATCCCACACTCCGGCTGGGAGCCCGAACCCAACGAGGACTCCAAGCCTCGGGACGCTGAGTGGACCACTGTCTTCAAGAACACGTCAGGATGCTTACGGTAAAGAGCTTTTTAAATACTGTGTTTAATCAATAAGGCTGTAGCAGTATTAGCATCTGCCACAAACTTTTTTGCCGTACAAAGGAGAGTGTATTGGACTGTAGTCTGCATGTTTTCCATGTTAAAACAAGCTGATGGTGCCCTTGGTTACCGGGACACTCAGGGTGGCATTTATGTCCTGCTAGTGCTGCGGTTAACGGCTAATGCTAATGCTGCTGCACCCAGCCCTAGTGCTGGAGAAACTTGACTAAAAACCCTTTAATATTGAAATTCTAAGCTTACTGTAAATAAACAGTCTGTTCCTTTTACTGTATTTCAATTTTAAAGATACATTAAATTACATGTCTTTTTTTATTCTGTTGTTCTTTACAGCAGAGAAGTAGGTTTTACTTATTTAGTCTTTTCAGCATTCTTGTTGCCATCAGAAAAAGCATCAAAAATCGAAACCTCTATTTCTAATAGTAAAAAAAAAAAAAAATCAAACAGTCCTTTCAAACTCAGCCCAAAATCAGATGTTTTGTCTTTTCCCATCAGATTCAGGTCATGTTAATGTTTAGAATGCCAGCCTATTCTCTAAACCACCCACTTACAGAGATGCTCTAGCAATTTAAGGTTACTCAGACGTCTCCTGGGCTTTTTATGGAATAGTTTTACTCATCCGATCCATTCTAATTCACTTTCAGAAGACCCAGAGGCACAAAGGAAGAGGCCCATTTAGCAGTCTTAGGGCAGGGTCATCCATTAAGTCAATATGAGTAAAAAGGTGTCTCACTCAGTTCTACGAAAGCAGCAGTGCTTTCCTACCAGCTCAAAATGCCTTATATGTTGTATTCCTTGTACATGTGTCACACTGCGAGTTGAGGAATGTTAAAACCGGTATGTATTTTTCACACACTGCCATACTGCTAGAAGTGCTGCGAGTGCTGTATAAAATAGCATCCCTAAAGAAGCATACTAGCACAACTTGCTAACTAAAGCTAGCAAGGTAGCATCACAAGCTTACACACTGGAGTAATGAGGAGCCAAACGCTCCATCCTGCCTTAAGAAACATGAGAACAGCACTTTACCTGAGGGGCTCCTGCTGCTGTTTCACTGTATGAGTATTTTTCCGAGTAAAATAGAAAAACAGCAGTAAACAGCAAGCATTCACTCAGAATTGCAGAAGTTCCTTGTCCCAGAATCGGTTCTGAATGCAGAATAATGTATTGATATAATATAACTTTCTAAAACTCTGGATACGAGGTATCAAAAAGCTTTAAGAGCAGTCACTACAGACCTTTTAATTATATTAATACTGTTGCTTGAAGGATAATTTTGCAATAGAACATTTAAAAAATAGCTCTTTTGATTACTTAAACATTGAATATTTTCGGTCCATTTATAGTGTTTATGTAACTATTACATTTTTTTATTTTTGTAAAGGAAGCTGTGATAAAGTTGTTAGTGAAACTCTGTTTAAGGTCTATTGTTAACATTCTTTAGCTGTTTTTCTGCTAATGAAGTCTGATTTTCTTTTTATATTGTGTAATTTTGTGGGACAAAGTAAACCTAATACTAATACTCAATTGTTCTCCTCTCTACTGCAGTATTAACACTCTACTACTAGCCTTATCCCTTATTGCTACCAGCCAAATCCAACATTGCGTTAACACAATTTTTACCGGCCTCATCCTACATAGCTAATGCAGCATTAGCATCAGCATACTGGCTAATAGCCTGCCATACATTTAGCAAAAAACAGCTATAAGCAGTGGATCCCAATGTTTTTAAACCTTCCTATTGAATGTTTCTGTGGCCCTTATGTACAGATAGCTAACTGTGCTGAAAAAACTGCACCCGAGCTACAGTAATGGTTACCCTCTATTCTCAGAAGCGATCAGCCTTCAGCAGAAAAGTGGTCAGTTTGGTGAGCACCTCTAGTACATACCATTAACTGGCATAGACCTCTAATAATGTACAGGTTACTTTACTTTACTTTTCTTTCAAATGTTTTTAGTCTCATTTCTAAAACTTTCCTTTTATTTGAAGGTGTTTTTTTCTATGTTGCCTATAGCATTGTCTCAAAAGCCCTTTATTATTTTTGTATTGAAGAGTGTACCAGTGGAAAGCAGTCCAGCAGACCTTTAACACCAGCGCCTCAGGGCTTTGTATCAGGTGCAGATGATTACTGTTGATGGTTGTTATGAAGGCATGGTGCTCTTTTTTTCCTGATGGCAGTCATCAAGGAAATATGTTCTGTTTTTAAGTTCACATTTCCGAGTTTCCTAACGAAAGGCCGAAATCAATAATCGTGCCCTCTCGCACCTTTTCTGGATAGATGCACCCATTAGCAGGATTGTTAAAAGCAACGATTTTCCAGCGGACCTTCTGGGGATCATTGTGGCCGCATGGCTTTTGATTACGATCTCCAAGCGCTGAAAGGTTTCGTAATCTCCATGGTTACCCTGTGGCTCGCCAGGCTGATAGCACATAAGGACAGAGAGATACAGAAAGAGAGAGGTGGAGAGAGAGAGAGAGAGAGAGAGAGAGAGAAAGAGAAAGAGAGAGAGAGAGAGAGAGAGAGAGACATAGACATAGAGAGAGGATATTTGTGCCCTTGCCCTGGCTTCCATAAACCTGGCAATTTTTGTTGGAGTAGAAATACCAGTTACACCGTAGGTCCACCTGGCTGGTGTTCGGTAAGTACATAGACTATAATTTGTGTTAGACATCCTCTAGGCTAGGGGTTCTCAATAGATAGACTCCAGGCCAGGAGTCCAGTCCAGAATTCAATTAATCACAACAATATTCTCTGACTATGTGTGATTAATGACACATGTTCTTCTTAAGATGCAAGTTGAATGTAAGAAATGTAAAATGGAATTATGTTTATTAGTGGTGTCAATTAAAATACTAGTATATACTTGTATGTTTAAGGGGAGATAAAGCCAACGTGAGGTGCTGGAATAAAGAATGCATGATAAATTTTCTGCTCTGATTGGTCAGAGCTGTCTGGCCTGGGAGCAAGAAAAATATATCAAGAAGATTCTGTGTTTCAGTGTGTATATCTGTGCAGTGTGAAGCTGCTTTAAACATCAAGGCGGCTTACGTAGGCAGGTAACACATGCATTAGACTTGAATAATTTACTTTTAAAGCAACAGCAATTATTTCACTGTATGTTTTATGATGTAACAAAATGGTATTTACCATGTAACAGCCCATAAACGTGGTGATGGACATCTGTTCTGTTCATATCGCTGTTACGAAGCAAAAATGATTTAGGTATTCAACCTTAAGAATCAACTACCAACTGTTAAGCATGGTGGTGGTAGCATTGTGCTCTGTGGCTGTTTTACTGATAGTAAAACTGGTACGTTGCACAAAAGGGGAAGAATGGAAGGCTACTACAGACTTCTTGAGCATAACCTCAAAACATCTCAGCCCTGGCCCTTGCATCCACAACTATGCTTAACAGTTGCATAAAACAGTGAGCTAGATGGTTGACCCTTGGACCCAATGGGGTGTTCCAAAAGGATAGTGACCCCAACATTATAAGAAGACAGTTGAAATAAATGATCAAAACCCCAGTACTATGTCCATAATGTGTGATCAGAATCGTTTGTTACTGTTTATTATTAACATTTTATGAGGTGACTTTGTAGATAGATGTTAAAAGAAATGGTAGAATGCAATTGCTTGTAAAATAACAAACACTGTTACTGTATCTGTTCCTCTCTCTGGCAGCTGGTTGCTTTCATTGGCTGACAACCCCCACCTCATACACACAAGCCCTATCTGCCACTGACCTCTTAATTAAAGAGATAGGGAGTGTGTTTGTATGTGGGTGTGTGAGAGCTGGAGCCTGGGACGCCACAACAACACAGATAATATTCATTCCCGGCACTGCTATCAGGACCTCCGGGTTTGCTACTGATGGTCTTAACCTCTGTTTGGGAACACCAAAGCCAGCTCAGCTGCCCTGGCTCTTATCTTGAAGCGATAGTTCTGTAGAAAAGAAAACATTGAATATAAATCGTTGCCCCTTACACCAAATGTAGTCAGCCAGCCAAAGCATGTACATGGCAAATAAAACTAGCCAGAAATATGAGCCTCCAACTCAACTGGTTAGTCTTCTTAAATCCTTAAAAATTTAAAATCCTCATTCTTGCGTAAGTAACACATTACTGAAGAGTAGCGTGGTGGCCAAACGATGGCCATTTCAATTATAATATTGGAAATGTAAGCTGACTGTAAATAAATGGAAACGCTTTACTCACCCAAATAATATATTTTTTAGGAGAGGTACGTACAGTGGCTTACAAAAGTATTCATACCCCTTGAACTTTTTCATTTTATAAAACATTTTCCAAGCTTTATCCCGACAAGCACTTTTCAAGCAATGACCCAAAAATGGAAAAAGTATACTGATCAACATTATAATGGGAGTAACGGGGTGAGAGAGCATGGACAATTGTGCTTACTCTGACTTCGGCTACTAATGGTGAAGTCAAGGTTCAAACAATTCATGCTCCATAGTGTTAGCATCATAGTCTGCTGAAACCTCATCTCCAGCTGTTAAGCATGGTGGTGGATCCAGCATGCTTCGAGCTCCTGTTGCAGCCAGTGGCGTTAAGGGCACATTACACTGGGGATTAAGGAAGAGAAAGAAACAAATTTAGGTAAAAAAACAACAAACTCTGGAAACATCTGTTAAATAAAGATGAAAAGAGCACACGTTTCCGCTGCAGAATAAAGTTCCTGAACACACCTCAAAATCCACAATAGACTACATCAAAAGGAGCAAGCTGAAGGTTTTGCTCTTACAGTGCCTGAAACTGAACATCAAAATGTTTTTTGGATAGACCTCAAAAGAGCAGTGCAGAAAGGCAACCCAAGAACTGAAGAGTTTTTCAGCAATGGTGCATTTTCTCCTGGAGTCTTAAAGGATGCACTTGCTAGTCCAAAAAATCCCTTCGCTGATGGCATTGTGTGAAAGAAGGGAGTCCTACAGTGCCGTGAAAAGTATTTGCCCCTTATAGATTTCTTTTGTTTTTGCATTTGTCATACTTACTTTTTACAGACTATCAAATAAACTTTAAAATCAGACAAAGATTTTTAAATGATGATTTCATTTATTAGGGGGGAAAAACTATCTAAACCTATCTAGCCATTTGAAAAAGGGTTCCCCCCCAATGGACTATTGTGAAAAAAGTAGAACCTTTTGGAAGGTGTGTGTCTTGTTACATCTGGCGTAAAACTAAAGCATAATTTCAGAAAATAAAAAACATCATACTGAACGTAAAACATGGTGGTGGTAGTGTGATGAGCTGGGTCTGCTTTGCTGCTTCAGGACCTGGACTACTTGCTATAATAAATGGAACCAGGAACTCTGCTGTTTATCAGACCTTAAGGAAAATGTCCTGCTATCTGTTCGTGACCTCAAGCTCAGGCGTACTTGGGTTCTGCAGCAGGACAATGATCCAAAGCACACAAACAGGTCCACCTCTGAATGGCTAAAAAAAAAAGTTTTGGAGTGGCCAAGTCACAGTCTGAAATGTGGCATGATCTTAAACGGGAGGTTCATCCTGGACAACCCTCCAATGTGTCTGAATTAAAACAATTCTGTAAAGAAAAGTGGAACACAATTCCTCCACAGAGATGTAAAAGACTCATTGACAGTTATCAGTAAAGCATAAATGCAGTTGTTGCCACCAAGGGTGTTGCTTCCAAGTTATTCATTTTAGGGGCAAATACTTTTTTTTTTTACACAAGGCTAGATTGGTTTGGGTAGTTTTGTTTCCTTAAATAAATAAAATTATCATTTAAAATGGCTTTTTATGTTTAGTCCGGTTATCTTTGTCTGATATTAAAGTTTGCTTGATTATCAGAAAAATATCAGTATGGCAAATAAAAAAAACAACACAAAAACAAGAGAGATCTTTAGGGGCAAACATTTTTTCACGCCATTGTAGCTATCCTACCAAGGTTCTTAATCTGGTTTTGAGATTGCAGTGTGAGTTCAAGGGCTCACGTAAGGGCATGTAGTGAAGTGAGGAAAGTAGAGAATATCTGGCTGTCACCAAGAACCTCTTCCTTCTGCTAAACGCAGCACATTCCACATTAACATTCCACCGCTCGCTGGGTATCTCTCGCTAACTCTCGACATCTGGGGCTATTTAGTGAACTTGATAAAGCTTGAAATTTCATTCCTACTCTTTCTTTTTCATTCTCTCGCTCCATATCCCTTTCCCCTTAGCCCACCTTTCCCCTGCAGCTTCTGTCTTTTCTCTGTAGCAGTTTAATCAGTATAATCTGGTTTGGCTTGGACAGGGGGAGGATGGGAGGCTGAGAGACAGACTGAACACCGCTGACGCCGTACCTTTTTTGCACTATGAGATTGTAGTGCAGTCACAGATGCAGTTTTATGTATGTATGTCTGTGTGTGTTTGTAGTCCACTGGGTACTGGCGGTCCCAGTAGGAAACCTTCTCGGCACACGACGCCACTCCATCTCCATCCATCCACTCTGCTCGTATCCATGGCAACTGAAACCGCTGACATCTGTTGCCTGGTAAGCTGCTTGGAGGCAGAGCCTGATTTGCCATGACCAGCTTTCACTGCCTTCCGGGAGGTTAAGAGTCTGTGCCACGTGTCACATGGGCAGGAACAATTTGGATCTCGTGAACCAAGTTTATGATTAGAACAAATCACAGTCAGACATGAACCTCTCAGGATGAACAAGATGGTGTTCAGGGCCCAACCCATTTACCAGGAGTATTAATAAACAAGGTGACGATCAGGGCCAGTCACAATCAGGGGAGGTCTTGTAACAAACAGGGTGATGATTTGAACCAGTCATAGTTAGTGGGGAGGTCTCAGAAAAAAGGCAGTAATCAAGAACAATCACAGGGTGCTTTTCCACCGGCATGGTGCCGGTGCTGGTGCCAGGTTCCCGAACGGTTCTTTGCGTTTCCACCACAAAATCACAGGTTCTGGGCCAGAAAAGCCGGTTCTGATCTGAACCTCTGACGGTGGAAAAGAGGTAACAGTCAGATGAAGGTATTTGAACAAACTTAAGACTATCACAGAGAGGTCAAAGGGCTCAGAACAAACAAAGTGGTTATTAGAACCAATCACAGTTAAGTCAGGGGGGTCTCAGATCGAGCAAGTTTGTGATTACGGTCTGAAGAGAACTTTTCAGAGTGATGATTGATTTGTATTGATGAATTGATGAGTGTCTACCAATCACAGTCAGAGGGAGGTTTCAGAACAACGTGGTGATAATAACCAAACACAGTCAAGGGAGAGGTCTCAGAGCAAACTTAGAACCAATTGGTTTTGCTCTCTCTGGGTGGGTACACTAGATGGCACTCTCTCCCCTCATCACTCCTAGGGTGATGTGGATCAGCACAAGGCTGCGTCTGTGAGCTGATGTATCAGAATCGAGTTGCTGCGCTTTTCTTCCGAGTGCGCTGTGATGCTACTTGGCAATGCTGCAGCAGCAGCAGTTGAAAAAGAGACGGTGGCTGACTTTATATGTGTCAAAGGAAGCCTGTTGCTAGTCTTCATCCTCCTTGTGTTGTGGCATCACTAGTGATGGGTGATATATAGCTGAGTAGCAGCTGAATGGGTGAGACAATTGGCCAGATGAATTGGGATTGCTTTGAAATGTTCTTTTTACTTTATTCTTTAGACAGTTGCAGGTTTTAATCAGTGGTGAACACCATTTTCTCTTGTAATCAGAAACACTTGAGATATTAAGAGATTTGGGAAAATTAGTTCTTCTCAATGTTCCTTGTTGTAAAAAAATTACATAATATGAGAAGTTGTTACTAATAATAAAAAAAAACATACAAAGTCACCAACATATACACTACATATACAATACACTTTACTGCATTTCAACGTAAATAACAGAAGCACATAGAAGAGATGTTTGCCTGATAGCTGTAAGTTATGCACCACTCCACTGTTCCTCATTTCTACAGAAGTTATTCACATCTTTATGTTAAATGATGAACGGCAGTCAGCATGCTCTGCTGGACGCCAGCTTACTGGAAGGTGGGAGGATGGAGGAGGCAGGTAGCTGCGGTTGTGAACAACATCCATCTTTCAGCTTCCTGGAGCGCTGCCACAGCAGATGTGCTTCTGGACGATGTTGCGGGAGGCTGAGGAAGGATGTAAAACTGGCGAGTAACAATGCTGCCTCTGTTCAGTTCAGCTCTGGACGTCCTTGTTTGCTCATGTTGTCTCCTTTTAGCATTAGTTATTAATTATTACTGCAGGAGTAAATACTGGTGCATCTCAAAAAATGTGAGAATCATTGAAAAGTTACTTTATTTCAGTAAATCAGTTCAAATTTTATATTTATATTATATTATATAGTTGTATTACACACAGAGTGATCTATTTTAAGAGTTTATTTTATTTTATTGTTGATGATAATGACTTACAGCCAATGAAAACCCAAAAATCAGTATCTCAGAAAATGTAAATATTATGTAAGACCAATTGATCTTTTTGGCAATGTGGGCAGTGTGCCAAGTCCTGCTGGAAAATAAAATCATGCATGAAGTGCTGTAAGATTTTCCGGGAAAACACTGCACTGACTTTGGTCTAGCAGATAACCTGGCTCTCCAAACCAACACTATTTGTGGAGACCTTGATTTTGAAAACTTTCATTGTTTCATTGATGAAGTTTCATTGTTTTTATGTGTGCAGGAATGTGAGCTCGGATGGTGCAGAGGCCCGCAGGAGGCTGAGAGAGTGTGATGGGCTGGTGGACGCTCTGCTCCATGCTCTACAGTCCGCTGTAGGGAAGAAGGACATGGACAACAAGGTGAGAGTCCACTTTCAGCTGTGCAGATGCTGTAGTTGCCACCCTGATACTGCAGTGGAAAATTCCTACCTTCTGTAGTCTCTTTTACTGACTATATCTTCAAGTTCTTCTTAAATGAACATGTAGAGATATTTACTATGACTTCCATGTCACTTCCACAATACACAAGGGTTCATATTTTTAAAACCAAACGCTGAATTTGTGTCAGAATTGCACACAAACCTCCTTAAAATGCAATCAGCTCAACTGCATTGCATTTCTCATGTATGAACACACATGTAAGTGTATACACACTGTGTGTAAGTGCGTGTTTTTCTCTTTGTCCAACACAGTTGTGCTGGTAACGGCCATTTCTAATCAGACCATTCTTGTTCTCCATCTTTCTGTCAGTCTGTGGAGAACTGTGTGTGTATCATGAGGAACCTCTCGTACCACGTCCACAAAGAGGTCCCGGGGGCCGATAAGTTTCAGGACCCGTCAGGACTGCAGGCTCCGGGCTCCGCAGGGCCTCAGCGGAAGAAGAAGGACGACGCCGGCTGCTTCGGCGGGAAGAAGGCCAAAGGTCAGTCTTTCAGTCCAATCATTTTGCAAAAATAATATAAAGAAATGGGTACAGTTTTTGTTACAAAAGCATAAAAAGTGTTTTAAATGTGTGTAGCAGTTTCTTTCTTCTGTAGTAAATTGCAAACATTTTGTTGTATGTATGGGTAGGATTGATTGTGTTTTTGATGGAGATTTCCTGAAATAAACATCTTTGGCCGAAGCTGAAAGAGGAAATATTTAGCTGTATAACAAAAGCTGAACATGTTTTTTCATAGGGTTTAAATTAAATTTCCACGTATATTCCACAGAAAAATCATTTAAACCCTGAGGGAAAAAAACATGTTTAGCTTTTGTTATATATATATATATATATATATATATATATACACACACATATGTATGTATATTACATCTATTTTGTATTGCTTTTCAAAGAAAAAACAATTACAACATTAGTATAATGAGAAAATATTTATCGAGTGCTGAGCCATTTGAAGACTAAGATTGTAATGATGCTCATGGCTCAAAAAAGTATAAAATGCCATTAAATTGCATGCAAATACAAAATTATAGAATTATCTTTAGCTGTAATGCTAACAGCTTTGACTGGGCGGGAGTGGTTTAGCTGGGAGGCTAACAGCTGGGCTGAAATAGATTAAAAGCTGCTTTGCTAACAGACACAGCTGGGTTGAATCAGCTTGTTTGCAATGCTAACTCTTTGTGTAAACTGGATTACTCACTTTTAACTAATGACAGGTTGTAGTACATATGTGTCTTCATGAGTCTGCTTTAAGGTTTAGGCTAAGTCTGAGAACTTTGAGTACAGTAAGGTGCATGAAAAATCCCTCAGCAAACAATATTGCAATTCGACTTAAGATAAATTAGCTATTGTTCGATAAACATTGCTTAGAAGTGGTTATTTTATCAAATGTAGTTTGAGAAATATTCTGTGCTATTCTGTGCTGTGTTATCAGCTGAAATTGTATGGTCAGAACAATCCTCATTAAGAGTGCCTCAGCTTAGTGCTGCTCTCAAATGATAAACGAGACAGGCCTGCACATCGCTATCTCTGTAGCTAGTTAGCTGACTCCTTGTTTGTTTGCTTTGCCTTCAAATTAGCCCAACAGTGACAGCAGTTGGGAGTCTATGATGATGCTATCTTATTGGTTTTAGGGTGACTCAGAGATGGTTAAACAGGCGCAGGAGTGGATTCAGTGAGGAAGCTGTGTTGTATCCATATGCGAGGCTGACTCAGAGGCTCTACGCTCAAGCCGTCTAGAGGCAGCCAGTCTATCTCTGGTGGGCGTTCTGCAGACAGCGCCAGCCGTACCCACGCTTTCCTTGATCCTATTAAAGGTCTATATTAATCCACATGGTCAGAAATGACTTCAGCTAGCGACAAACAGGTGCGGCGACTCCCGAACGACTCGAGTCGTGAGTCACATCGTTTAATTAATTCTCCCGCTTTAAAGCGAGCGTCGATCCCGTCGTGGACTCTTCTAAGTCTTCGGACAAGAGCCAATTAAGCTGCCAAAACAACCTAAAACCTCGATACGTTCACATCACACCGACACCAATCACGTTAGCAGCCTCTACAGCATGTACACAGCCGCTAATGAGGGCTAGTTATCGGCTTCACGGTCCTGGAGGTATACTGTGAAGGAGCAAATTACTTACATTTAAGCTGGTAAATGCTTCAAACCCCCCTCCCTTAGCTTCAGACTTCAGCTCCAGCCTTTATGGAGGGCAGCAGCAGGAAATGTTCAAGCAGTTTGTTACCTGAGTAAAAAAAAGAGATAAAACTGTGTCTTACTAACATCTGTGTCCTCCGTCTGTGTAACTGTTTGTTATTTAAGTTGAGACTGGAATCTTGAGACTGGAATCTAACACAAATCTTAAGACAATGAATTTAAGTTCAAAATGTGAAACTTGTATATTATATAGATGTATTAAACACAGAGTGATCTATTTTAAGCATTTGTTTTATTTTAGATGATTTTGGCTTACAGCAAATGAAAACCCAAAATTCAGTATCTCAGAAAATTTGGATATTATATAAGACCAATTTGACCTTTTGTCAGTGTGGGTAGTGTGTCAAGGCCTGCTGAAAAATGAAATCCACATCTCCATAAAAGTTGTCAGCAGGGTGAAGCATGAAGTGCAGTAAGATTTGAAGAGTCATGTCATCTGCTGGTGTTGATCCGCTGTGTTTTATTATCAAGTCTAAATTCAGTGCAGTTTTGTTTTCCCACAAAATCTTACAGCACTTCATGCTTCCCTCTGCTACTGACAACTTTTATGGAGATGCAGATTTTATTTTCCAGCAGGACTTGGCACACTGCCCACACTGCCAAAAGTACCAATTGGTCTTATAATATAATATTAACATTTTCTGAGACGCTGATTTTTGGGTTTTCATTGGCTGTAAGCCATAATCATCAATAGTAAAATAAATAAGCGATTAAAATAGATCACTCTGTGTGTTATACATCTATATAATATGAGTTTCACAATTTTAACTGAATTACTGAAATAAATTAACTTTTAAAAAATATAATTCATATTTTTTAAGATGCACCTGTGGTGCTAACTGCTCCCTGGAGAAATAAAAGGAAATTGCGTTCCGTTTTCTGTTACACGCTTGTGTGTTGAAGCAGTGATAAACTACTCACTGTCTGCTTTAGAACTCACACACGCATACACAAACCCGTCCCTTTTCACGCCTCTTCTCTTCTTTCCCTCTGCTTGTGTTTGGCCTTGCTGCTGCTGCGCTGGCTAACTGTAGAGGAATGGTTTAATCAAGGTGAGTATCTCTTCCTGCTTCTGTTCTTTCATTTCCTCCAGTCTTCCCAGTCTTACCATTCTTCCATTTCCACTTCAAGAGCTCCTGCCCTGGAGCCTGTTCTTAATAAGAGCCCAGTCATATATCTGTGTGTTTCATTTTATAAGCTAGCCTGTGTTGTGAGTTGTGTTTAGCGCTGTGTAGAATGTTTTCGTGCTGGTCATTGTTTTAATGTGTTTGTTTGAGTGTATGTGTATGTAAGATATACAGTACAATGCAGTTTGTTTTTTGTTTTATATAAATACAGTCATCATTGAACACTTTATAGCATGAATAATATTTTTGGGGGAAGATACCAACCATATTTTGTTTGGATTATAAGGCACATTTTTAATGAACGTCTATTTTCATATATAAAATGCACCAGATTATAATGCGCATTAAGTGACACTAGTAAGAATGCCTACATCGAAGTGAGCAAGGGTGCCGCTATGTTTCCCTTGTAATTCTGGATATTAAACTACCAAAAATGTTTATTTTGGTAAAAAAAAAGCTTAGATTTCCAATATTTTGTCCAAGGGTGAGCGCTATCCGTGGTAAGAAACCGCTTAGCCAGCCACATTTAGCAGCGCTAGCCAGCTGTGATTAGCAGGGCTAGTCAGCCACGGTTAGCAATAGTGTTAAGGTGTAACATAATGTGTTCTACTCAATTTTTAATAATCCACATATATATTTATATATATATATATATATATATATATATATATACTCTTGTCTTTTTATGGCTATTTGATTAATCTTGGCCCCTAATGGCTCAGAAAAAGCAGCCTAGAACGCTTTTAGACTGTAATAAACACACAATAATTTGCATATGTACTTTTCTTTACATGATATTAATCAGTCCGTTCGTACACTGTGATCTTACTGATCTCACTTTAGCCTGATATTAACGAGCAAATACTCTACACACCTCTTTTGTTGTCAGCTAGACGTTCACACCTTTGCTGAATGAGCGAGAAAATGCCGCTCGATAGTGGTAGACTGAGTAAACTTGAGTATTAGGCCAGAGCGCTATCAGCTAGCAGTTCATCACACATAGCTTAATCACCTCTGAACCTTTGGAGAAAGAGCTAGCGCTGCGGTTAGCAGCTAATACTAATGCTGCTGCACTGCATTGCCTTTACTGCTTCTTTAAACCTGATTGATAGAATTCATACATTAAGTTCACTGTTGTTTTCTTAATGTATTAAAATTAAAGTATTTGAAGTGTGCTGGATAGTCTGAAAAATACAGTATTTTGCCCCACTTTTTGGATGATTTGGTGTACCTGGTGCTTGATCCTACAAAAATCTTACAAATTGCCCCTCTGCTCGATAACACTAAAGAAACACATAAAAATTGGTTTGTTGCCTTAAGGCTACATGGGTGCTAACATGGGTTCTGTATAATTTGGAGAAAGTATTCCATTTTAAATCAAATAAATAAATGTGAATATATTGTATGTGTCTGTACAAAATTCATGTGTCTGCCCCCTTCATAATGTTTTGTTTGCTTGTTGTCACTCTCAAATGTTTCAGATCATCAAACACATTTAAAGAAATCACTGTTATATCAGTATTTACAGTTAATTCAAATCTAAAACTTAATATAAAACACAATATATCAATTACATCCTTTAACATTGTTGGGTTTCTGACCTTTACATCATCTAACAGTATATCTGTATCTGTTTTAGCTCCATAATCCTGGCTAGGCTGTAGTGTTTGTGTGTCTGAAATAAGCTGGACATTTTTATTGTCCAGAGATCTGCTTGTACTAAAGTTGACACTTACTCTCTCTCTAATCTATCTTTTCTCTCTCTCTCACCCTCTCTCTCACCCTCTCTCTCTCTCTCTCTCTCTCTCTCTCTCTCTCTCTCTCTCTCGCACACTCTCACTGTCTGTCTTTCTCTCTCTGTTCTTCCATCAGGGCGGCGAAATGGAGAGAACGATAAAAACTATGACACGCTGGACCTCCCAAAGCGCACAGAGCCCACTAAAGGTATGTCCAGCTCTGGCAGTGAGCATTAGCACGTCTCTGACCTGTCACTTCTCTCTGAGCCGCTGCTGACAGAAGCCTGGGAGTTTCCAACTGCTCCAGCTTTCCATCAAAACACTCTCAGCCTGAACGAAGCGAGAGTGCTAACACTGGAACAGGAGTCTACCAGTGACGGGCTCGTCAAGTTTTCCACATGACTGTGGTTCATTTCTAATGGATTATTTTGTATGGTTTAGTAAGGGTTAAACAATGACACTTACGGTACATGCACTTCATAATCTGATTGTTGCAGAACAATTGAGTTTGTCAGTTTTGTTTTTTTAACATGTTGACGTGAACTTGGGTAAACAGATAAAGGGAAAACTTTACAGGCAATAATCAGATTTTCGCTTTGCATTCACTTAAAGAATAAGTTGATGTTAACTTCATGTGAAATCCTAACTTCATACAAGATCAGAGAAGATGCACAACATCAGAAATCAAAGAAACACTCCAGTTTAAGGAGAACTCTAAGAGAACTCTGTAAAATGGACTTTGGTTGTAGTGAATCATGATGATAGAGTAAAAACTATTGTTGCATAGCCCATCTTCATTCTTCTCATGCATTTCCATATACAGCACTTTTAGCTGATGCTCCCAACAGGATTACAGTGCTAGTGATGAGCGCAAAGAGTTACCCATGCAGAGAATCACTAGTTTTACACCATTATTGAGCTCAAAGTAGCTCCACACTTCATTGGTAGAATTCTGAGGGCCCTGAAATTTAAAACGAGGCACAGATAGTTTATTAAGAAACTGTTGGTAGACACGGTATCTTCAGGTAATTCTCTGAAATCAGTTCATAGTTAAAGCATGAATTCCAGCTGTTGCTAAAAATGTCTCTAACGTATTCATACATTTCCATGGAATTAATCAGGCAATCTGTTCCCCTATCCTAACTATTTGGTAATGGATGTCAGTCGAATTATTGTGGTTTAATTTCAAAAAATTGTGGCCAGAGAACTACATTTTCAAAGTTCTTGGGGCCTCATTTTAAATGTCAGGGCCTCAGAATTCTACTTGTTAACTTGTTAATGGTGTAAAAGTAGTGATTTCTTTGCATGTTTAATGATTTGCACCTATCACTGATTGCGATGCTGTACTCTTTTAACTCCATTAAAATTTAGGTGTAATTAAGGTGTATATATATATATATATATATATATATATATATATATATATATATATATATATATATATATATGTGACTATAGACATTAATTTTTTTAGACATTCAATTTAGTGAGGTAACACCTTGGGAAAAGTAGGAAAAATACATACAAGTATTATAGAATATCCTGAAAATAACATCCAGTCTCTGTAAATGTTTCCTATAATATAATTTGGTACCAAAATGTTTAGCTGTCCTCACCAGTAGGAAGTACCTGTTGGAGGGCATGACAAAAAAAATGCAACTAATCAACCCAATAATTGGCAGATTAGTTGACCAATAAATAGTCATAGTTTAAAATAGCCCTGGTTTAAAAAAAAATCAGATAACTGCAGAAATCCTATTAGGAATTGCATGTGTGCAAAAGAGCTAAAAGTAGCATGACTAAAGTAAGACTAATGGCCCAGTTTGTACAAATCAAGTTGTCATGTTAAAGTTGTACTAAAACAAAGTGAACAGTAAGCTTGGTGGTTGCCGTGTGCAAACCAGATACAACTTGTATGTCATGAAAAGCTAGACTCAGACTCATTTGACTCCAGGTTACCGTGAGCAAAAGGATCACTTGTGTTTCTGTGTTCACACCACACGGCAGACTGAAGAATGCTTTGTTTGTAGCAGTGCTGATTACTCTTGAGAGCGGAGGTCTTTTCAGGAAGCCCCTTTGTTTGAAGAGTGATCCTGTGTATGTAGAGGAAAAGCACTCAAGAAACCTCAGGGAGTCTCTACGTATCAGAATACAGCCTACCCCCTTCAGCTTCAGTACATCTGAGATAAAATACAGCCGTAATCCTGAGAGAGTCAAGTGCTAAGCAGTAGTTTTGTACCGGAGTCCTTACATGATCCAGTTGAAACTTTGAGATGGATTGGGTTAATC
Source organism: Astyanax mexicanus (assembly GCF_023375975.1). Taxonomy (NCBI): domain Eukaryota; kingdom Metazoa; phylum Chordata; class Actinopteri; order Characiformes; family Acestrorhamphidae; genus Astyanax; species Astyanax mexicanus. The sequence goes on from NC_064429.1 coordinate 7,226,177, forward strand.
AGAAAAAAAAAAAAAAAACATATTTGATGTCTGGACTTTTCTTGTGTGCTGGATGTGCTTTTCTGGGCAAAATGTTTGCTGTTTAAATGTTAGGTGTCTTGTTTTAGCTTATCTTAAGGAGGTTCTTAGCTGTGCTCTGACTTCAGAGACTTAAGACTTTTCCCAGGGCTCGACTTGGACCTGCTTCTCAGAAATTTAAATCGCTCATTTAAATTGGACAGATTTAGTTGCAGAATTTTTTTTTCAGATTCAGGATTTTCAGTTAACAACAACATTAACTTCAACATTTCATATCAAACATAAACCATTTATATGTAATGCTTGAATAGAAATCCTCAAGATATAGGAATGAAATATCAGGCAAAAAAAGGCCTGTCTGTTAAAGGGTTAAGAGATTTTTAAGAGAAGTTTAGATCGGCTTAAATTATGTCAGATGTCTTGTGTTAGTTTAGCTTGGGAACTTTTGAGACTCTTTGCTTTTCTCACACTTCAGACTTGAGATTAGAAATTGACTCTTTTCTCAAAAACTTTTGACTTGACTCGGACTTGTCCCTCAGAAATTTTCCCTTAGAATTTTGACTTGGCTTGGACCTGCCCATTAGAAACTCTAAACTTGACTAGGAATTGTTCCTTAGGGGGTAAAATGGACTTGCACTTGGGCTTGACCTGGGCATACATAAATGTTAGGTGTATTGTGATAGCTTTCAAAGACTCTTAGCTCGCCTCACACTTCAGATACTTGAAAGTGCCTTGTGTTATATTAGCTTGGAAAGACTGTTTCGACAAGGTGCAGTTGGCTAGCATCTTTTTATTAAGAATGCTATGAGATGGCCTCAGGAGGACCTTCTAGGCACTCCTCAGCTGTAAAGCAGTGGAAATGTGTTCTCTGAATACTGTTGGTACAAGCTTGGCAGTTGGGGCGAGGTCTTGTTGCTGAATGCAATTAAATCCTCTCAGCAATAATAAACTATTTTTAATACTTTAGATTTCAGAAGAAACAATAAATTACCAGGCGTCATCATACTTTTACTATATTGGACGAAAGAATTATCTACCATGCAATAATCAAATTGTCTGAGTAAGAAGAGATTGAATGTTATGCATTTGAGTGCTCTGTTGACAGCCCTGTGTTTGACCATCACCTTAGCTGCCCTCAGCAGCGGCTACAGCAGTTTACTAAAGCTCTGATGGATGCGTCACACACACACACACATCTCTCTAAGAAGATGTTGGACGAAAATCTGCAGACCAGCATGCCAACAGGGGCAAGCTGTTAGCCAAGCAAATCCCTCTGAACACACTCATTTTATTTTTTCCCTTTCACCCCGAGCCTGAATGAAGAACACATAAGGATGCAAAAGCATGGCTGCCCTTTTGCTGAACCTGCAGCACTTGTAGGACATTCAGAGCAAATATATGCTTTTTCAGAGAGTTTTTACGGTCTTGGCACAAAGCTGGACTAGACAGACATTTCAATTTGTTTACATTCCTTACATTAGTCCTCTCATTTGCTGCACAAAGTGTGGGCCTTGATTTGAATATGCACTCAGAGGTCCACTTAGACTTCTAATCTCAAAGACTCCGGACTTGCCCCAGACTTGTATCCCCAGAGACTCAAGACATAACTTTTACTCTTCTCCAGGGACTAAGGACTAAGGCTTGAAACTTGATGCTGGTTGCCCTTCGGGGACTCTATTTGAGCTGGCATTGGGCTCTTTTGCCAAAACGTGTGACTTATATTGGGCTTTTCCCTCAGAAATTCTAAAATGAACTTGACTCAACTCACTTTGCCCTTCAAACATTCTGCAAGGGCTTGTATCTTTGAGACTTGAGACTCGTCTTGGACTCTTATCCCAGAGAGTCATGACTTGACTTGAACTAGCCACTTAGATTCTTATCCCAGAAACTTGTGACTTCACATGGAATGGAACCTCAGAAACTGGAAACTTGACTCAGACTTCAGGATGAGTAATGTGTCCTATATTACTAGTGGCACAAATATGTTTAGAATCAAGTGTTTCCTAATCTAAAAATGTAGGATCGAGGTGTTTTCTGAAGTCAGTAACAACGTGCAAGGATTTGATGCTGATTCACAAAAAAGCAGTGTCTTTCACTGATATTCACAGATGAGAGGAGCTGTTTGAAAAGCAGAAAGCGTGGCAAGCTCCCAACCTTCCCCTTTTGCATTATTCATCACTCTGAGGGAGGGAAAAGGAGGTTAGAAGAGAAATAGGTGGAAGACGAGTAATTAAGGGATCGGTGGGAAGCAGTAATTAAAGCAACACAGCAGCAGCAGTAGCACACGTGTTAAATGTAACATTGTATCTTGAACCTTTCTTTCTCTTTCTCTCTCTCTCTCTCTCTCTCTCTCTCTCTCTCTCTCTCTCTCTGTGTCTGTCTCTGAAGTTCAGTGACCATAATAGGAATGATTAATTTATATGCAGTTATTTTGCTAGTGTTAAGGTAATGTTAAATGAAAAATAATGTGGGTCCCACCCTGAATTTGCAAAGTGTCGAGCTATGAGGGAATCAGCCGTGATGTTTGTTGCCAGCAGAAATTTTGGCCTCCATGAAAAGATTGGAGTATGAGGAGAGAGTACATCAGTAGAGTATAAGAAGACAACGCTGATTTATTGGTAGGGATATTGGGATGAACGAGAGAGGGCTGGTTCATTGGTATATAATTGAGGATGAGGACTTGTACTGGTTCATTGGTAGGGTATAGGGATTTGGGCACAAGGATGGTTCATTGGTAGAGGTATGGGGATGAGGAGATAAAACCAGGTTAGTGGTATGGGGATGAGGAGATAAAACCAGGTTAGTGGTATGGAGATGAGGAGACCAAGCTGGTTAATTTTTAGAGGTATGGAGGTGAGGAGACAGATACTTCTTTTCCACCAACAAAGTGCTGGTGCCGGAGCCGGTTCCTGCCAACCTTTTAAGAACCAGCCCGTGTTTCCACTGCTCTAAGGAGTCACTCACTACGTATGTGAATGTAGGCGTCAACAGAAGTCGTGGGGCGATTTGAAAACAATATGGCCGAACCCGAGCTCCTTTTAAAACTTGTGCTGCTGATCCTCGGTGGACCATTTTTAATCCTTTTTATTCATTTAGCTGCTTCTGCTGCTCTTAGCTGTGAATGGAGGTGAGGTTTGTAAACAACTTTGCCCCGGAGACGCTTCAACGCCCTGCCCTTTGGCCGCTTGCGTCACAGGTTCGCTGGTTCCAGACCAGCAAGATTGTGGGGCCAGAACGGAACCGGCTTTTCTGGCCCAGAACATGTGATTTTGTGGTGAAAACGTAAAGAACCGTTCGGGAACCTGGCACCAGCACCGGCACCATGCCGGTGGAAAAGGGCCCAGAGCTGGGTCATTGGTAGAGAGAGGTATGGGATGAGGAGACAGAGATGGTTCATTGGTAGAGGTATGAAGAGGAGGAGAAAGAGCTGGTTCATTGGTAGAGGTATGGGGATGAGGAGACAAGGCTGGTTCATTGGTAGAGGTATGGGATGAGGAGACAGAGCTGGTTTATTGGTAAAGGTATGGGGATGAGCCACCTACTGGTTATTTTATGTAACACCAGTGTATGTTCAAGGAAGAGGCAGTTTCTGTTGGTCTGCCTGACTGTAATTGTAACACATTTGATATTTGTTTATTGCTCTGTGGGTTGATTTCTCAGTAAAGTATTAGTCCTAGTCTTGCTCTAGCCAACGTTCTGAATAGAGACTTTCCATGTTTATTTTTTTTTCCAGGAAACCAACCCTATATCTCACTCTGTATGGCACTTTGCTGCACTCTCCTCTCTGTATTTGTATCTGTGACTCTTTATCTTGCTCATGCTCACACACCAAAGCAGGGCTTCCCACTGCAGCTTTATTGCTATTCACAAGGCGGGGAACCCAGAGAGAGAAAGCATCACAGATTAATCTCCACCTGTTTTTATCTCTCTGTCTCTTCTCGTTTTCTCGTCCCATTCGTGTGCGATGACTCATCTCTGTTCGCCTCAGAGATGCTTCCTCTTCATGTGAGCGTCCCACGGTGGCATGCTGCACCTGCTCTCCTCCCTCCTGTTAACTGGAGAGCTGCAGCACAGGGAAACCCCGGACATAAAAATGCAAAAATACAAACTTAAATAAACAATTAAATAACTTACTGGATTCTAGTAAAATGTATTTTTGATGTATTTTATGTATTTGCAGCAGCTCAAATTTTAATAGTTACTATTTACAATTTGTATTTTTTTTTGCACAGTTCATTATTTGGCAGATATGTGCTTCCATCTTCAATGTAGTTTGATTTGATTTGATTAGGTTTTAAGTCTAGCTACGGACGTCTGACTGTTGATATCTGTCTAGGTTGTGTTCAGTCAGTGGATCACCTATGTTTTCTGCCGCCAAGAAAGCCATACGCCAGTAACCTTTTTTGATTAATTTGATTAATTTTTGATTAATTTGTCTACAAGAATTAATGAAGTATATTGAAAGGCTTGTTTATTTGGCTTTAAAACTCATAATACATTTTTGTTTAGATGCGAAACATTATTGATCAGCATATAATTTTTTTCCCACTTTTTCTGGTTTAATTGTGTGAAGTCCCTCAGGGCTCTGTCATAGGGCCTATTAAAGTAATGTGAACTTCGGCAACAATGTGAATAGTTGTATAGTAAATAGTGAGGGATTACATATAGAGTTAAAAAAATAATGAAGAGTTTAGTAAGTTGGATTAAACTGAGTAATGGACGTAGAGTGACAGACCTTTTTTGCTATCTGTTCTGATTAGGTGCAGGCTGGAGCCGAGACGAGTGGAAGGAGAGAGTGGCGGTCTGTTCGTCTGTTGTTTTCTGTTGAGAGGGGGTCGATAGTATATATGCCAACATTCCAGCAATACTTAATTAGAGTGAAAGATGATATTGATGGCTCTCTCTCTCTCTCTCTCTCTCTCTCTCTCACCCATGCTGGGAAGTTAACTATTTGGCTTGATTGGTGTTACATTGGACATGTCCTCCCTCCTTAACTGTGGTGCGTCATTAGGCTCCAGCAGCCCTGGTCTAATCATCAGGCTTCAGAAGACCTGCTTCCATTGTTCTCCTCCGCTGCTCCTCAGATTTATAGCTGCTGTTTACTGAACGTCTCACTGAGGAGGAGGAGAAAGGAACATTGAGACACTGTTTTGTCACGCCTCTTTACAACATAACCATTGCTGCTGCCAGTGATGATTTACGACGGCATGGTTAGCATGTTCGCCTCCCAGCACTGCGGTCTCGGGGTCAAGTCCCTATCTGGGTGGAGTTTTCATGTTCTACCTGTGTCTGCATGGGTTCTCTATGGGGACACCGGCTTCCTTCTACAGTGTGTGTGTATGTGTGTGTGGTGTGTGCATGTGTGTGGTATGTATGCAAGTTTGTGTGTGTGTAAATGTATGTACAATTGTGTGCCCAGATATGGATTGGCACTCTGTCCTGGGTGAAATACTGTAGTGCTGGGTGCAGTCCTGCAGGTGGATGGTTGTTTCTGGTTGAGAGTGCACTGTGCGCTATTGGCTGCTGCTTCTCACCAGTGTGTGGATGAGTGTTGAGTATAAATGGTTATTTGAAAAAATAATTAATCATAATTTAATTTAAATGTAATTGTTAATCTACTTCATTACACTAGAATCAGAATCAATTAGAGTTCTTTGTGGTATTAAGTTCTGATTAAACTCAGAGGATCCTGTGTTAGCGATCTATAGGCGAGCTATCAACCAGGCACAATGCAGGTTGTTTTAAGGCATGTCGATGTGTCTTTGATAGCATTCCCAACTAGCATCACAGAGCCCTCAGAGGAAAGCGCAGCGACTTGATTCTGATACAGCAGCTCACAGATGCAGCCTTGTGCTGATCGACATCACCCTAAGAGTGATGAGGAGAAAGAGCGCCATCTACCCACCCAGAGAGAGCAAGGCCAATTGTACTCTCTCAGACTCCGGCAGCTATACAGGCTTTGAACTGGCAATCTCTGGACCACTTAGTGCCCTTTGAATGTAAATCTACATTCTACCCTAACCTTAACATTTAAGGGTTTTGTTAAGGGTTAAATCTAAGTTTATATCTAAAGTTAATAGTATGGTTATTAAAGCATTATATGGTAGAGCGTCAAGTTTAAATAATGATTTAGGTTAAGGCTAGTATTAAAGTGAGGTGTAGGATTAGATTAAATTCAGTTCCATTTATTAGATATTCAGTTGAATGTTGGTTGAGCGTCTAGGGGGCATCTACAATGGACCATTCAAGTGTTTGATTGTTTGTTTGTTTTTTTATTTCTTACTTCCATTCTCTTTTTCTTTCTCCAATTTCTCTCCCTTCTCTTAGTCATCCATCACAAAGACATCTCTATCTCTCTCTCTCTCTCTCTCTTTCTCTCTTTCTTTCTCACTCTCTCTCTCCACTGTTACTTCTCTCTCTCTGGTGTCAGAATTCCCACTCTGGCTCCGTGCTGCTGAGGCTACTTGCCTGCTTTTTCCAGTTTGGAGACAGTGTGTGTTCGTGTCTGTGTGTATTTGTGTTTGGGTGCAGAGTGTAAGGGCACCGTGATTAGACAGGCAGTTTTTTTTACGTTTGTGCAGATGATAACCGTTAACTGATCAGGTATCAGTGATGATCTGGTCTGCTCCAGAGAACAGCTGGTCTGGATCAGCAGTGCTTCAGACAGATATTTATCCTCACCAGTTTAACACCCAGCCCAGATCTTGGATCATATTTCTGACTAAGCAGTGTGTAGACACGCTGATCTGATTGAATCCGTCGAGCACGGCTTCTGAACAGCCGTCACTGCGCTGTGATTGGCTGGTGAACGTCCCTTATGTAAGCGTTATTAAATTTGATATGTCAAAACTACTCTTTAAATACACTCAAAATACTGATCCCACTGCTACGCATCTGGAGGGGCTGTAGTGTGTGCGCGCACACACAGACACAGAGAGACACACACACAACTGCTTTAATAAACATTCTAAAGGGTGTGTGTGTGCGTGTGTGTGTTTGCAGGACGAGATTAAGCTTGAATTTTGTTGCTGAATGCCAGCTGCTGCTGGACCCCCCATGGAGCTGGCAGGCTGTGACAGAAGAATGGCAGCTTCATCCCGCCGTGGCTTGCCAATCATTATCTCACACACACACAAACACACACACACACACTACTCAATGTGCCAGCAGAACATATGCTTTCACAACAAATGATCATCAGACTCCATGTAACTTGACAGACAGTCAGTGAAAAATCTAGAAACTACTAGTATTCTACTCACTCATTGTGGCCACTTTATTAGAAACACCTACTTACCACATTATGCTTCCAATCTTTTGGACACTTTATTAAAAACACCTACTACTACCATGTGCTTCTACTTTATTATAAAGTGTGTGTGTGTGTGTGAGAGAGAGAGAGTGAGCAGCATACTGCACACCTGCTGTAGTTAAATTGGTGTCTCTTAGCTCGTTTTCACAAACAATTACACAAGATTAACGATGGGCATCATGGATTACACCCATCATTAAGTCTGCCGCTGGCCTCCCCCAATATGCAGACACACACTCACTCACTTACACACACACACACACACACACACACACACATGCTCAGTCACTGTTACCTGTTACTGAGAACAATGACTCATTGTGCTGACTGATGGTCAATTTCTGATGGCTGAATTTACAGTCTTACTGCCTTTCATGCTGACTGTGTAACCTGTAGCACGAGTATATAGAATGTTTCTGATAAAGTGGCCAGTGAATAAAAAGCACAAGATGGTATGTGTTTCCAATAAAGTGGCCAATGAGTGAAAGTTTAAGGGGTAGGTGTTTCTGTGGCTGGCTGTCTGAGGTCTATAGAGCAGGCTTGTGATTAGGAGACCTACTGGATTCACACCCGCACACTACCACACATAGGGCCACAAGGGAGGCAATAACAAGGCGACCGTGAAGGTGCCGTTACACGCTTGTTAACGGCTGTGCTGTACATCGTGTTACTGCAGAGAGTGAGACAGAGGGAGCGAGAAGGAGTGAGCACAGTAGTGAAAGTGATTGCAGTGCTTTCAGACTGAATAAGAGTCTGGCTACATGCAAAACCCACAGATTTCCATGTGCCATGCAGGACTGGTGTGTTCGATAGCTCTCATAGCAATGATGGATGCAGTGGATAGGAATAATATAAAGGAAGGAAAAGCAGTTTATGGGAATGATACTGAAACTTCAATTTGAACCTTCATCTTAGCAATCTTGACTTGGCTCTTAAAACACAGTTTATTTTAGGGTTGTTTAGTAAAAATAGCGTTATACAGTGACATGCACAAGTGTGGGCTAACCTTAAGTTGAATATTTCCTAAATATTCTTGCTCCATTGACAAATATTGAGAGAAGGCACATCATCCCCTCTCTGCCAGCAATAGGCAGCAATTTTTTGGCCGGCAAGAAATGAGAAAAAAATTGACCCAGGACAAACATGACGATAAAACACCTTTTTTATGATGTTTGTCTGTAATTAATCTGGTTAAAGACTGAAGAGAAAATCAGAGAGAAAGAAAAGCTCAGGCAGACACAAACTTTGAGGGATTTGAAGCAAAAGACTGCCCTGCTTTACTAAAGGCCTGAGTTCCAAGCCACTGTAAATAAGTGTGGATCCAACAGCTTGACTCGTCCGTGTTTGGGATGCTGCACACCGATAAGCCTGACAGATTTTAACGTTTTGAGGCCATTTCTTGTCCTTACTGGAGCCATTCTGCTTTGAAACATCTCCTGACTGGATGGTGAATTTGACTAGAGGCAGTTTCCACCTCTCCCACAGGCGTCTTCTATCTCTAATGCCTTGATGTGGAATCAGCATGTAGAACGCCTCCGTATGCTCTGAATCCCAGACACATCTCCATGCTCCAGTGTTTCCGGAGGCGATTTGTTTGTCACATTCCCTTCTCGTCCTGTTCCCAGTGTCGTGTTTTTTATCATATACAGCCATCCTGACAGTTTAATTCCCCAGCTGGCTGCAGACAAGACACACACACACACACACATAAATACATACACACAAGTGTAAAAGAAATGTTTGGAATAAGGTGCAGGTGTGAGGGGTGTTTATTACCCAAGAGTCACTGCCAGAGTCAACGGGAAAGTTCAAAGCACAGGTAGACGGGTAAAACAGGTATAGCCGTAGTTTTGAAGGTAGACTAACCCAGTTCAAACCCAGGACTAACACTCCCACAAGGAGTAGTAATAATACACGACTAAAAAATCTAGAGGCAACTTTTACCATGTTTTTTTTTATCAACCTTTAAGTCCAGACTAAGGTTATGTGTTTGTTACATTGCATATATTTGTTTGATTTCAGTTTTAAATGGCAGTTTTGTGGCTGCGGACACTTAAGACAGTCTATGTTAGGGCTTAGATTTGTCCCAAAAAAAATCCAGCCCGACCCAGCCTGAGTCTGTGCATGTTCTGCCAAAGCCAAAGTAGAAACTACTACTAAAACTAAGCTTTTTAAAAATATTTTTAGGCTGTTTAAATGAGCAAAATATGTTCAGAATGATGTTAATTAACATTGCAATACTAAATGAGCATAGACCTATCATTTAAGAAAATATTTATTAAGAACAGATCTCCGAAAGATTAAAACACCAACAATGCAAACAATGATCCACAGCCTAAACATCTATGAATTCGGCTATAAGAATTATTTCTGAATGACTTTCCTCTAATATTATATTCTTAAAATATTATATTAAAAACTTTCTAATCAAATTATTATTTTTTTTATATTTACCTTATAGCATACTTCCAAAAACACAGCATTAATTCTACACACTGCACAATCATTCAATCCAAATAGACCAACAGCAATTACATAATTTAAAATGACTTCCTCTACTCTAAATCCTCTATTCTAATATAATTATCAGTGTTTAAGAATATAAAATGCAATAGCCTATGTCACACACCATTTTCTTGAGCCCAACCAACTGGCCAGAAGAAAGCGGTGAAAATTCTCGGCCTGACCCGGCTTGAGTTCGGGTTAGGTTCGGACTCTAAACTGTCATTCTAACATTTCTCTCGGATTCCTTTTGTGTCTTTCAAAAATGATAAATCTACAGCTATAGTAGATACAGGAATCACTAGTGTACCTGTTGTGCATGCCCTCAAATGGGGGTTAAGCACAACACCCGTTTTCTTTTTGCTTCTATTGAGCCTGAACTATCCAAAAATGACTGTTGTTCTGGACTGAGACCTCATCTGTTGGTTGGTCCAAGATTTGGTTCTTTGATTTGACCACGGTTTTCAAACCTTCACACCTGCTATTTTAATTTAGGCCATACTAAAAAGTAGAAGATCCAGACTAAAAAAGTTTGATTCCATGCTTTTTATAACCCCTTTCCTAATGCAGACAAGCATACAACCTTCCCATAATGCCATTTGACAGCTCACATACTGCACAGCTGTCATTTTACCTTTTCCCACAGAAAGAAGAAGTTAGCAGATAAAACACTGTCAGCATGTCAAAGTTTTCTTCACTTTGCCTTTTCTCTCCATCAGTCTGGCTGTCTGTCTCTGTCTGACTGTCTGTCTATTTAAGTGAACAGATTTGTTATTATGACTGGACGATTGTTGCCTTGGTGATTTCGACTGCTGTTTTTTAGGGAAGTTAACAGATGCTAGTCTCTCTCTCTCTCTCCCTCCCTCTCCCTGTCTCTCTCATTCGTTTAGTCCTCTTTTTTCTCTAAGGTTGTGAGTTTGTGTGCAGTAGCAGAAGGCTGCTGGGCTGTCTGGCCATGTTGAGCCCCTGGGCTTTAGTCCTGCAGATGTCTGCTCTCAAATAAATTGATTGGTGAGAGTTATTTAATCTTTACTTAGTGTAGTTTCTAAATTATGGCATTTGTTTTCTGCAGGATTTATAAAGATAATGTAGCTAATGTTTTAAAAGTTAAGTAAATAAAACTGATGGACATTGTGATTCCATTCCTTTCCACTCTATAGACATGAAGCCTAAATAGTCTGCCATGTTGTTTAATTAGCACTTTGGCAGGTTCTCCCATTTGTCCAAGACTAAGTGTCTCAGACTGCCTTTATTGAGTTTACAGTGCGGCCTAAACAATCAGAAGCATAGCAACTTTTAGTGCTGGATACTTTTTTGTCTAGTAAGTGTAATGATCCACTGGGAAAAGTACTGTTTTTATGTCTAACTGTTCAACTGTCTGTCTCTAAGAGAACATATTTTTTATTATGACTGGACGATAGTTGCTATGGTGATTTTTACTGCTACTTTCAGGGGATTTAGCAGATGCTACTCTCCCTCTTTCTCACTGTCTCTCACTCCCTCTCATTCATTTACTCCTCGTTCTTCTCTGAGGTTGTAAGTTGGCTGCTGGCCTGTCTGGCCATGTTGAGCCCTTGGGCTTCAGTGCTGCAGATGTCTGCTCTTAAATAAATGGATTGGCTAAATCGTAAAAAGATGTAGTTAATCTTTACCCCAGATCGCCTAAGACGTGTTTACTGTATGAAGTAAGACGCTTCTTTAGTTCCAGTTCTAAGGCACATTAAACTCTGACTGCCTAAAATGGCTTCGTAACTGTTGAAAACATGAACACTGTGGTTCAATTTCTTTTCACTCTATAGAAATTAAGCTGAAATATTCAGCAATGTCTTCAAATTTGCATTTTGTCTGCACAGTAGAGACCAGACGTGGAGCCAGACTCGATTATAAATTTGGTAAACCTGCTCCTATTTCTAAATCCAAGCATCTCGTTTTTAATGTCACGTTACATCTACTACAGGCTCAATTTAACATATGCACCTTTTGAAAAGTGGAAGGGAAAGTGTGAACAATAAACTAAAAGCTTTGTTTTCTGGTGGCTACAGTAGTGAGAAATTACTCGCTTATTTGATTATTTCCACAGTAAACTTCTTAAATCTTAAAATCTAATAAGTAAGCAAAACATTGCTTGCTTACACTCACTCTTCAAGATAACACCTCACAACATATACAGGTGTGGGCGTCCCCATGCTGTCCCCTGAAGGAACACTTTACGTTGACATGATTTAACATATTTTTCTGATTATAAGGCACACTATCAATTGACATGTATTTTCTGGTCGCACAAGGCGCATTAAGGGACACTAGTAAGGATGCCTACATCGAAGTGAACAAGGGTGTTGCCATGTTTCCCTTCTAATGGGGAAGCTGTGGGAAGCACCTAAGTAAAAAATAAAAAAAACTTTTTCAAAGTTAAACAAGCACTGGATGTTAATCTTCACAGTTTTCTCCCCTGACGTGGGTGAGTAAAGTGCTTCTGTTTATTTACAGTAAGCCTTGATTTCCAATTATTGGTCTAAGCATGAGTTTTCAGTAAAGCACTAAGGCTGGGTGCAGCAGCATTATCCGTTAACCGCCAAATACTGTAAAAGGTATTATCTCCACTGATGTGTCAAAAATCAACATTTCAAACTGTGCCATGATCACAGCGATAGCACTAGATTTAGGAACCCTGAGTGTTCCGGTTACCCAGAGCAATATCAACTAGCGGTTTGTCCCACTTATCTTGTTTTAACACAGTAAATCCAGACAACAGTCCAATATACTCACCTCTAAACATTGAAAGAGCTAGCGCTGCAGTTAGCAGCCAATACTTATACTGCTGCACTCAGCCTTAGTGCTGGAGAAACTTCACTGGAAACTCACCCTTATAACGCTGTACTTTGCAGAGTGGCTTTACTGCTGCCTTAATACCTGACTGGGAAATTCATACATAAAGTGCACCGGATTAAATGGCGCACTGTCGATTTTTGGGAAAATTAAAGGATTATAGATGTGCTTTATAGTCAGAAAATGTTGTACACGTGACAATTTTGCTTGTTATTGAGAACCGAATTTTGGACATTGTGAAAGGGGAAACTGTTTATCCAACTGACTCACAATAACTATGATCCAAAACAGACAGTAGTTGCCAGACAGTCCCTAAAAACACTGTTATTATGCATCCAGTAACCTGTGGTGGGTTTAATAAGCTCAGTCTGAGACAGTCAACAGAAAGCTGCTTTTGTTTGTGTGTCAGTCTTCTCTTTGAGACGCTAACTTCCTCTCCCCGGACGGTCTTTGAAGCCTGGACTGGATGATGTGGGATCTAAGCAAGGCCAGCCTGTTGATGCAACCTGGTGCCACAGACTCCCTGAAACAAAGACAACCTGCTGGCTTTGGGACTTCCTGTCACATTGAGGTCCGGCACAGGCAATCTGTCACGGAGCTGAGCTCCAGAGATGGGCACGCACTCATCCTGCTGCGCTTTAATGACCTTGACCGCCCATCTCATTCTTTTGCTAACTCTATTGAGAAGATTCTCTAAATGGCACTCAAAACATTAAAAAGCTTACAAGGTCCCTTCTTTATGGGATCATACACAGATAAAAGAAGCGTCTGATCTTATTTTTTAGCTTTACTTAAACTGACACTCTGATCACGGCAAAGATTAAAATGTTGGTTTGTCACCTCAGTGGATATTTATTACCTTGTACAGTATTTGATGTGAAAGTATAGTATGCAGTATGATATTTAGTTTTTTTGAGATTCACCTGTAAGTGCCTGCAGTATCCCTAATGTTCATTATTATGGTATGTTCTGCATCTTGTATACACAGCACAAAACAGACCCAATGTGAAGTATATATCTAATTTGAAGTTAATATTTAGCCTAATGGGCTAATTCTGTAGATGAAAAGGTCATGATGTAGGTGTATAAAGGTCAAGTATGAGGAGACAACAGGAACAAGATAGAAGTTGTCTGACTGTCCACTTAAAAAAAAAAGCCTGTTGATTTATGACCATTTAAGACATCCATAATTACAGCCAATAAGGAAGCTGCTTGAACCCAATTAGCCTGATTGTCAATTGATGAGCCACTCAATGTTTGACGTCTTGTAATCTTTCATCTTTACCGTCTATTAACCTACATTTATACTGCAGCCCAGTGAGGCTCAGTTCCACTCCTAGGCATTGTTCATACCTGCTATTGACATTCATCTGGGGTGATTTGATCATGAGTAGACAAGGAGATATATGTAGCTGGAATTTACACCTGGAAATATGTATGCATCTAATCCATCTCCAGTGAGTGCTTACGATCATATTTCATGACTGAAGGAAGGGAACCGCTGCCTCTTTCTGTATTTATTGTCAGACAAAAATATCCCACAAGTCTTTGAAAGGCTGTTACAAGGGAAAGAGATGAAGAATGAAGCTACAAACCCTGTTTTTTTAGGTAGTTGTTTATTGTTTGTCGGGATGCAGTAGGTCCCTTTAGTGTTCAGACAGCTTATAGTATGTAGTTTTATGCTTCCTTGACCTTCTCCAAAGGTGGTTTGAGTGATCAAATCACAGTGCCTCGATGAGGAGGCTATTGCTATCACCAGATGAGCACAACACCCAGGAAGCATAGTAATGCCAAGTAATAAAGAAGGCCATATAAACCTTGTGATGGTGCTACCAACACATACAAATCAGTAATCAGGATCAGATAAGGCACATCTCGGGTACATCAAAGGCGCCTTAAGCAAGGAATAGTCCTGGAAGTCCTGAACGCTTGTCCTGAAATTTTGTTTAAAGGTGTTCAGATCTTTTACAGCCAATGTCACAAAAAACAGAAAATTTTATAGAAATCAAAATTTGTAAGCGAGACAAAGGAAGTGCCATCAAAAGCCTTCCTTAGAGCTTGAGGAAGAAACCTTTGGAGGACACTCTGTCAACAGTCTATTTTCACGCCTTGTGCCTGTGCCATTAAAATAGTGTCAGAGTTTAGAAATAAATCTCTATTGATTGGCGTGGTGGTCTGGAAGTGAGGTGTTTTCAGGTAAATATCTGTAATGTTTTTAGCTCCACTGACTGATTAAAACCCTGACAACAGTTAACATTCAGCCACCCAAATTCTATTTTAGCCATTGCTACAGCACTTGCAGAGTTAGGAAAATTACTTTAGCTGAATGTGCCAAATGCTGTGTACCCCAAAAGTCCTGACTTTGTAACACCTGGTTTGTAGAGGAACAACTCTGGAGAGAAAGAGATTGTTGCGTTTTCAAGCATCAGTTTTTAGCCTCTGGCACTTTGGTGAGGCGTTTTCCTCTGTAGCGTTCCCCAGCCCTCTGCTTCAAAACTCTCAGGATAGCTAATTACATTAATTAGCTCGAAGAGCCTGTGGGGTGAGTGTGTGCTTGTGTGTGGTTTTGTTGGGAGGCTTCTGAACCTTCTGCAGTACTTTTGTTGTACTTTTTTTAAATTCATGGAAAGGCCGTCAGTTGTTTCCTGTTTCTATGCCTGTGTATTTGGTAGGCTTTCAAATGTTATTCCTTGGCTCAGAGACAAAAGGTCATATCCCATCATTTGCAAATTATCCATAATGATCAACTGTTGCTTCCTAACAAGCCAGCACCCAGCGCACACATGCTGGCAGAGGGGAATGAATTACACAGCCCAATGACCCTGTTTACTGATACACACTGACTGACTGCTTCCTGCCTCCGCTGACATTAGCTCACAACATTACCATGCATATCTGGAAGAGTCTGGTAATGCAGCAGTGATATACCAATGCAAATGTGTTAAGCAATGCAGAATATAAAGAAAACCAACAGTAGTGGACTTCTAATAGTAGCACAAAGAAGCTGTATGCAGTGGATGGGAAATGGAAATACTCAAGGTGCTTTTATATTGCACACAGTATGTTGCTATGCTCGCCGTTTTTCTGGACGCTGGCCAGATGGGGTTGCTTTGTGCTGTGGCTGAAGCCGAGCATCGCCTGCTGATAATAGGCAGGTTTTCCTGAAACTCGTCACCTCAAGCAGAGCAGAGTTTTGAAGTTTTGAATCACTACAGCCTCTTTAGACCTGTATCTGTCTCCAAACACCAGAATAAACCTCTGATTCTGGTTAGTCTTCCTTCTGTTTTCTATATGAGTGTAGGGAAGTGTTCCACATCTGAGTATTTTCACTAATTACGTTGTTACGTTGTCCTCACTTCAGTCCTATCACAGTATGGGTTTATGATAGTACTCTCGCTGTAATTCTATCACAGTGTAGCTTTATTAGGATAGGAAAGGGAAGTGGCACTATAAGTTGAAGCATCATGTTACAAAATGAAACAGTCATATAACCCCACACTTGGCACAGGGAGCGGATAGCTGCCACTCCTGCAAACCACATATTTTAGAGAACCAGGCTTAAAACACAGCTTTCATATTTGACCAAATATATTGAACCTGCTGTGCAAGTGCTCCTGTGTCCAAATCAGAAAGGCTAGTGTATAAAGTAAAAGTAGTAAAAAGGGTGCTAAAAACCACCATCTGGACCATAGTACCAAAATTTGGTCTGACCTAAAGAGATGGTCTTAGTTCAGATCAATTGAACCATGGATCAGGCTTTTGGACCAATCAGAGGAAGTTGAGGCTGGATTTGTTGCCCATTAAACAATAGAAGAAGAAAAAGTATCTGTAACCTGGAAAGGTAACTTGACAACATTCTGCAAACCAAACAGTGTTGAAAAAGGTTTAAAAATGACCCTTCTTGACACTTGACAGAAATAAGAGGAGTATTGCCATTGGAATTACTTTAGTTGATGGAGTCTAAAAGGACCCTAGGAGGCTTCTAATTTAGGATACAATGGTATATATTTAAACTAATCTTTGGGCAGTAAAATTACTTTTTGTTTGCTAACAAAAAGGCATGCCTTGGGAATTTGCAGTTTCTGAAAACTGTCAAAAAAAGCCGCTTGAACAGAGGTCATAAATTGTCAGCATGGTTTGGTGATTACCCTGATAAAATATCCTTGTACTAGTTAACTTATTAATTAACAGGTTTATTAAAAGTGTGTAAGTTGGGAAAAAAAAAACCTTTTGGGACTGGAATTGATATATAGCAGCAGTAACACAGTGGTTCCAGGCTGTGGTCTCTAAGTATCTTTGCCCTGAATCATTTGGGGTTTACCCCGCTGTATCCCACACAGTCCAATTTATCAGCTAATTACTGAACATGCTTTTAGATTAAGTGTGTGTGTTGGAGCAGAGAAAACAGTGTTGAGGCTAAACCGTGCAGTACTCCTCCAGTGTTTTGTCCTAGATCAGAGGTGCTCAATCCTATTCCTAGAGTTTTCTATTTTTCTGCATCCTGTTATGATTCCATGCTCTCAACCACATTAGATTAATTGTCGTCAAGACCTCACCAACCAATGATAAGCCAGACTTTCTACATTATGGATTTTGGCAATCCAATTGGCATGAACAAACATACAATAACCTGCATAAGGTTCTTGGGACCTACAAAGCTAAGTGGCAAAATCTTCCCACAGATATTTGGGAAAAACACAGCACTGACTTTAGACTTGATAATAAAACACAGTGGATCAACACCAGCAGATGACATGTCTCTCCAAACCATCAGTGATTGGTGGAAACTTCACAAAAGACCTCAAGTAGTTTGGACTGTGTGTCTCTCCACTCTTCCTCCAGACTCTGATCCCTTGATTTACAAATGAAATGTAAAATTTACTGATGGTCAGTGGTGGTTTGGAGAGTCCCACAAAATTTTTGTTTTCCCACAAAATCTTACAGCACTTCATGCTTCCCTCTGCTACTGACAACTTTTATAGAAATGCAGATTTCATTTTCCAGCAGGACCACACTGCCAAAAGTACTAGAGGTTAGATTGGGCCCAAAAAATCCTACCCGACCTGCTGTTTTGCCGAATCCGACTCCCACTTCGCGGACAGAATCGCTAAGCTCTGTTGTGACCACTGATCAGATGGCAACAGCCTCCCTTCATGACACATAGGCTCTAATTTGCTGACTTCATGTAAGACCAGGTTTTTGAAAGCTAAAATACAAGACACTTCAGACTCGTGTTAACGGAGGCTGTGGATAAAGTTGATGCTGCTAAACCTCTCTGCAGCTGAGCGATACTTGCTCCGTGTCTTGTGCTGTAAGCCACAGAGTTCCTTTCAAAAAGCCCCAGATTTAGCATAACAAAAGGCTAGTGCACAGATGAATACACACATGCAAGCGCTGTGCTTTGTTCTGCGCCCCAGTCTGCTTTCGTTTTAACTTCCAGAGATGGTTTTGAGCTCGTTATGGAGGCTGATGAGCTAAAAGAGGCTGAAAGGATCACGACAGTGTGTGAAAACTTCAAGTAAAGAAACTTGACACCCACAGTCGCACATGTACTCCAACAGGAAATGTAAAAAGATCAGTCTCACCACATGCTACAAGCTGTTTTCTTCTAAATCATAGATTTATATATTTGGCTGAGTTTTGCGCCATTTCTCCAGCTTCAGTGGTTCAAGTGCTTCCAGCCTAAGAGCATGCTCCCTGAAACCACTGCACATTAGCGCCATTAGAGCATTAGAGTCAGACCTTTCATTTGCTACATACAGTGGCTTACAAAAGTATTCATACCCCTTGAATTTTTCACATTTAATCACCTTACAACCACAAATTTAAATGTATTTTATTGAGATTTTAAGTGATACAGGTTGGTTTATGTGCTCAAAAATATCACCAGACATGCTTAGAATCAGATAAAATATCCACTGGGCTGGTCAGAACATCAGTGTTTAGAACGGGCCAGGCTTATGCAGCAAATCAAGCAAAACAAATCAAGTTAATTATTGCCCCCAGACAAGGACTGGTTATGTATTAAATGCAATGATAAACTGTAAGAGATCCCCTTTAAATCCTCTGATGGTCAATTCAGGAAAATACGGCGACATTGTTATCAGAATCCCCCTCAAGGGAACAACAGTAGTCAGCTAGCCAGCCATGTTTGGGATTCCTGCAGCCGGTAATATCACTCTGTTTGTAATACACCTATGTAATATACGAGTTTCACACTGGTATACAACTTCAGCATTTATAAGGCATGGGGTACATTTGGCTTGGGGCCCCTAAATGCCTTGAAAGTCTGGAGTCCTCCAGTTCTTATCACTTCCTACATTTTTTTACGTAAATGCTCAGAAAATGTTGAAGTTTCTTCTTTAAACACAGTTGCAAAGTGAGAAACAAGAAAACAAAATAGGAGGGTTCTTACAGTGACCACAGTGCCTTAAGGGACATTTAATTATAGAAATGGCAGCCCTGAGTAAGCAGAATCTGTCTGTAAGCTTCAGGGTATATATGGCTTATTTTTTTTTTAAGCATTGGGATATTTAAGCTTTATGCAACAATATCACACGTGTTCTGCTTTAAGGCATTAGCTTTTCTTTCTTATGGGCCTTGATGATGATGAAGGCATGTTAAAATGATGCCTCTGTATGAGAGAAAGAGAGATACTGAGCCTGCAAATGAATTCTCCTCAGAGACTGAGCGAATGGTGTGCGTTACCCCGAGAGTCGTGACTGTTCGATATCCTCTCTGCTGCTGCATCTGAAATCTAATCACATAATAACTCTGTGGGAGCTGCGAGGGGAGGGGGGAGCTTTGTGTTTCAGGTTTCTTTCGCTTTGACTTTTCATTTGCTGTTGTGTTAACTTGCAGCGTAAGCCATCTATCCATATATACAGTCAGTCGTAAACAAGAAAATGTGCCTCCTGCTATTGCCTTGCACGCTACCCTACAAATTAATTACCTTTTGCAAGGAGCAAAGGCAGAATGTAGCACATTTGACAGTTCAACAGTTGGAAATATTTTCGGAAATCATATTGATTCCTGCTTTTCTTGACAGCTAGATGCATTAATGTATTTTTAAACAGTCTGCTAGAGTGATGTGCTTTTGCTACACAGTGCCCACAAGTATTGCAGTATTGACATTCATCCAAGCCTTGCAACCCTGAAACGTACACATGCACTCAATCCCCTCGTGTGCAGCCATATGTCAGTGCCAGTCTGATGTAGTGGTCTGTGATAATCGTGACCTTGTCTGGCAGCCTCACTTTGCCTGCTTTAAAACTGCTGACACAGTCCAGGGGAAAGCCAGTAACATTTATCTGTTGTTCTGCTGCTGGGTCCCAAGTCAGCTCTTCCACTGCTGCCGTCTGGAGGTCAGAGGGAGGGTACTGTATGGTGGTTCTGGGTTGGTCTCAGTGGTTTAATTCTGCCCACGGGAGTCCCGGATCGACTGTGTGCTGAGGTCAGGGGTATTTCTCCCAGAAGAACCAGTACAGTTTTCAGAGATGTTGCCGTCTGCAGGCGTATCAAATCTTGATCGAAACAATGCAACTACCCATCATTTATATTGTGTCAGATTTTCATGTTGTTCTGCAGCTGGATCGCACATCAGCTCTGCTGCTGCCATCTGGAGGTCAGAATAAGGGTTGGGTATGTTGTCCTGGTCAGTCTTAGTTGATGGCTCCAAGGGTAAACATGACATAAGAAGCATATATCGTTTTAATATTATACTGTGTAGATGAGGGCAAGACACCAGCATTTTTTGTTTATTGTTAAGGTCAGAATAAGGGGTTAATTGCCTAAATGGTTGGCCTGAGGTCAGGAGTTCTACCAAAATTATGATCTTTGTCTTATGGGCCTTGATGATGATGAAGGCATGTTAAAATGATGCCTCTGTATGAGAGAAAGAGAGATACTGAGCCTGCAAATGAATTCTCCTCAGAGACTGAGCGAATGGTGTGCGTTACCCCGAGAGTCGTGACTGTTCGATATCCTCTCTGCTGCTGCATCTGAAATCTAATCACATAATAACTCTGTGGGAGCTGCGAGGGGAGGGGGGAGCTTTGTGTTTCAGGTTTCTTTCGCTTTGACTTTTCATTTGCTGTTGTGTTAACTTGCAGCGTAAGCCATCTATCCATATATACAGTCAGTCGTAAACAAGAAAATGTGCCTCCTGCTATTGCCTTGCACGCTACCCTACAAATTAATTACCTTTTGCAAGGAGCAAAGGCAGAATGTAGCACATTTGACAGTTCAACAGTTGGAAATATTTTCGGAAATCATATTGATTCCTGCTTTTCTTGACAGCTAGATGCATTAATGTATTTTTAAACAGTCTGCTAGAGTGATGTGCTTTTGCTACACAGTGCCCACAAGTATTGCAGTATTGACATTCATCCAAGCCTTGCAACCCTGAAACGTACACATGCACTCAATCCCCTCGTGTGCAGCCATATGTCAGTGCCAGTCTGATGTAGTGGTCTGTGATAATCGTGACCTTGTCTGGCAGCCTCACTTTGCCTGCTTTAAAACTGCTGACACAGTCCAGGGGAAAGCCAGTAACATTTATCTGTTGTTCTGCTGCTGGGTCCC
The DNA here is from genome assembly GCF_023375975.1 of Astyanax mexicanus. Lineage (NCBI taxonomy): Eukaryota > Metazoa > Chordata > Actinopteri > Characiformes > Acestrorhamphidae > Astyanax > Astyanax mexicanus. The sequence goes on from NC_064429.1 coordinate 7,247,418, forward strand.
AAGTCAGCTCTTCCACTGCTGCCATCTGGAGGTCAGAGGGAGGGTACTGTATGGTGGTTCTGGGTTGGTCTCAGTGGTTTAATTCTGCCCACGGGAGTCCCGGATCGACTGTGTGCTGAGGTCAGGGGTATTTCTCCCAGAAGAACCAGTACAGTTTTCAGAGATGTTGCCGTCTGCAGGCGTATCAAATCTTGATCGAAACAATGCAACTACCCATCATTTATATTGTGTCAGATTTTCATGTTGTTCTGCAGCTGGATCGCACATCAGCTCTGCTGCTGCCATCTGGAGGTCAGAATAAGGGTTGGGTATGTTGTCCTGGTCAGTCTTAGTTGATGGCTCCAAGGGTAAACATGACATAAGAAGCATATATCGTTTTAATATTATACTGTGTAGATGAGGGCAAGACACCAGCATTTTTTGTTTATTGTTAAGGTCAGAATAAGGGGTTAATTGCCTAAATGGTTGGCCTGAGGTCAGGAGTTCTACCAAAATTATGATCTTTGTCGGTTGTTTTTTTTTGCGCCAATCCAGGACATTGCAACTGCCTACCATTTACAGATGCGTTTTTAAAAAGTTAGAATATCATTGAAAAGTAAAAATTTTTCACTAATTAAGTTTGAATTTGAAACTCATATATTATATAGATGTATTACGCACAGTGTGATCTATTTTAAGTGTTTATTTCTTTTATTGAGGATGATTATGGTTTACAGCTAATGCCCCAAGACAACGACTGGTTATGTATTAAATGCAATGACAAACTGTGTGAGCCCCCCAATCAGTGTTATAGAAAATTAGATTATTATATAAGACCAATAGGTATATTTGGCAGTGTGGGCCTTGTGCAAAGTCCTGCTGGAAAATTAAATCTGCATCTCCATAAAAGTTGTCAGCAGAGGAAAGCATGAAGTGCTGTAAGATTTTTACTTGATATAAAACAGTGGACCAACACCAGCAGATGACATGGGGATGACAACGGCCAATCGCATATTTTGGCTTAAGATCGGTTGATACATAGATTTATTTGGTTTGCCATAGTTCTAGTAAGAAAGAATAAGCAGATAATACAAAGTCACTTATTTAGTCCTGGTCCTAGTTTTTAGAGTGGATGGGGTATGTTGTTCTTAATGTAAAAATGTTATTTCTGTTCTGTTCTGTTCAGGCCATTATGAGCTGACAGTAGCATGGCCTTCATTAAAGCATTACAGCCCACCACTCTCGTGTTCCTCTGAGCAGGCTGTGAATACTGTTTATTTTAGTGTTATTTATTTGGGAGTGGTTGGGATGCACCAGGAGCGAGCTGTAATGCAGTATCGTGTGGTATCTCAGTGTTCAGCCTTGTTTTTTTGCAGGATGTTGACTTTAGTGTTAGGGCTTTGTTGCTGTTGCTGTTCTTTGTTTTCCATTGCTTTTAGGTATATATATGTGTGTGTGTGTGTGTGTGTGTTCGTCTCACCGCTCTCTGTCTTTTTCTGCAGGGTATGAGTTGCTGTACCAGCCGGAGGTGGTGCGTCTCTATCTGTCCCTGCTGACGGAAAGTCAGAATTACAACACCCTGGAGGCAGCAGCTGGAGCGCTGCAGAATCTCAGTGCGGGACAGTGGACCGTGAGTGTCACACACACACACACACACACACACACAGCATTTCTAGCCAGTGGCAGTGGTATCATTATCCATTCATCTCTGCATTCAGTCTTGCTTGAAGCAATCGCCAAACACCAGACCATGATTATTACACTTATACACACATGCCTAACCATTTTTATCCTCTATCCGGATTTCTGACCATAATTTTTTAACATATAATGAATATGTGGGTAGCTATGCATGTATGTGTCTCCCATATGTGTTATGTGAAAAACTCTGCCTAATAGTCTGATCTGCCCAGCCCCTACCCAACTCAGATGTAGATGCAGATGTTTTGTCTGAGAACATGGTGAGAACATGACCTGATCAGACCTTTCTTGCTCCCGCGCCAGACAGCTCTCGACCAATCAAAGGAGACAATGTGCTTGTGTGGTTTATTGGTGCACATTTTGGTTTGTTTAGGTTTATACCTGCTCCAAGTAAACAAACTTATCAACTGAACCGAATCATAGAAACAACTTACACGTGTAAAAATGCTCTTTTATACTCAGCAAATTAAGTTGTAATTCAGATATCCTTACAACCAAGCTGAGATGTTTACAATAAAGTAAAAAATTAAGTTTTCTCTATTCAATTTATCATGCATTCTTTATTCCAGCGACCCAAGTCCAGGGCTTTATATCTCCTCAATTGTATAATTATTATATACTAGTATTTTAATTAACACCACTAATATAAATATATTTTACATACATTTAAAAATATCCACTATAAAAACTTCTGTTTTAAGAAGAACAAGTGCAAAATCGCAGTTAATCACAGAATATTTTTGCGATTAATTTGATTACATTTTTTAATCAATGACACCATTAATACATATATGTAGTGTTAAATGTTTTTCTGCTGCTGTACTGTTTTACACTACAAGCCAAATCCTGCAGAAATGATCACAGCAGTACCGACCAGAGTTCATTCTCTGATTCTAAAAGCCTCTATATATGAAATGAAATGGCCATTCAACTGATGAAATGAAATGTCATAAAAAAGAGAGGCTTTTACACAGGGAGCTGAGTGAATGCTAATGCAGCTACCCCACAAAACAGAGCCAAACTCTGCTGTCCTATCCGGAACTGACACCCGTACCTGCTAAAGAGAAAGCTACACTTGTACCGTGCTGAAATTAGCAGGTTTTAAATGAGCCCCGCTCTATCTCTGCCTCTCAGAACTCCAGGCTTATTCCCTTTATCTTAAGCAGAGCGAGCAGCTCCTGAACGGACCAGTATTAAACACCTTCCAGCAGCAAATCCAATCACACTTTACTCTGCGGCTCTGCAGACAGCTCCCTTCCCGCTCTCTCCGAGCACGTCACGAGCCAGCACCGCGTGTGTGTGTGTGTGTGTGTGTATCTGTGTGTGGGCCTCATACTGGGACCCCAATCCTCTAACATCCACAACCCCCTGCGTCTGGGGGTAACATACGTAGCTGCATAAGAGGATTTTGGACGTTTCCTTTGCAAATGTGCTTTCATCCCTGCTGAGACTGTGGGATTACACTTTCCGAGGCTCGCCACCTCCCCCTCGCGCCCTCGGTAGGGAACTGCAGCTTTATAATTGTATCTCAAGGGTGCAGATCCAGCCAAGGAGAGGGCTGTCTTTCATCTGAGAGAGAAGGTGTTTTGTGAATCGCATGGAAAAAGACTAGACTGCGTTGAAGTTTAATAACAGGGAAGTTCATTATTTAGTGGCTTGTGGAGTTGCAGAGAACTGAGATATGAAATGTTTCTTTATGTGAATGTTCTTCATTGTACGCCAGCTGAAATGAAGAGATGAAAATTTCAGGCCTTACAGAATCGATCTTGCTGTCTTACCACCAGCCCGATGTGTACCTTTTATTTACTCTTTCTGCTCATTAGTTTCTTTGCTTTCACTGTCTAACACAGATCTAGACAGTTTCAAATTCATGTGGGATTTTATTGTTATTGTTTATCCTAACTTGCTGTACACAAAGGTGCAGACAGGCTGTTGTATCATAAAGAAAACCCCACATTAACCTTCTCAGGAGTTATTTACTTGAATTTCTTGCCTCTTAATGTGTCTGAGAGCATCAGTTGTAGTAAAAAAAAAGGTAGCGTTACAGGTATACAGTGAATAGTGAATATTTGATTAACGTTGTAATTATTCTTATGTCAAGAATTTCTTAAGTACATAAAGAAATAAAATAAGAAATGAAGGTCAGTCAATCTGAAACAATTTAAGAACTTTGAAAGTTTTCTCAAGTGCAGTCACTGGAAAGACCGTCAAAAACGTTCTGATAAAACTGGCACTCATCAGGACCACCGGTAGAAAAGGAAGAGCAAGAGTTTCCTCTGTAGTAAAGGATAAGTTAATCAGAGTTACCAGCCTCAGAAACCACAAGTTAACAGCTTGTCAGAAATCAGTTACTACATGATTTCTTATGTGTTCCTTCATAGTCTGAATGACTTCAGATTTTACTATTAGTTTAGGGTAAAAAAAGTTGTTGAATGAGAAGGTGTGTCCAGAGTGTTACGGTATATTAACAAATTAAATAAAGTTGAGCAAACAAAACATGAAATATCATCTTGTGTTCATACTATATTAATGTCAAAGTAAAGAGACGTTGTTTTGCTAATATGGGGCTACATAGTATAATTTATTAATGCAATTTTGCATTATATCTGTATGTTTTATTTATATTAGTGCATGACTGTATGTGTAAAGCCCTTTTTCTCTCTTCTCCTCTGCAGTGGTCCAACTACATCCGTGCCACTGTGAGAAAGGAAAAGGGTCTTCCCATCCTGGTGGAGTTGCTTCGCTCTGACTCGGACAAGGTGGTGCGAGCTGTGGCCATCGCCCTGAGGAACCTGTCCATCGACCGCCGCAACAAAGACCTCATAGGTGAGCAGCCCACCAAGCCCTAAAGCTTTTACATGCCTTGTTAAATCTATTAGATCTGTGTGATGGAAAATGCTAATTATCTGATAATCCAAGTTGGAGATAAAATAATCTGAAATAAAACCACAACTTTTATACAGCAGAACAACACAACAGTGTAAATCCTCACAAAGGCTTTAACCACTTGCAGAGACTACTTTCTTCAGGCTTAAACACTGTTTGACATTCTATAATTCTAAAATTACAGAAATTGATTAATATGAAATATTATGAAAAAAAGTCATTTTAAAGTTTTTGGTCTTATTCCTCAGATGATGGGAAGCAGAACATGCATATTTCCATAGTCCTTAAGGACAGGAATTCTCATAATAAATGATTGCAGGAGGCCTTAAAGAATTCAGTGGTTATTTCTATTCAGCTCAATAAAGCATTCCTCCTGCTTTCATTGGATATGCCTGTAAAGGCCAGTCGAAATTACATCTAAGGCATAAACGCTGGAGGGAAACTGTACTAACCGGGAGTGAAGCAGGAATATTACATATTTTGAAGTAAGTAAAATATTAAAAAAGCCTGAATAATCTTCAAAGTTTTAATTGCCTCATGAGAGATAAGTGTCAGATTTCAAGCCTTAATAGAAGATCTTCACACTTGTTAAGACATCTTTGACAGAGCAGAAGATGTATATTTATATATTTATAAAGAAAAGGCCTCTCAATTCTCTGCAGCATTTTCATATTCTCTGTACTGCCTGAGTGTAGCACTCCATCACGCTGATCTCACCGATCTCCCTCCTCTTTCCTCTGCAGGGAGCTACGCCATGAGGGACTTGGTCAGTAATCTGCCGAGTGGGCAGCAGCGTCCTGCCAAGAACCTGGAGGAGGACACGGTGGTGGCCATCCTCAACACCATCCACGAGATCGTGACTGACAGCTCGGAGAACGCCCGCTCACTCATCTCCGCTCAAGCCATCGACAAGCTGGTGGCCATCAACCGGACCAGGTAGGCGGAGATAGTCTAAATCAGGTGGTTTTGTGAAGATAAAGGTGTAAATATTTGCGTAGAGACTGAGAAAAGGATTTTTTGGGTACTCTTGGCACAGAGGAGCTTGTGGGGGAACTTCTTAAGTTGCTTAAAGGCCTGAAGAGCTGTTTGTTTATCACTACCTTAAATTCAAGCGCTGTAGGTGGTGAACTCTCAAGAGGAGAATCCAGTTAGTGATATTAAGCCTCTTTACTATTTTTCCTCCACAAGCCCCAATAGGTTTATACATTCTACATATATACAATTCAGAAATGGCAAAATGACAAATGTCAGACTGACTGAGCTGGCCACCCATAGAGATGATGTTGTCTTTTGCAATGTGTGGTTAGTGATGTTTGTTAGCTCTGATATGTTAATAACTGCGAGGAATATTTCCCAAAAACTCTCATTGGTGTTCTTTGATGTACAGTACTTCTCAGACATGAAATTTAAACCCTAATTTTCATGTGGAAGGTGGTGATGTTACCCAGTTCCTTACATCAGCCATCAAAAGATAAAGCTTTAAAACACATTAAAGGAGGTGACTGACTGACTGAATGACTGGATCATCATAAATACCTTTAAACACCTTAATCAAAATATTAATGAAATGCCATAATCACAATCAGGCTTTAGAAAGCCTGGTACATTATTTTTATATTCAGGTCACACTGCCCCTTAGTTTGCATACCTGTGTTGGCAGAAATCTGGGTGAGCATGTACACACGGACTGCAATTTGGCTCTCTATGCGAGTTCCCATGTTGAACATGGAGTGGACCATAATCATAAGCACAAGCTGTTCCTGTATTATTTGAGAAATGAGAGCTGAAATATTGGTTCTGCTTCAGTAAAGAGATAACGGAGGAGGAGCACCAGTGTTTTTCTCACGGACAAATGGAATTCCACTTTATCATAATATGCAGCAACATTACAAACGCATATATTTATTCAGTTAAACATATTGCAGAGCTGGGTTTTTAATTTCCCGCTGTTTTATATGCATTGCTTATTCATTCATATTAGCAAACAGCATACTTTTTACAATGCATTGTATTATTCATTACAAACAAGCAAAATATAATAATAGTAATGAGAACATTTGTGCTTTCACTCAGTGGCCACTTTATTAGAAACACCTGATTACTACCTTTTATTCCACACACTGTGGCCACTTTATTAGAAACACCTTCATACTACCTTGGGCTGACACTCACTGGCCACTTTATTAGAAACACCTACTACTGTCTTGTACTTCCACTTACTGTGGCCAATTTATTAGAAAATCCTGTTATTACCTTATACTTCTACTCACTGTGGCCACTTTATTAGAAACACCTTCTACTGTACCTTATGCTTCCACTCACTGTCCACCTACTTGTGCTTCCACTCACTGGCCACTTTATTAGAAACACCTATAGTACTGGGTGTGAAGTCAAGAGCACCTCTTCTGCTGTGAGCTGGGCTAGGGGAGACACAAAGGAGGGGTTTCCAATAAACTGTCCAGGAGCTCACCCGTAATGATGTTCTTTATGCGCTAATAACGACTGTGAAAACCTCATGTGGCTCAAAAGAACAAAGCAGACTCTTTATTCATTCTTTTTCTGCAGATAGTCCTATCTGACCTTATTTCACACCTAATTTCTATTATTCTCACCCATCTCCGGACTAAAGCGCAATCAGCTTTCATTTTGTCCTTCACTGAACATCAATTGGCTTAGATTAACTTTTTTCCTTTAAAGAAATCAGTGCATTCGTGATGTGCCTCCGTCCTTTGTCTCTGGTGATGAGTCTATGCAGCAAACTTGAACTGCTTAATTATGCAACATAAGAGAAGCTAACAGTGCAAAAATAGACCGTGGGAGAGTGGGAGCTTTGGCAGAACCCCTGAATTAGGATAGAACCCATGACCCTGTTTTTACACCTGGTGATTTCATGTGTCTTGAGAATCTGGATGAGAAAAGACTACAGAAAAATACAAGTGTAAACTCCAGACATGTATAAAGTACTAGAGGCTCAGACTTGAGTGCTGTATCAAAGAGTCAAAGCTAAAGTGTTCTTTAGGCTTAATCATACACTTTATAATCAGATCACCAAGGAGATGTTAATGCAAGCTTATTATTGTTAACAAAAATGAACGAAATAACAAAAACTGAAAGTGAAAAAACATTTTTGTTGACTGAAACTAATAGAAATGGTAATTAAAAAAGGTAAAAAAGGTAACTAACTACACTGAATTGAGAGTTTATAAAAACCGTACAAAAAAAACTGAAATTACAGATCAAATACCCTTTGTTTTCAAGTTTGTTAATATATTTATAAGCATTGTTTCAACTCGAGCAATTTTACAGATTTCGGGTGGTGGTCCATGAAGTTACTACTTGTGTATAGTGTTTGAAAACACTGAGACAGCTGTAGAATTCTGTATGGGATTAGAATACGAGCACGAGGAAGATAAAAGCTTATATCCTGTAGTAAAACAGATGATGGAGTATGTAAAATAAACTCCACACAGCTATAAGTCCTTCTAAGGGGTTAAGAGCACTAACTGTGAGACCCTTTACCAGCCTGACTCTGTGAGTAGCTCATACATCAGAACACCCCAAGCGGAAAGACGGACTGATAAATCTCTCTCTCTCTGACTCACACACATTCTCTCACTCAAACACACTCTTAACAGAACTGTATTTCAGACAGCTGTGTTCACTTTCTGATCTTATATATGTGAGGTACAGTATAGTCAGTTCTTCACTGATATGGTAAAAAGCTGTATCTGTATTCAGTGCTGGGGGTTCATTTCACTTTATTTTTGAGTTGATAATTTTGGTTCAAATTAGTGAAACCTATTTTAAGCAGTGGTATTGCATATATTTTGCGCTTAAGGCTGCTGGCTTGTGGGCTGTTGCAGTTTTTGTGGACAGTTGGTTGTTTCACAGTAACTGAGTATATATATATTTTTTAAACTCTTTTGTTTAAAACTCTAGTTTCGTTACATAACACCTTTTAAAACCTGCACCTCACAAATCACCCAAAGTATGAAAAACAATTAAAACTAGAATTAATAAAAAATAAATAAAAGCTAGCAAACCCACTCTAAAAACGAAAAAGTGAAAACAAAAAAATAAACTAATAAAAAATTCTAAACTATTATAATCTTGTGTTAATAATGTTAATATCAGATGTGAACAGGAGTTGTACATAAGATTTGGTAATTTCTTTAATCAGGTGCGTTGTGGAGAGCTCACACTGCAGGTTTGAATCGTTTGTCGTGTACGAACAGCGCCTGTGATTCATATGCTCACACTGTACGATCTGACTGACATGTTGCGACATAGGGGCTCACACAGCACAACACATGCAGTCCGTTGGCAGAGCTCTTGCTCTTTCTGTGTACAAGCGCTCAATACAGCAGAACATGCTGAGAAAGCGCATAGCTTTGCTAAGTTGTGCCCTGAAATTCTACAGAAAAAGAAGACTTACATCGCAGGCGGCTGAGGCGATGTGGACTTTACAGTATGTCCATTTTACAGAGGAAAGCATTGTTCACCTTGAAAAGGTTTCTCCATGTATCCAGAAGCGAGATACCAATATAAGAAAGGCCATCACTCCAAACGAAAGGCTTTTTATTGAAGTAATTGCAGTGTATTTTGGAAAAACTGGTTGTGACTCAAGCTTACACTGTGAGACGAGACCAAAATTTGTGGGATGTCAAAAATCCTTCCTCTTGTCCAACTGCTCATTCATAGCTTGTTTGGGCACTTAATTCGATATCACTTCCCCTCTTACACTGCACAACAAATAACGCACAATGAAGCTAAAATTCTGCCTGATCATGAAATTCAGTAACATCCGTCCAGATCAGGCTTAAATCAGGCTAAAATTGCACAGTGTCAGCTTGGCTTTACAGAACAAGTTCCCTCTTACCGTTTTTTCTCCAACTGTATTTTCTTACCCACAGTCAGTCAGCCAGAGAGACCAAGGCCGCCTCCCACATCCTGCAGACCGTCTGGAGCTACAAAGACCTGAGGAACACCTTGACCAAGGACGGCTGGAGCAAAACCCATTTTCAGGTACAGAACAACCTCAAATGGAGCCGAGGCAGAGTGTAGACCAGATCTTTCATCTACCACCCTACTCACAAACTCTGGCCATCATATTACTACTCCCCTGCCTGGGGAAAATGCCCTGTGCGTCTCTGAGAGCTTCGTCAAGGACTCTTCAGAGCTTTTAGCAGGTATTGGTCATCCTGCTCTAATAGGACAGGATGTTATGTGAAACTTTCAAAAGTATGAAGTTTGCTTATTCTTTTTTAATCATAAAAACAGCATGTCTGTACTGGTTTTATAAATATACTTAGCCTTTCTCAGCTTTCATCATCACTTTGCATCATCACTCAATGCATCATCACCCAAAACCTTCAGATTTTAGATACCTCAGAAGGCTTTAGGTTTTTTGTAATTGAAGGGTTTGGAGGACTTACAGAGCACTTGGAGAAGCTGCCGGTTTGTCTATATCTATTCCACTTAATAAATTCAGATGTTACATTAAAAAGCCATAGAAAATAGACTGTAACAAAACGAAAGGTTTGAAGCAAATTAAATGTTTTAATTTTTTCAAGAAATTAAATAGATCTTAAAATTAAGTTTAGGAACGTGCCAATTTCATGATTTTTAGGTCCCTATTGTACATCCTGCACAAGGTGCTTTGCGATGCTTGTTGCTGTCTTGCACCCCGTCAACAGTCTGTTTTTAACGTCTTGCACCTGCACTGTTAAAAAAGAAAAATTTAGAAAAGTTTAGAAAATATCTACACTGATGGATGTGGGGGTCTGGAAGTGAGGTGTGTTCAGATACATGTAGCGGGCTCAGTGGTTTAATACCTGGTGCTAATTGAGATGTTGAAATATTTTTAATTGGGCGCCAGTTATTAAATTAATTTAATTAGATTAATTAATTAATTACTAATTAATTAATCAAATTAATTAATAACACAAGACATCTCAGGGTGTGGTTTCTACAGGTGACAGAAATTTTCATAACCAAGTTATCCAGAAAAACACACTGAAATGACAGGTTTTGTAAAATAAAAGTATTTTATTAAATCACACAGATATGAGTAAATAATTAATTAAAAAGTCATAATGTAGCCATTAGATATCAAATCATAGTGTAGAATAATAAATGAAAAATAAAAGAACAAACACGTTATAATACTGGTATGAAAGGAATAAAGATTAATAGAACTATTAAGTGAATATTTCTAAATAAGGGTCTTAATGTAATGAGGTCAAACTAATCAAATGAGAACACTAAAATAAGTAGATAAGTAAGATATTTTACGGCCTACAAAGATCATCCCTTTCGCCAAATAACTAAAAATGAATCTATACTAAGAAAAGAGTTAAGGACAATAACCAAACTAGACTTGACCAACCAAAACACCAATTACTGAGAGAAATACCCAAACTGCCTTACTCTGAGACGTCTACAAAGGGGGGTCCCCATCGGTTCGGTCCGCTGTTTAAACCTCTTGTTCGGCTGACATCCTGCACCCCTAGAAGGTCCAGTGTGGACCCATCCGCAGGGTAAAGATGGTGCTCTGTGGGCCAGCGGCGCACCTGGTCGACACCCACTTCTAGTCTCTGCACAGGGAAAGCCTTCCCTGGAGCTGGCTCGGCTGGCGTACCCTCTCGGTGATCCGTCGGTTGGTCTAGTTGGTTTACTGAACTATATTAACTATCTTGGCAAGCAGGAGAACTCCGTAGATCATAAAATAGCTTAGTTATTTAAACTAGGATAACTAATACCATTATGCTTGAAGAAGATTAAATGCACTAGTCTAAGAAAACTAACCTAAGATGACTAACTAACAGTTTATCCTTTCTTCATCTCTAGGCCCTCTCTAACCTCTCTCCTCTAACTTCTCTCTTCTAACTGCTTCCTTCAACCCATCTTCTTCCACTCTCCTCAACTCCAAACTGAACTGAGCTGCTTCTCCTCCAACTGCTCCGACTGAACTCTACTGAACTGGAAACTGAACTGTGTCTGCCCAGTTTAACTATTTGTCTCTGTGGCCTGTTTGGCCCTTGAGCTACGATTGGCCCTGTGGCCCAAATGTCTGTGTTTTGATTGGTCTAGGAGCAATTTCAAACTTTGGCAGGGAAGATGATCTTATTCACAAAGGGCCATAAACCCCCCCCACATGGTCACCATGCTTCAGCTAGTGGTCTATTTTTCTAATAGACCCAACCAAAAGAAAACTCAACTAAACAGTGGATCAAAATACATTCTTCAGCATACCAGTTTGTGAGGATAAATTCAGGAAACAACAATCTTACAATTGAATCACAATAAATGTAATATATATATATATTGCCCACAAACAGTTTTGTAATATTCAAGATAATCTTAGAAATACAACGATGGATGGTACTCTGTCAGAAAGAGATCAAGAGTCATGTTATTATTTAAACCCAATTAAATCACTTAAAAGATAATACATGGTTAAACCACTGATAACCAAATAAAGCTAAATTATCAAATGCTAATTAAACCTTGTTGATTCAGACTTGAATGTGTAGGAGAATTCAATCAGGACACATCCAAACACATATACCATATACCAGACACATATACCATTATTTAGTAAACATTCTATAAAACACCTTTTTTATATAGTTAATATATATGTATTTTAAGCAAAATCTTCTTAGTGAGAAATTTCTCCCCTCTGCTGAGTGCTCAGATAAGGCTTGGTCCTTGCCTGTCGGAATTTACGACGGTTGGGGAGGTTGGTGGACAGAGAGAGTCTCACTTACAAACGGTCAATGGAATTTCCAAGCTTAGAACATTTCTCTTAATTTCATTAATCTTATTTCTAAGTGATTGCAGAAATAACTAGGCACAAACCCCTAAATTGGTATAATATTTGGTGAATTAACAATTTCCAAGGCATTAATTAAGTTTTGACACTCTCTTAAGTCCGCCGTCCCGTCCTAGTGATGGTGTTCATTTGGTGTTCCAAATGTTTAACATTAACTCCGAGGTTTACGACTTGGAGGAATGTCAACAGAATTTTACCCTAAACTCGCATTTAGGGCTCTTGAGCGAGGCTGAGTGAAGAAATAGTCAGTAAATGTCATTTTGAAATTTAAGGTTGTTTGAAAAAGATTACTCCAAGGCTTCTAGAGTGTTCTGGGAGTGATTGTGAAGTTCCTTTTAGACCATAAGATGGGCGGTAGTGTGTGTGTGTGTCCAAGCAATGAAGAAATCCTCTGTTTAATCCACTACATACATTTCTGGCGTGATGCTATTTTGGTGGTGGAAAACACAGAAGCTCCACTGACTGATTAAAACCCTGACAACAGTCAATCCCCCATTCCTACAGTTGCGCTCAGCAGAGCACAAACCTGGCTTTTAACTCAACAATAAACAGAATAAAGAATAAAATAACATCACTGTTCCCTTAAATGAGCTGCTGGTGTATCTTAACAGCAAGAACGAGCAGCTCAGTATCTGTCTCTGCTGAGACACACAAAAGTGTCTCGCTGTTAAGATACGAATGCGCCAAAGTCAGAGCTCACCTGCCTCTTAAAGGGAATGACAACTGACACACTGATTGGTTTGTTTCACGTTACGCCTAAAACACACTTATGATTAATTAGGAGAATTAGTACATGCCTTTTACGAAACCAAAGACACACAGACATGCCCTAAATCCAGCTGTGTGATCCGCAATTATTTAGTGACCAGTGCACTATAGTTTACTAAAATAGGGCCCTTAATCATCATATTTTGATAAATTATTAAATATTTATTTTTTTCTATTGCAATATTTTTTCTATTAAAATAAAATAGAATATTCTAAAAAAAGATCACAAACTTTTAAGACCAAGGGAAAGTAGAGAAGGGTTTAATACTCTCTCTGGCTTCTTATTGAAAACAAGATATCAAGCTTTTCTCCTATCTAATGTGCTGTAGTTTGATCAGAGCTTTCAGGGAAATATGTTTAGAAACAAGATTATGGATTGAATTTTACTGTAACATTAACCCAGTATGAAAGCTGATGCTTTATTTGATTTACTTTATTTAATCAGAATTCAGTAAGACCCCCTAAACAGTGCACAGCAGAGCTGTCAATAAAATCAGGTTTCTACACAAATGGGAGACTGCACTGCCACTTCAAATTAATAGGGCATGTCATGTATCCGATATCCTGCTTCAGGTTCTGCTGCTAGCTGTGTGAGCTGTTAAACGGCACCACGCCACAGGTTTCCTTCAGATCAGTTCTTGTCAAACTGGTTCTCTGGGATCTCTAGATGATTCATGTTAATCTGGATGAGATGGACCACTTAAATACCAGTTTAGGAACCAGTTTTCATGAAGTGTTATGATGCGAGAATATTGTTTTATTACAGTTAAAGTGTTCCTTTTGTTTTCTAAAGTTTCTAAATTCTCTTTTGCCCCTGTAGCCGACAGCCAGCGGGGCACCCAAGGGATCCAAGAGCGGAAAGCCGGGCTATGATGACACCACCCTACCCCTGATGGAGAAGAACCAAGGTCAGTGAATGAAACCCTGTAGGGAACTATAAATTAGGGTGGGAATTACAGGGCATACACAATATTATCACGATATGTTGGCAACGATAATAATGATATAGCAATACTGTGTGCGATTCTCAATATATTTCAAGACAGTTCTCTATAATAGTTTCTGAATCAATATTCTTCACCCCAGGTTCACCCTGTTCATTTGATTATAGCGCTTCCATGTGGAGTAATATAAGCAGTAACTTCAGTAAGTCATTGTGGAGAGTCTTAGGGAGTTTAGAGCACCTATGTTTCAATTATAATAACAATACTGATAGGATACAGTATGATTAACATCATACGATATATTGGGATATCAGTATATTGTCCCACCCCTACTATACACTTTACTTGAGAAACATTGCAGGATTCAAGTTAAACTTTCGATTTCCTATTTCCTTTTGCCCTGTCTGATAGAAGATAAAAAATGCTGCACTGACTTGTGGGATATGTGGGTGGGGTCTCCTGCATTGAATGTGGATGTGATTGATTTGATTTCTTCCACAGTTGCTTGCCTGTTTGCATGGACAATTCTAGCCAGACACCACCGGTCACAATCATTACCACCCACTGCCCTGCTCTGTACACTGTGGGTGGTAATAATGCCCTATATGATGTATTCCTGGTTAACTGTAGATTAAGGAATGTTTAATGCTGGCACCCACTATCAGATCTCACTTTAGCTCCCATAATTCACATTGCCTTGCTATGAATACACTCGTCACTGTCTAACCTCACTAACCTAAAATACTTCTGTAGAAGTTGAAGCATTATCTCTTTAAGTAAAAGTGTAAAAGTTTTGGTTTCAAAACTACTTGAAGTATAAAATTAAAAGTAATGTAAGGGGAAAAAATAATGCTGTTAAGAACAAAAGCTTAGGCCACGCCCACATGATCCCAAAACACAAAGGCTCCCTGTTTCAGCTGCATGTATGCTGATTGTAAATAAATGTTTTTTTATAGAATGTAAATATATTAAAGAAGCTTTAGTTGGAATGGAGTTTGTCTGGAGTTCTCTTGAGTCTCTGAACGGATCATCTTCATACTAAACTACATACATCTGCTATGTTCTTGTTGTTTTGTTTTTTATAAACCAATAGGAAGTCAGAATGGTATTTGTTTATACTTATCATCCAATCACAATCAGATTCACTCTGGATGAAGCGATTTATCTGGATAGAGGTTTTATTGAACGATGAGAAGCCGGAATGAAAACGAGCTGAAATGAAATAGGAGTACCGAGGCTATTTTTAAAATGTAAGGAGTAAAAAGTTCAGATGTAAAATGTAAGAAGTAGAAGTAAACAGTCGACTGTAAAAGAATTACTCCAGTAAAGTATAGATAACTAACATTTCTACTTAAGTAAGGTAATTAAGTACTTGTACTTAGGTACTTGGCACATCTGAATCTTAACTTCTAAGACTGTGGTAATGATTGTGACCGGCAGTGTCTGACTAGTGTCTGATCAGTGCATTGTTCGCTAGCTTCCATTGGACATGGCAACGGTCATTGGACACAATACTAGTTTCTGTCTGCTGACTTTTGCCATTTCAGTGTATATTGATTGTACATGTGTTCGTCCTTCATGGCCATCGCAGACATCAGTGTGCTCAACCTCTCACGCCATCTCCTGGCTGGACTGTGGAGTTTCTAACATTCAGCTTTTAAAACAGGGGTTTAAATATCATTAAAGCTTTAAAAATTTGTAAATTCTGACTGACTGTTTTTTTAATTGATTAGTTGATTAGAAAACTGACTTCAGGATAATGCTGCCGGTAAATGTGCTTTATTCCAGAAATGTATCTCTAAATAAACAGTTTTTCTAAAATATATAGACACATATGCATCCACTGAGGCTCTAAACATCTCATTAGGAGAGGAGCTTTTAACACGACAGCATTTTATGCTTCTTTTTTTTTTTCCCTCAAATTTTTGTTCTTGCTATGCCACTGTACATCACCCGTCCACAAAAGTGCCATTCCCACTTCATCCTCAACTGGCCTCACTAAAAACGTTTTCCAAAGCATATTCTGTAAAATAATTATAATAAAAAATAATAAATAAAAACAGCACCACGTGTAAACTGGGCATCTGCTAAAGTGATGATAGACACAGCCTGTAAATGCTTTGCAGGCGACAGAGGCTGTGGTGGTGGTGCTATGATACCTATGGACGAGCTGGGTCCAGGTAAGAGTGCACCTGCATGCCGTCCAAAGACCTTAAAATCAGTGTTTATTTTGTGTGGGAATGCAACCGTAAACCTTCTAACACCACCTGTGATTTTTTATTTATTTTTATTTTTTTCCTCCTTGAGAAAGTGGGAATGATTGTACAGTGATCGTTGACTGAACGGAAATCTCATTTTATTTCTCTAATCAGATCAAATATTACTATAGAGTATCATTCAAATGGCTACATGCCAACTGATGTAAACCGATATAAACATTTATAAGGCTTATTTCTATAAAAGTAAGAGTTGGAACTGTCCAAACAGGCGTAAGAATTTTAGCACAATATATCAGTTCCTGGATTTTGACTTGATCCAATGTCTCGTCTCTTGATGACTTGATGTTTTAAGATCTGGGTCTTCACTCTGATTACTGTAAGTCTTGTTCTTGACTTGAACCACAAAATTTACCACAAAGCCTTGGTCTTAAAATGGGTTTGATTTGTACAATATGTTTGACTTGACTTTGCCTGGATTACAACAGAGCTCTGGTCGTATTTCATATCAGCATTTGGACACAAAGCCTTAATCTGTACTTGGACTCAGTTACTACAATGTCTTGTCTTGACTTGGACTTGTCTACCACACAGCTTTGGCCTTGACTTCAGACTTATTTACCACAAAATCTTGGTCCTACCTTAAACTTGTTTATCATAAAGTCTTGGTAGACTTGATTACTTAAAGTCTTGGTATTGATGTAGAACCATTTACTACAAAGTCTTGGTCTTGACTTGGACTTGTGTACAACAAAGTCTTGCTTTTTTTTCTGTAAAGCTGCATTGTGACAACTTTTGTTTTAAAAAGCGCTATATAAATACACTTGAATTGAATTGTGTTTTGACTTTAGCTCATTTACCACAAAGTCTTGGTCTTAAGTGGTACTTGTTCAGCAGAAAATGATTCAAACATGGAATTGTTAACCACAAAGTGTTGGTTATCATAATTACCACAACATCTTGCTCCTGGGCTTGTTTACCACAAATTCTTGGTCTTGACTTGGACTTGTTTATTACAAGGCTATGATCTTGACCAATCTTCAACAAATGACTGTTGTCGAAACTCTTTCACTTTCTATCACAATATTAAAACATTGGTCTATACACCCACAGATACTTGTTGGAATAAGCCTTCATAGATGTTTATATCTGCAGGTTTATGTCTGTTAACAATGTAGCCTAACGAATGCTACCCTGCAGTAAACCATTTCCAACCTGGTTTTTCTAACACAGTGCCTGCAGTCGTGATTTTGGTTCTAATGCTGTCTGTGAAGTTCCTCTTTTAACACGGTGTTTGCTATGGGCTCTGGGGTCCAGAATGTTTTCTCGGACCACTCTGAGCTCTGTCCAGCAGAAAATTGTTGTTCTTTGTTCTTCAGCCTCATGTGAAACTTTGCACTCTCTGGAGACTCTGAGGAAATATCCCCTTACTCCACACTCTGTATCTGATTTCTCTCCTCAGCACTGCAGAAGTGTGTTGAGATGAACCCTGGTATCTCGAGAGAGGGATGTGTATGAAAGCCTCTCTGTACACTCACCACCCACGTTAGTGTGTTTATATATCTGTAGTTTGGTTTCCTTGGTCCGGAGAAAAGCAGAAATGAGAGATATTTTGACGTATTCGATACTGAACCAAAAAATAAACCTCTACTGAAGCTCAACGGCATGTCATCCTCATATCAAGGCTTTCATGCCCCTTACTTTTGACCTAATGAAATGCAGATACAGGTGCATCTCAAAAAATTAGAACATCATTGAAAAGTAACTTTATTTCAGTAATTCAGTTAAAAAAATGTGAAACTCATATTATAATTATATAGATATTACATTGATATAATTCATATAGATGTATTGCACACAGAGTGACCTTAAGCGCTATTTCTTTTATTGTTGATTATTATGGCTTACAGCCAATAGTCAATGAAAACCCAAAAGAACCATGTCATCTGCTGGTGTTGGTCCACTGTGTTATATCAAGTCCAAAGTCAGCGCAGCTTCTAACAGGAGATTATGGAGATGCGGATTTCATTTTCCAGCAGGACTTGGCACACTTCCCATACTACCAAAAGTACCAATTGGTCTTATATAGTATTGTAATTTTTTGAGACACAATTTTTTTTACTTTTCATTGGTTGTAAGCCATAATCATTAACAATAAAATAAATGCTTAAAAAACTCTGTGTGTAATAAATACTCATGTCATACTGAGTCATGCCACAAAAGGGCATAAAATGCCTCCCTAATGCTGCACTATTAAAAAACTCTCAGAGGCAGAAAGTAGGGGTAGTGTACCTCTAGGCGAGAGATTGTTGACTGCTAGACATGCCTCTACTACACATTCAGGAAGCTTTAGATATTTTGCCTAGTTAACAGACTTTGAGAGGTGCTCTTCGACTGATGGTGTGATGATCTGAGGAGTCATTGCGTACTGCAGTCGGTTACCTCTAGTAGTGATATGAGGGACACCAACAGCTCTGCGCGATGTGCAGGAAATTTTGCTGTGCTATATGTTACCTCTAATGTCAGGGCTTAAAACTGGATAATTCTCACCCACACACAGCAAGGGCTTCCTCCAGCAATGTCTTCGCAAGATTGTCTTTTCAGCTTTTACATTCAACCAAATCTACGCACAGGCAATAAGTCCTTATAGAAATGTCTTTTACATTTCAATTACAACCAAAATGGAACTTTGTTTAATCAAAGAGCACTGTTTCTTTTTCACTTCTTTTTAATGGCATAAAGCTAGGTCCTTAATCATAATGTCTGGTATTAGTATGAGTGTGTCTGGCACAGTGGTGTGACTGGAGGTTTTAATAAACATAATTTTTACTAGATTAAAAAGTGGACCAACCTTCTAGAACTGTTAATAATTGCTCTGTTTTAAGAAACTGATGATTTTGACTCCAATTAAAAATACAAATAATTAGCCACAGTCTGAGCTACAGCAGGTAAAAGCCTAATGATAGGTGAAGAAATGCTGTAGCTGCATGAATAATACAAGCTGTACTTTTAGGGTGTAGCTATCTTGGTGGCAGCAGTAGCTGCATTAGCATTAGCAACACTGGGAGAGTAGCAGTTACTGCTGTAGCGAAATCATGTTCCCAGTGAGTGCATGCAGATGAGGACCCGTCCACCATACCAACTCACATCACACACTGTATTGGGGCTCTGGGTAGAGCCTGACTGACAGTAATTGGACAGCGTGTGGGCTGGGGGAGCCGGGCGAACGGGAGGAATCTGGATGGTAGAGAGCGGGAGATGACTTGGAGGATGGGTAATGAAATGTTCTGCTTCGGCACATCAACACACACACGGGTTTGTATCACAAGCGTCTTGCATGTGTGTCACGACTTCTTAGAAGATACATGGTAAGACGGGTTTTATGTAACAGCTTTATATGTGACTCACAACTAAAGTGGTCTGTCTCGTCTTTCAACAGATGGATATTCCACGATTGACCAAAGGGACAAAGACTGTAAATACAAAGGAAGCGATGGCTCATCAGACCTGACAGAGCGGGAACCACTTAAGGTGAGACATAATGACAATTTAACAAGTTAAAATAGGCTTTAGTTAATGCAATATTTTAGTAAAAAATATATTTTCAGAAGTTTCTATTAACACAGATATATTTATTGAGCTAAGATGCAATGAATTGGCCTTGAACTAATTTGGACTCTACTACAAAGCCATCTTATTGACTTGATTTGTAAAGGTCTGGTTTGGACTAATTACTACAATTTCTTGGTCGTGACATGGATTCCAACTATGGCAAAGCCTTGGTCTTGAATCAAAGTGTATATCAAGTCAAGAGTCAAGACTTGGATCCAAGACAATTTGAAGTAGTCAAGTTAAGGTTTAACCTGTCTAGTGCAAAGCCTTGGTTGCGACTTAGACTGAGTCTTTATTTGGACTTCATTAGTTTTTGTGGTTAATTAAAGTTGACTATGTCTTTGGTCTGTCTTTAACTTGTTTACCACCACATATGCTTGGTCTTAATTCAGACTGGTTACTACAAAATCTGAGTGTTGCCCTTGCTCTCAGCTTGGTCTTGACTCCACCAGGTCTCTATATTGACTTGGTCTCTCTTATGGCACAACACTAAGCTCAAGCCTGAAAGGCTGTAGAAGGTCAAGTATCAAACCCCTCACCCAACCCCCCTTTCATACATGCTAATGTCGTAGACTCGTGCAGAAGCAGCCCTTCACTTCACCTCGCAAGGAATAGCCGCCGGGGAACTGGATCGAAGTTCCCGATTAGAATGACTGGGAGAGCTGTTAGGTTCATTCATGCTGGAGACAGCGAGCACTGGCCCTAAATGAGGGGAAGCTGGAGCATCAATTGGCTGGTGCATGAGTCTCTTTAGGCTTCAATTATACAGACCTCAGTCATTCAGTTCTGTCCAGCTGAAGGGATTGATTGGCCGCCGCAGTTGAGCTGCTCGATAGCCACTGGCCTTATTCATTATTAACGCTGTCTGAATGAGCTCAAGCGGACGTTGTGAATGATTTAGATTTCCTCCTGCTGTTAGCTGTTAGACTGTAGATGTCTAGAGGTATTGGTGTTTTGGCTTTCTCTTTTAATGCCGTAATTACATAATGAATTGAATAGTTATGTGTCACTCCATGGAAAGAGTGCCTTTAAGATCAGGATATTTAATGCAATATATGGGGCCACCTATAAAAAAAAACAGCAATATTGTCTTCCAATCAGCCATCAGAAACAGTAAAAACATCCATGCAGCAGAACTAAAGCCAACCAATCAGTACTCAGTAGTAAAGCCAACCAATCAGTACTCAGTAGTAAAGCCAACCAGTCAGCACTCAATAGTAAAGCAAACTCGTCAGCACTCAGAAGTAAAGCAAACCAATCAGTGCTTATTAGTAAAGCCAACCAATCAGTACTCAGTAGCAGTACTGCCCTCCAGTCAGAACTCAGTAGCAGTACTGCCCTCCAGTCAGCACTCAGTAGTAATACAGGTGATGGTTTTGTGTGCCACAGCTGCTCCCCCTTGTGTTTGATTGATGAACTGCGTCCACAGCAACAACCCAGCTTTCAACGCCTCCAGTATCACTACTGAACTTTTTTTTCTCGTTTTTTTTTTTAAACTTGTTTATTAAGAAATGTTTGTTTATTTACTGTTTTGATTTGCATGGATCCTGTTATTTTATTTGTCCTTTTTCCTCACTTACCTTTTTCTCTGAAGCTTCTTCTTTATGAGGACTAACCTCTCACTGCTCTGACTCTCTCTGACTCCTCCTCTGTCTGTTTGTTTGTTTGTTGGTTTGCTGACCCCTTTAACCCTTCTGTTGCTGCAGAATGACACAAATAGGAAGCACTACATTCGGAGCAACAGGCCAACGGTCAGTCTTGTGGACGCTTGCGATGTCAAGCCTCAGCCTGTTGACTCCTGGGTGTAAATGCATGCATGGTAGGTTTTGCTGTGTTCGTTTCTGATTCTGTTGTTTTGTGGACCGTGGTTCTGTTATCCTGCTGCTCGTCTCGAAGGTCACTGTGTGCATGATGCTTTTCACCCCATGACTAACCAAGAGAATCACCGCAGCTTTCATAACACTTCCTTCCTGTCTGTCTGTCTGTCTATCATTTTCTCCATTATATATAAAATATATAAAAGTTATTTATTTTACACAAGAAACCACTTCTTAGAGGTCATCAACGTTCATGGTTAAGGGGGAACTTCACCAAGTGTAACATTTCTGTGCAATTTATTTGTGCAATTTTTGCCATTGAATAAATTAAATAGTGTACATATAAATGTAGGTTAGAAAAAGCAATTACAAAACTGAAATTAAAAATATTAAAAAACCTTAAACATCTTAACGTCCCATCAGACAAACCAACAAAGCAAAATACATTTATCATAGTAGTGCTATTATAATCATGAATTTTCCTAAGCAGTGCTATTCTAGTCCCATACTTAAATGTCTAAACACCTCAGCAGTGCTATTCTAATCATACTATTACATCAGCAGTGCTACTCTAGTCACAAACCAACAAAGCAAAATACATTTACCTCAGGACACTATTATCATTAATTTTCCACTGTAGTGCTGTTCTAGTCACACATTTTAACCAGCTACATTGACAGTGCTATTACAGTAATACATTTACCTCAGCAGCGAATTTACCTCAATTTACCATATAATTTGTCAGAATAATTGATTTATATTTATTTTTGTAATAAAATATATCTGCAGTTCTACACCAGTCACAAAAAAATGTACAAAGGCAGACTTTTGATAAACAAAAGCTAAGAAATGCTAAATTAACTAAGCTAAGCTAATGTTACTATCCTAGCCCTGTACAGCTTGTATGGTTAGTGACCATAAGATGATTTTATGCATCTGATACAAATGATAATACTGTAGCATAATAATGGCAACTTTAAAAAGCAATAAGCGTTTAATTAATAAAATGATTTAGAAATTGGAATAGGTTTATAAATTATCCTAAATAAATGAACATATCGTTTAGTAACAGTAAAATTGACATATCTTATTTATGCTGAAAGGCTCTACTTGCTAGTAACATTGAGGGTAGTACAAATGATTGATGTCATGTCCGTACGTTAAATGGTAATTTGATAACATAATTATGGAGACAGGCCTAATAGTAAATGTTTATTTATTTTCCAGTTTTGACAGTTTAGTGGAGTTCCCCTATAACAGTGTTCTCTGGGTGAACAGGGTATTTCAGTTCTGGTCATCTCGTTCCGCTTCAACTTTACAAACACAATCTCATCACCCCCTCATCCATCCTGCTTCACCTCTTTCTGGAGCCAAATGGGTTCTGGTGTCACATCTGAGGTGTGTTCTGGTTCTGGGATACATGCTGGGCTCCACCCCACAGGGCTCCATCATTTTTCTCGGAGAGTAAAATCATGCTCTTCTGCACTAACCAGGACTTACTTAGTATATAGACTGATGATCCTGTAGTGAGGTTTAATATGCAGTTAAAGTTATAGCTGGAATATTCCTGCTTATTAACATGTTCATATCAACTTCATAAAAATCCTCTTCCATATTCATTCACTTCTACAGTCCAGCTCCTGTAGATCCATCTGAATGTTCTGCTCTAATGTTATAGTGGGTAGTGCTCTGTTATGTGCTAGTTTAACATACCATATGATAAAATAATAAAAAAAAACCTTGTTTCTCTAAAATAACATAATTACAAGAGAAAGACAAAAAAAAATCTTAATTTTCTTTGGATTTCTTTTTCTATTGGTCCACTCATCACTGTGTTTTCACACAATGTAAAAAAAAAACTGCCAGATTCACATTATGCCAAAAAGTGATATAGAGCATATCTGGAGATACAAGGTTTTTGTACTAAAATATAGTACGTGTTCTAAAGTAGTGTTTAAGTATCATGCTTTATTGAATTTGCATTATATTTTCATATGGGGCTCTTAGTTAGTCTGTTCTGTCACACAGTATCACTCGAACACTGAGACACACCTACTTGAATACACACACCTCTGTTTAAAAGTAATTCAAATATTTTTAAGTCTAAAAAAATTATATTTGGATTTACAAACATTGGCAATTAGCATACAAAACGTGGGCAATATGACAATACAATTTTGTTCTCTTAATGCACAATATAGTGAGCCTATTGTTAAGATTGAAAAAAATTGGAACTAGTTTGTAAAAGTTTGAAATTACATTGTTTTAAAATCTTTGGAAACAATGGTGAGAATGTTTGAAATTCATTTTCGAAAGTCTGATATCACTCGCTGATCAAATATCTGAAATATTCTTCAAAATGTTAGGATAACTGTTAAAAAGTTACAAATGACTAATAGCTGTAAATTACCGTCCACATTTTGGAATGCAATAATTATATGGAATTTTAAGAATATTAGACCCTTAAAAACTAATTTTAAATTTAAATCAAATGTATTAATTTGTGTTGTCTCATGTTAAACTGTAAATACTAAAACCCGACAGGTATTAAGCCTAGTCATGGACTACAGAGTATCATCCATATTTTGAATGAAGATTCTCTGTGAAAAGGAGAATTCAGTCTACAACCAAGAAACTTAAATTAAAACCTGCAGTGTTAAAACTGCCAAATATATAAAAATAGCTAAATGAATGCTATAAAAACATGATATTAAGGCTTAGCATAGGTCACCATACTGATTCAAATAATTATGCTTAATGCTTGAACAATTATAAATTGAAGAATCCTCCTTAAAAGCATGATCCTAATTAAAAGTTATGTAGTTTCTCATTAAACTCGAATAAAATATGTTTGACTGTTCATGTTCAAAGTACTATTGTAAAGAAATAAGTAATTTTATAGAAATATACAGAACATTTCTATATTTATAATACAGACGAAACAAGTTGGTGTGTCTAACTGATTGGTACTGTGTGTGTATATGTTTGTATACAGTGGTAGATGTACAGAACCGGTCAAAAATGTGCACACACCTTCTCATTCAGTGTTTATTTATATTATTTTCTGCATTGTAGATTAATAATGACTTAATGCTAAGACTTTAAAGCTATGAATGAACACACATAGAATTATGTAGGGTTTGTGCGCACCTGCTGTTAAAGTGAATGATAACTGACACTGATTGGTTTATTTCACATTACGCCCAAAACACACCCATGATTAATTACGACAATTAATTTATGCCTTTTAAGAGTTTTGAGCTGCTCAAGGCATAGACACACACCGACACGCCCTAAATCCAGCTGCGTAATTGACCGGTGGGCTGTAGATTGGTCCTTCATTTTTTATTTTTCTTTGTTCCTGTTTTTTTTTTTTTTTTTTTAACTTCCTTAAGAATATTCCTTAAGAAGTTCCTTAAGAACTATTGTTGATGATGAGTGCACAATGTAAAAAAAAAAATAACGAAAAATAAGAAAATCACCTGAATGGGAAGGTTAAGAAGGTCTGTCTACATTTTGACCGGTCCTGATTTAAAAGAAATTTAATCATGTTTTAATCTAATGATCTGTTGCTGTCGCTCCCCGTGGCTGATCTCGTTTCCAGGCTTAGCCGCAGAGAGACGCCGCGACATCTCAACTACAACTTCGGATCTCCCGAGACACAAAGTCACCACTGCCATTTTCTCCGCCATCAGCCGGGCAACGCGGACTCATCAGCGGATTTTTACAAACGACAAGAAAAACGCAACGAGGCATCGAGCTAAACTTTCATACAGCAGCAGCAGCAGCCGCCAACCTTCGGCACTCGTTTTACTTTTTGGTGCGATGAAGTGAAACGACAGACTTTTAAACAAACAACAAAACATCATCAACTACAACAAGAGAACCTGTTCTGTATTTCTCACATTTCTCACATTCCCACTGAGCGAGGAGAACCCGAACCCCAACCAGCCAAGCCAGCTGGACCTGAGCGCACTGGCTACAACCGCTTCAGCTGTTCTTCACTGATGGATGGATGGAAAAATGAACTAATTGATGAATGGATGGATAGATGGATGGGTGGCGGATGTATGTAGCAGGAAAGAGAAGGTGGTGATGTGTACATGGATGTGTTATTGGAAGGAACTGAAAGAATGAAAATGGAGAACATGGGCAAACAAAAATTTGTGTTTAAAATGGAAAAAAGTGACATTTAATATTTTTTTTTTTTTTGGATGTGTAGTGTGTTTCTATTCTTGTTTGAGTTTTGAACAGAAGGTTATGAAGGTTGTGATGGATTTGAAGGATGTTTGTGTTTATATTTACAGGAAATGGAATGGTTGGTAAGGTTTCTATTTGAAGGATCTGGAAGAAGCACTTAGCATCTAAAGGTATTGATTTTATGCTAATTTGTCGTGGCTCCTCATGCATTGCTTTGGTGTATACTACACTGTGTGTTTTCTGTCTGTTCTGAGGTGTATCAGCTCAAAAAAATGCTAAAGTTGCTTCCAATCAATGAATGTTTCAGAAAAAGGTCACAGCTTCCCATTAGTCTCCAATAGGAACCAATAGAAACTGATGGGACGCTGCCTCTCATTCGTTCCTATTGGTGACAGACTTATCATTTTTGGTGCTACACCACAGCTCAACAGGACTGTTCCGCTCACCGCTAAGAGATTGATTCGGGGAAAAGCTTGCGGGTGGATCAAGGCGTCTATAATCCTGAATCTGAACCTAATCGTTTCCTTCACAGGTTTGCAGTATCTGCGAAGAAATGAAACTGAATTGAATTCGTTTAGTGTGAAGGGAGTTTAGCGTTTCTGTGACCGCACTCATCAAGAAAAGAATTTTATATATATTTTTTTTGGTTTTCTACGTGTATATTAGGGTTGTAAAATGTAAAAAAAAAAAAAAAAAAAAAACAACAATATAACGCTCTTTATTCATTGCTCGGTGTATCCATAAACATTTCACATGCAGGATCGCATGCAATGGATAAAGCATCGCCTTGATCAAAAATGAAAAAAAAAAAAAAAAAAGATAATTGCTTAATTTAATTGTGTGTAACAGTAAATGACTGCAGAGTCGCATCGTCTATTTATATTCTATATTTTCGAGAAGTGAAAATCTTTTATCGTTACTGTTCCACATTTCGTACAGACATAAAACCTGGTCACTTGCCAAACGGATCGTTCACCCAGATGACTGGCGCTGTAGGTTTGGTCACGTTACGGTCGTGCGTGGAGCTGGTCAAGTATGACATCATGTATTGATATATTATTATTGTATTATGTCTGTTTGTGGTGTTAATCAACATTTCCATGCTGTGAAGGGAATATGTGGACGGGCATCCTGTCAGGCAACCTGGCTACTAAACAGGACTAAAACTGAGTTTCTGGTTGAACTCTGGGAAAAACTGTGGGGGGAAAAAAAAAAACTGCCACAAATGGAGACCAGTGCTCCCGAATGCTTACAAAGCGGACACTGGAAGGACTTTTCTGATGGCGTCATTTTTTCCAACATCCGCTAAACGAGCAGCATGCCCCTGCTGTATCTTCTGAGCTCCATAGTCTGTGACTAGTCCATATGTGACTGACACTCTACTCTGCTTGCAGTTTTCTTTTCTTTTCATTTCTTTTCTTGTTTTTGTCCTTTTTCTACATAGTGTTATACCAGAGATTTCTAACGACAGAAAGTAACCGTAGCTTTGTGTATTAACTTTAATTTTGAAAGATGAAATATATTCTATATCCCCGCGTCGAGAGCGTCTCGTGCGTGTCCATGGGTCATGTCATGTCTGTCTGTTCCTGACTGCCTTTTTCGCAGTACACAACCAAAGGATTTTGGTATTGTACAGTACAGTAATATCCATAAAGTCAGATCCGTGAGCGCCAACTAGTGTCGGATTGTATATTTCTAAAAAAGAAAAAAATACAAAACCTGGGGGGGAGGAGTGGGCAGCATGGAATCAAGAAAGACAGAACTTACCTTTGTAGATAACACAAAACTACTCAAAGCGTCCAAAAAAAAAGAGAAACTACATGTACAACTTGGTAGCAAACGTGTTTGTAACTATCATGTGCCTTAACCCTTCTCTGTGTTAGATTGACAAAAGAGTTAACTGTTTTATATTCAGCTCTTTGTTGTTCTCCTTCCCCTCTATTGGACCGTAACCCTCCCCAAGACCCGCCCCCACCCTCCCCTTCACTCACTCCATGTCTTCAGTGTAGTCTTAGACTGGTGATGGGTGTTGCCTTGTATTATTGTATTATATACTTTAAACAGAATAGACACGTTCAAACGGGGTTCATGCTTTCGTAGTGCTCGAAAAAGACACAGCATTCACAGAATGTATTACATTAATTTTACTAATACCCGGAGGATGAAAGGAGGAGGAGAAAGGGGTGGAGGAAGAGGAGGAGGCCTGCACTTGTTAGAATCAAACAGAAAATACAGATTTGTAGAGTTATCACTTTGGTGTGTTTTCAATAAATCATGCCTGGATAAAAATGCTTCCGTATTCATTTGGTTTTATTTTATTACTTAATTTACTTTTAAACTGTTAAATGCTAATATTATGTTTGAACCACTAGAAATATTAGAGACTGGTGACACCTATTGGTCAAACATCAACATGATCTTTTACATGAAGCACTTGTTAAGTATTTGTCTACAATGTACACAGTCATATAAATATATTAACACACACTTGTTTCTACGTTCAGCTCATCAGCTCTAGTGATATTATGGAACACTTAGTAGTTCTATAATTACAGGCTGTAGTTCTGTATCTGTTTCTTTACTTACTTTATTATTATTATCCTTCTATCACACTGTTCTTCAATACTCAAAATCCCACAGGAGAGAAAAAACTACCAGAGATGCAGCTATTATTATTATTTTGGGTGGTGACTGGTTATTCTCAGCACTGCAATGATTAGCATGGTGGTGGTGTATGAGGTGTTAGTGAGTGTTGTGCTGTGTGTGTGTTAAACTGATTCAGCAACAGATTCAGATCTTCTGTCTCTGATTTTATTTTATCTACAGGGTGTTTCAGCTGTAGGTAGGAGTGTGTAATAGAGTGAAGGACAGTGAGAGATTAAACACAGTGTGTGTTGAGCTGGTACAGTGAGTGGATCAGATACAGTAGTGATTAGCATGGTGGTGGTGTATGAGGTGTAAGTGTGTGTTGAGCTGGTGGTACAGTGAGTGGATCAGATACAGCAGTGATTAGCATGGTGGTGGTGTATGAGGTGTTACTGTGTGTTGAGCTGGTGGTACAGTGAGTGGATCAGATACAGCAGTGATTAGCATGGTGGTGGTGTATGAGGTGTTACTGTGTGTTGAGCTGGTACAGTGAGTGGATCAGATACAGCAGTGATTAGCATGGTGGTGGTGTATGAGGTGTTACTGTGTGTTGAGCTGGTGGTACAGTGAGTGGATCAGATAAAGCAGTGCTGCTGGAGTTTTTAAACACTAACACCTCATACACCACCACCATGCTAATCACTGCTAATCACTGCAGTGCTGAGAATAATCACCCTTATAATAATAATAGCTGATCTGTGGTGGTTTTCTTGCCTGTGGGGTTCTGAGTATTAAAGAACAGGGTGAAAGGAGGATAATAATAAGTATGCAGAGAAACAGATACAGAACTGCAGTCTACAAAGAGTTCTATATGATCAATGGGGCTGAAAATAGAAAGCGAGTGAATAAATAAGGTGGTCATAATATTCTAATATAACTGTGTATAGAACCACATTGTGTATATAAATAAAGTATGGGAGAAACAAGTACAAGTTAGGCATACAATATTTATATTTCTGAATGATGATAACTACATGATTGCAACAAAGTACTTTGCTAGATGATTATAGTAATTAAAATATTGGTTCAGAATGAATCGACTGGCTGTAATATTCTGTGTGATCATACAGAGAAGCAAATATAGCTTATCTTATTTTCCAGTTTTACTGACGGAGGATGTTTTAAAGGAGAACTCCAATGTGATAATAGACTTGGGTTGTAGTGAAACAACATAATGAGTACAAACTTTTGTCGAATATCTCACCTCCGCTCTTCCCCAGTGTTCCCAAATACAGGGCTTTTGGTCGATGTTCCCAACAGGCCTACAATGCTAGTGATGGGGGCATAGAGTTACCCATGCAAAGAAATTAGTATTTTTACACCATTAACAAACTCAAAGTAGCTCCACAATTTATTGATAGAATTCTGAGGGTCCTGACATTTAAAATAAAGCATATTGAAAGTGCACCGATAATAATAAGTTCAACTTACACAACACCTTTCCCAAACACAGGGAGAGGGAAAAAATGCGTAGAAGGAACAAGCTTCTGGGAGTAATGTGAAAGAAAGGAATGTCTTTAACAGTAGAGTTTTAAGTTGCGAAGAGGAGGAAGAGAGTTCCAGGGTTTAGAGGCGGCAGCACTAAAAGATCTGCCACCTAGTGTTGAACGTTTGGTTGAGGGTAAGAAGTAAGAAGCCCAGAGTTCGTAGAGCGAAGACAGCGAAAAGGACAATACAGAGAAATGAGTTCAGACAGATATGAAGGAGAACTTTGAAGGTGAGGAGAAGGATTTTTAAATTTAATCCTAAATTCAACAGAAAGCCAGTGCAGCTGCTGGAGAACAGAAGTAATGCGTGCTGCAAGATTCTGGATGTATTTGAGACGAGTTAGTAGTTTAACTGGGAGACCATGTATAACAATACATTTATTATATAGTTATAGTTTATTTAAAAACACTGTTGTTTCAAATAGTAAGTTGGCTGATGAGCACAAAATAAATATGGGTGGGACAGGGGAACACACTACAAAATTAAATCAGCTGTTGCTGGAAATCTATAATATTCATGCGCTTTTCAGCTCACTTACTAAACAGTGTTTTTTTATAAACTCCGTTCTCAGTGCATTGTTTTAAATGGCCCCTTAGAATTCAATCAATAAATACAGTTTAGAGCTACTTTAAATTTATTAAATGGTGTAAAAGTAGTGAAATATTTTTATGGGCAGCGCTATGCCCCTATCTCTAGCTTTGTAGGCGTGTTAGGAGCATTGTTTACTTTAGAATAGACCGTTAGACAAAAGTTTGTACTAGTTATCATATAAGTGCATTTTACACCAAAGTTCTCCTTTAAGTGACTGAAGCTGAATGAAAGTTCACAGTGTAATTCTATCCTCACTGACGCTGTGGTTGAAGCTACGTCTCACTGGTGAACTTCAGTGAGTGTGTGTGCAGCACCGGAGATGGCCTGTGTGACGATGGACAGGTGTTTGTGAGCCTCGGCCCAGTCCTCCTTCAGGCCGGTGGTCCGAGCCTTCTCCACAGCGTCGGCCAGGCCTGGAAACGTGGCCACACCCGACGTCCTGGACGCCCAGATAACGTGCCTGCAGAAATGAAGACCAGTGTTCAGTCAGAGTGTGTGGTCAGTCCCACAGATCAGTTTCCACTGCAGTTCAGAACCTTACTGATAACTATTTTACTTTTATATACAGGGGACGCTGCAGTTAAATCACCAGTGAGTTGATGGTGTCTGATTAAGACAGGTCTGAGCTGAAACTAATCCAATTTACACCACCAAGTTTCTTAAATAAATCTCACGGTTTTAACAACATTTGGTTTCTAAATATTATCAAAATGCAAATATTTTCTTAACCTTGAAATCTAAAGCAAAAAAGTAAATAAAACAATTTATAAACTAATTATAATATTTGTATTTTTGATGTTTGGTTTGATTTGGGCTATACACTTATTTCATTTAAATTGCTGTATTTATATAGTATATAAATACACTGTATATAGTATATAAAATACACTATATTCTTAGTGTATTTATTTCTGTGTGTCTATATTTGTACTTATTGTGTAATGTTATATATGTATGCAAGTATTCTGTTTTTCTGCCAATCTGCCAAGACTACCAAAGCAAAAAGTAGATTAATTAAAAAAGCCAAAACTATGAGGCATTAAGGGTAAAAAAAATAAATAAATAAATAAAAAAAAATGTATACTATTGGGCACAAATAATTAAATAGAAAAATAAATAATACAAGTTATAATATTTGTATACTGTTTAGATTTGGGTTATACACTTACTTAATTTATCTTTCTGCGTGTATATACAGTATTCCTTAATGTATTTATTTTCTGTATTATTTACTATTTTTATTAATGCCTACATTGCTTTGTTTTTATTTCTGTATGTATATATTTGTAACTATTGTATGTATTATTTAATTATTTCTTGTATTATTTTATGTATTTGTTATTTAATAATATATTTATTCTGTGTTTATGAGAACATTCTTATGAAGTTTTTTTTTATCTTTAAATTCTTTTTCTTAAGTAGGATTTTGTGTTTTTTATTTTGTCTCTGTGTTGACACAAAAATCTATAATCTCAGATCTCAGCCACTCTGCACTTCAACCTGTTAATCTGAATGTAGCCAAACATCTGATTTTTTTTCGTCTCATTGACAGACAGATCTGAATTTACATGAATAATTAAATATTTATAAAATTACATAAGACACTAGTTGAAATTACACAGATGACACTATCAAAACCGGCAAACATTTATTAACAAAAATGACTCATTTGATGTAATTTGGTGTCTATTAACATCATTAGCATTTTTGACAAGTGTTATTTTAAGATGAATTGATCTGTTAATTGTATTGATATATTTATGATATTTGAATATAAACGGTACCTGTATGCGTATTTGTTTGGGAAGGCCTGTGGATCCACGAACGCTCGGTCCAGCAGCATCAGCTGATCATTAATGCGCCGCGCTTTCAGAGGCCTGAAGAACAGCAACACTCATTCAGCACCTCATCTCTGTATCAGTCTACTAACAACTGCAGCTTTATTTAGAGAATCCCCCAATAACAAAAATAAAAACTATATGAACGGATGGGATTTGGCCAACATAACCGCAAATAAAAGAAAAAAATGAATGAATCAGGAACAGATCCAACAACATATAACCAAGGTTTTGGCCAGCTAGATTATTAGATTGTGATTATTATTAGTAGTAATATCTTTATATGTTGAGATGATGTATTTTAAGTAAATTAAAAAGCACGAGTCACTTTCTCTTACGTTTCGTTTAGAAGGTCTGAGCTGTGGATGACGCGGTCCAGATTAGCAGCTGCATTACGGAAGGACTTCACTGCCTCCTTTAAGGGCTCTGGAATAAATATAAATATATTTTTTTAGGGTTTTTCCTCTAAAAGGTATTTCGTAAAACAGAATACAGAATTTATAAGTGTTCCACATTTTTTGTCATGTTTCACACTTTAATTCCTTTTTTCTTGCCCCTCATTGTTCAAACTTAGATTAATTGCCTCAATTAAAAAGGCGTAGAAAGTAGCTCAAGAACATACAACTCCCAAACACACATACAGTATCACACACAATACAACATTCACAGATACAAATGCACCATTATATTTTATGTCTCAGTACTTTTAATCGGTTCCTACACAGTACACAATAGGTAAGAATGATGAAACTCTGTTTTGTTAATATAAAATATTAGCCATATTTCCACTTCAATATGTGTTGTAAAAATCCGGCACGTATAGTATTTCTGGCAGTGCCATTCTGTCTCAACAGCCAGATCAATATTTATGCCACTTTTATGTCAAACAGAAGAAAATGACAAATAATTAGGGAGTAAATGGCAAAATGGATGTGAGGAGAAATAAAAATAAACAGCAGCAGTGAGATGAGTATTTCAGTGGTGGAAAAACAAGGTAACAGATCTCATTCATAAGACTTGTCTCGCAATCATGAGGTGCTTTAATGAATTTAATCAACACGCCTACAAACACTGCGTCTGTTTTCAGTCATCTGTAGTGAATGATCGTTGATGAGCTCAGCTGCAGCCTGAACTCATTTACAGATTCTGACAAAGATTAAAGTGAAACTTAATGTGAAGCATCTCTCTGTTGTGCATGCGTATCAGTGACAGTATCATTTAGACAGATGTAAGATACGGGTGACATTAAAACAGATTGTGTGAAAGCATCACAGTGAGCACTATATCCTCAGATTAAGAATGTTAAGATGCAGCACAGAACTAACTCTAAAAGGACAGAAGGTGCTGGTACGAATATTTTGGTTTAATTACTGACCCGTGGAGATGCCGTTGGCTTTAAGAAGCTCTTCAAAGTTTTCCACAGTTCCAGTAAGGTATCCCTCCAGACTCTCTGCATAGTCAGTGCAGTTGAACGGCAGCAGAAGACTATCAGCCAATCGCAGCAGGATATTCCCGGCCGTCCTCGCCACTGTCTGGTGACTAGTGAATCCTTTACAAAGAGAAAAAAAAATGCAAAAATCTACCATGCTGTTCTGCTCCAATACATTTAAATGCTGTGGAACATCCATGCTGCTACTTTTGCACTCTACAGGAATTCATGTTGCTGCTACTTTCCTAGTTTTCTTACTGTATTTTTTCACTATAAGGCTCACTTAAAATCCCAATTTTCCCGAAAATCTAAATATATCTCCTCATAAGCTGGTTTACCTTATGTATGAGTTCTACCAGTCAGGTATTAAGGAGCAGTAAAGCCACTTTTCTGAAGTACAACTAAGGATGGATGCAACAGTATTACCTTTAGCTGCTAACCACAGCGCTAGCTCTATCTGTTTAGAAGCGTATATCGGACTCTAGTCTGCGTGTTTGCAGTGTTAAAAACAAGCTACGTGGGACAAACCGCTAGCTGATAATGCCCTGGGTCACCAGAACACTCAGGGTTCCTCGGTCTAGCTCTATCATCCGCTAGTGCTGTGGTTAGCAGCTAATGATGCTGCACCCAGCCTTAGTGCTGGAGAAACTTCACTGAAAACTCACCCTTAGAAAAAATATTGGAAATCTAAGCTTACTGTAAAACAAACGGAAGCACCCAAAAATTACTCACCAAAATAAATAGTTTTCAGGAGAAAAATCTGTTTCCCCCTATTAAAAGGGAAACATGGTGACACCCTTGCTCACTTTGATGTAGGCATAAGTACTAGTGTCGCTTAGTCTATTTATCTATTTTACTCTTTATATATTTATCTTATCTTACATAATAATTGCTCTTTTAGGTGAAACTGGACCGTGAGATCACAATTGTGTTCCACTTTCTGTGCCACATGTGATGTGAAGGACAATAAAGTCTCCTTGACTGCTTGAATCCTTGAGTAAAGTTAGCGTTTTGAAGAGTTTCATGAGTGTTGTCAACGTTAACACGTTAAAAATGCATTCAATTAATCTGGAAACTTTTTTTTTTTATGCAGATTTATCACATTACCAAGTTTGGTCACAACCTCCTCCTGTAATTCAATCATTTCACAGAGCCTGGTGACATTTTAGCAGATTTTCAGTGGCTTTATTTAGTGGCTTAAATACAGCATTATTAACTACTGCAGAGTTCAGAAGGAAACATTTTTTATTTATGCTGATATATAGATTAAATCTAAGATCTCTCTCTCTCTCTCTCTCTCTCTAATTTATTTTACTTTAAATATCTCCTATTACAATCTTTAAAGCTATTAAAAGGAAAGGTGAAATTAATTGTGATTCATCGCAGAATTCTGTTGTGATTCATCTTTTTTTTTTAACATTGACAGCACTAGTTTTTATGACTAATTAGACAGCTATCTGTAAACTGTGTACAGTATTTAATCTACACTTTTTATTATTAAAACAGCACAGCAAATTAATAGGCAGGTAGGATAGTAGAACAATAGTAATGATGACTGGCCCACTTACCTGGATCAATATACTTGGATGCATAGTCAAACGTGTCGTATGCAGTGTGGTACGCTGGGTAGATGCGTGCTCTGGTTTTGCTCTGGAAAAGAAAAAAAAAATAGCTGATATTACAAATACCTCTTTTTCAGGTCTAACACTCTTTATTAATTCTTTATTAACAGTAAATTAGGCATATCTAGATTAAATTTACTTCAGGAAACCACCTCAACACTTCACACAGTATAATAAAACAGTGACAGGGCTCCTACTCGGTCATAGGTGTAGGATAGGTCCATAGATGTGATTCCCATGTAGTGGATAAACGGTGCGTAGTCACTTCCTGCTCCTGTCAGATATCCAACACTGCAGAAACAATTAACAACCAACCAGGTCACCAGTCAGAACCAAACATATCCTGTACTCATATTTTCAGTAGGGTTCAGGTCTAGAGAATGTTGCTTCATGCCACAGAGCTACATCAATCGAGGTGTGGATGAAGGACCACCAGCCATATCAAGACCCAGACCTGAACCCCACTGAAAATCTCTGGAATATAATCAAGAGAAAGATGGATGATCACAAGCCATCAAACCACCAAACTGAACTACTTGAATTTTTGTACAAGGAGTATAACGTATAAGGTCTCCCAAAAACAGTGTGTAAGACTGGTGGAGAAGAACATGAAGACACATGAAATCTGTGATTAACATTTAAGGTAATTTCACCAAATATTAATTTCTAAACTCTTTCTAATTCTGCAAGTAAACGCCCTAAATGACCATTTTTAGGGGGGAATTTAGGAGAAATGTTCACAGTACTTTCTAAAATAAAACAACAGTGTTTATTTTTACTCAAACATATACCTATAAATGGCAAAATCAGAGAAACTTATCATTTTAAAATGGCCTTTTTCCAGAGCTGTATTATTGCATAACAACAGAGTATAAGACATTAGGTCTCCCAAAAGCAGTGTGTAAGACTGGTGGAGGAAAGCATGCCGAAACAGATGAAAGCTGTGATTAAAAATTAGGGTAATTTCACCAAATATTGATATTGTTCTTATTTTGGGAAAAAAAAAAACATTTCAAATGATCATAAACTGATATGATCTAAATTTTAATGTTATGTATTTTAAAAATTGGCTTGGAAAAGCCAACCTATTGTTATTTTTAATCTCCTTCTTCTATTTCTTACTATTATTATATATCAGGTTTCGTAGTTTTGTACAACCAATGTTTTTAGGTTTAGACATTTCCCCATGTGACTTTTTCAAAATGTTTAAATGGTTCTAGAGGTGTTTTTTTTTTTTTGCCAAATCCACAAAATGTTGTAATCCTGCCATTTCGTTCTAAATACTTTAACAAAAGTTTTACACAAAAACAGCTTAGAAACCATTTAATGTTTTCAACGTTTTTCAAGCAAACTGAAAGTTAAAGTTCGCTCACAAAATGTTTCCATTTTCTTTACAACTGCAATGTGCTTCTGTAGCTACTAGTGACAAATGAGAACTAAGATAAATTAAATAAACTAAAAGAGCTTTACTTTGGGATGAGTCCGTAAGTGGGGCTGGTCCTGTTGAAATATTTGAGCCAGTTATCATATACAGATACGGAGGATGAACCTGCTGCGTTCACCTGAGAACACAGAGAGTGATTCAATCTTACAAACAGCACAACAAAACACATTCAACTTGTGACAGTTCCTAAATAAATGTATATATCATTTATTATTATTCTCTTAAACCCACACATTTTCATTGCTTCCCAAATTTGATGGTTATACTTGAGTGTTTTATACATGTTACATTAGCCAACAATACATAAGTAAATATGTATTAAGCTAATAGATCACCTGCTTGGAAGCTGTGAAGATGACATTTTGTGCAATCGGTGATGCAGAAGCTCGTAGAGTGGCATTAGCTGGAGAACAGAACAGAACACAGGCTTATTTTCCTGTCATTACTTGTGATTACTGTAACAGTAAAAAATCCATGAAGTAGATTCATGCTCGATTCATATCTCTCCACAATTTTACTCTCAATGTGAAATGAGTAAAAGTGTGGAGAACTTTAAACCAGTATGAATCAACAATTAGTGGTGTACCTGAAGAGTTCTAAAATGAAATAAACATGTCTGTTCCTATGAACTGATTATAATTGCATTTATATTGTGTAATGTTTATACTTTAATTTTATTAAGTGTACTTAACTGTACTAAAATGGAACAATTTTAAATATACTTACGTAAACTTTAAACATACTTCTGGTATTTAAACCCATATTTATATATGTTTAAAATAAAATTCCTTAGTGCTACAACTGTACACTTTACCATAATTGTAATAAAATTATCTTTCTAAAAAGATAAAGCATTTGTGTAACTGTGTAAATGTAAGATAATGCGTACTTTAAGCGAATTACTACAGTAGACTGTTTTTGCAGTAAAAAAAAGTTTTCTGAAAACAAGCATTGAAATGAATATTAAACTACATATACATATAAAATTAATATGTAAACATTTTAAACTAAGCAAATTAACTTTACAGTAGTGTTTTTATTAAAAATAAACACTACTAAAGTGTGATAAAAATGTCCTTTTAAATATAATATTAATAAATCTGTTAGTATATTTACAACTTACTTTACAGACATTTCTCAGCATGTTTTAAAAACAATTAAACAATTAAGTGCATCTCTCTACATCCTGTTCACTGTATGATACCAAAAGGCCTTGAGTCTTACCAAACACAGAGATGTCCACATTGATGTAGGCCACGGCCCGCTGACTAAGTTTGCTTATATATTCCTGTAAACACACACACACACACACGCCTTCATATATCAAAGTATAAATGACTGAGTAGCCTGTTTACTGTTGCTGTTCTGACCTCTGCATATTCAGCAGATCCAATCAGACCGAATTCCTCCGCCCCCCAGCTCCCAAAGATGATTGTGCGCCGAGGTCTCCACTTTCCTATTGGACAGAAAGAGAACCATTGATGACTTGGGGCTAAAACCTTCCATTGTTTGGTCGAGACTTCCCAAATTTTTAATTTGGGTCCGGACCAAAGTAGCAGGTGTGAATGGGACGTGAACCACGCCAGAGTTTGGTCCGACCTGACACGGTAAAAAAGATGGAGGCCGTGTCATTGTTCCCGTTCATTTAATACAAAAAATGAAGCCAAAATCCTCCTCCATGTTGGTGATCCCGAAACCCGAGTCTGAGTCACAGTAGAGACCAGAGGAGGAAGAAAGACTGTTGAGAGACAGCCTCCTCATTTAAATAACCCCGCCCCTGAGAGCTGCCTCCACAGAGCTCACACAGTCATTGGTCCCACCCATACAGTCATTGGTCCCGCCCCGGATATAGGTGTAACCCAGCCCTTTTACAATAACCACACCTTTTTTGAATAGAGCTGAATAACGTTTTAAACAACAAATTCTGTGGGGATATAAAATGTAACAATATAAGCAGAGGTTACACTAGCTGCTGCATTTAAATAAAGGAGGTAGAATTACAGTATATTAGAAAAAAACGTGATTGAAAGTTGTCTGTTTTGCCATTGAAACCTATGGGGATGGGTGGGGTTACACAGCTTTCTGAAACCGAACAGCAGGGGGCGCCCGACCCGTGGTGGCTTCACTTTTGAGAGACGATGCTCTGTCCAGCTATACACAGTCTAGAGGTTTTTCTGTCTGGATCTTCCAAACTATGGTCCAGTTTGTCTGCAGTGTGAAACCACTCTAGATGGTTCAGACTTTTAGACCACTGATTTTTTTGCACTATAAGGCACACCGGATTATAAGGCACACTATCAATAAATGTCTATTTTTGGAAAAGTAATTGTAATGTGTTGATTGCTAATATTGAAATAAGAAATAAAAAATATAATGAGAAAAAATGTATTTTTTCTGGTCTATTTTCATACATAAGTCGCACCTGATTATTAACGCATTATTTTTACAGTCATACAAGTTGGACGTTAATCTACATATTTCTCTCCTAAAAAATGGTTTAATTGTTAGAGTAAAGCGCTTCGATTTATTTACAGTTAGCTTAGTGGGAAAGCTACAGTCTAAAATACTCCCCTCTGAACGGCAAAAGAGCTAACTAGCACTTAGCACAGTATGCAGGTAATGCTAATGCTGCTCCAGCAGTGCTAGCCGGAGCGACATAAGTGTGTTGAATCTGATAATTTCGATTTGGGTCACTCCAGTATATGGTATTACATGGTATTGAAATCAGATACATTTCTGTTGCACGGCAATGCAGCGCTGTCTGAACGACCAGATCAGAATTTATGCAACTTTTATGTCAAACATAAAGAAAAAAACAGAAAATTTCTTCAAATAATACTAGAAGACTCATGTTGAAGCCTTGCAGTGTTTCTAACGAATTGGCCGAACTTGGCTACAGATCACAGCTGCAGCATCAAATGAAAATAAAGAAATAAAACCTGACCATGGCTGAATAACGAGACCTTTTCAGCAAACTGTAGCAAATATTCTGCAATGAGCTGAGTCACAGTCTGGACTTATTAATATATCTTAAGATTCACAGAAGTATTAAAGTGAAACTTAACGTGAAGCACTGCTGTGTCACGCATGTGTGTCACTTACAAAGAGCAAACTGTTCAGACAGATGTCAGATATGGGTCACATTAAAAAACATAAATAAAAGGAATCTGAGGGGAATTGGTTTCACTCTGTAGGTGGGATGGGCCTGCATGCAAAGGGGAGTCAAATTTTGCCAGTGAAGTAAAATTCAGAAAAACACCTGAAAATCACCTCCCCAAAAGTATTATACAAAGCAAAAAAAATAAGTACCGTATTTTTCGGACTATAAGGTGCACTTAAAAACTTTTAATTTTCACAAAAATTGACAGTGCGTCTTATAATACGGTGCGCCTTTTGTATGGATTTTACTCGTCAGGTTGTAAGGAGCAGTAAACACACACTCCGTGCAGCGTTATAGAGAGTTTCAGTGCTATACAGAGTCCAGAGCCGTGCAGCTCCGAGGCTGAGCAGCAATAGCATTAGCTAGATGCTAACCGCTAAGCTAGCTAGCTTATTCACTGAGATCAGTATTATCTAAATTTTACTCGTCAGGTTGTAAGGAGCAGTAAACACACACTCCGTGCAGCGTTATACAGAGTTTCAGTGCTATACAGAGTCCAGAGCCGTGCAGCTCCGAGGCTGGAGCAGCAAATAGCATTAGCTAGCTTATTCACTGTTCAGAGATCAGTATTATCTAAATTTTACCCGTCAGGTGTAAGGAGCAGTAAACACACACTCCGTGCAGAGCCGTGCCGCTCCGAGGCTGGAGCAGCAATAGCATTAGCTAGATGCTAACCGCTTAGCTAGCTAGCTTTTTCACTGTTCAGAGATCAGTATTTTCTAAATTTAGCACTTTTAATACTGCTGGAGCAGTATTATTAGAGTTAGATGCTAATCGCTAAGCGTTCACCGTTCAGAGGTGAGTTATCGGCCTGTAAGTCTGTGCTGCTTTGCCTGGCTAGCATTAGCTAGATGCTAAGCGCTAACTCTCGCAGAGGTGAGTTTTATCAGCCTGTAATCTGCTTGTTTACCGTGTTAAAACAAGCTACGGGGGACGAATCGCTAGCTAATATCTCACTGTCTTACCAGAACACGCAGGATTACTCAGTGTAACGCTGTCGTTTAAGTTTGGGTTAACTTTACTAGTTTAGGTGACTAGCTAGCGTGCTAGCAGATAGCTATGCTAACGCTGGTGCAGCAAGCCTTAGTGGACATCTGGAAATCTAAGCTTACTGTAAATAAACTGAAGCACGTTACTCACCCAAATAAACAGTTTTCAGGAGAGGAATCTGTGTAGATTAATATCCAGCACTCGTTTGACTTTGAAAGAGCTAGATTTATAT
The DNA here is from genome assembly GCF_023375975.1 of Astyanax mexicanus. Lineage (NCBI taxonomy): Eukaryota > Metazoa > Chordata > Actinopteri > Characiformes > Acestrorhamphidae > Astyanax > Astyanax mexicanus. Next base: position 7,288,818 of record NC_064429.1, read on the forward strand.
ACTGAGACGCTCCACCGGCAAGCGACCACCCCCGGTGGGGGAAGGGAAACATGGCGCCACCCCTGTTCACTTTGATATAGGCACCCTTTCTAGTGTCACTTAACGCGCCTTATAATGCGATGCGCCCTATGTATGGAAAAATAGCAGAAAATAGGCGTTCTTTGCGTCTTATAATACGGTGCGCCTTATAGTCCGAAAAATACGGTATAGGGAGACTCTGTCCACGTATGTGATGATGGCAGGACATGATAAGAGTTCTTTACTCTGCTCACTAAACTGCAAAGGGAACTTTACACTAATTGGACTAAATATACACAAGCTAACAAACACAGAATGGTTTACTGTTCATTGCATTATTGTGTATGCAGTCTAGGGCCGCACAATACAAAAAAACATTCAATGAAATTGCAATGTTTTTTTTTTTTCGACAATACATATCACAATATTAAACAATACAGGACCCGTGATGGCACCAGCCCTGCCCCCACATGCGTTTTTTGGGTTATTTTTTGGGGGGATTAAAATCTTATTTTGGCTGTAACTGGAAATATCTGTGCAAAACTGTGCCAGACTGACATGCACAGCCTTCCACCGCAGCATTTACAAGCACGTGCACAGCCATGTGTAGGCAATGCGGTCAAAAATCTAAACATTTCAACATGACGTGTTTGATTTTACATTTTGATTGAATCGCCTTATTGCGCATGCGCACATTGTGATGGTGATGCTTAAATGATGTATCGTGCAGCCCTTATTCAGTCCTTGCAATTTTACATCTCACCTGACTTCACCTTTTCACCCAGGATTCTGGTGATCTCCAGCATCACCGCTGTCCCACTGCTGGGGTCAATCGCCCCATGGACCCAGCTATCCCTGTGATTCCCATACATCACATACCTGTCTAAACACACAAAAAAACACCACTCAGAATTCACAGGCAAAAATACTTACTTATTACACAAACTTAAAGGAAATGCGTGAAAAGGTTAAAAATTAAATGGGCAAACTAAAACGGAGCTCGCTGCATGTTGGTGGAAAAGAGGGAAAAAAGAGAGAGAGAAGAAAGAGCTAACCTGGCTCCACACTGCCCCAGATCACTCCCATCACATTAGCGGAGTTCCTCAGCTCCCCAGCGTTGTAAACATCTAGCTTTACTTCACTGAAAGCACAGATTAAGAACATATAATTTACTAACCTGTTTGGTATCTTATGTTTGCTTCCTTTTTTGCAGTTTTGCAGAGGAGCTTCACGGTATTAGATCCCTGTTACTACAGTTTTAACTATTTTCACATCATTTTTGAATCCATATAAACACGTAGATTAGAGGGATCAGGTCCACTTGTCAGCAGAAAATAAAATACGCCTAAATGAACAAATACCAGGAATTACAGATTCATTAGTGTCAGGTTCACACAACTAAACAAATATTCTTTACCGCAGATTCACCCTATTTATTTGATTAGCGCCACCATGTGGAGTAACTTTGGTATGTCATATTGAGGGGGCGAGTTTAAAAAAGTTTAAAGCGGTTCAGTTCAATATACTCTCCTCTGAGAATATATACACTCCTCCTCTAGTGCAGTTATCGGCTAATGTTAGTTCTGCTCCAGCTGCGCTAGCCAGGGTGAGCAGCAGGCTACAGTCCGATAATAGTCACATCTGAATGGCCAAAGACCTAGCACCTAGCCGAGGTATATAAATATAATATTTCCCATGAATGGGGAAAAGGTGGTTAGCGGCTAATGCTACCCCAGCCCCGGTGCTGATGAACTAAACTGAAACTGAGCGGCTTAACTGGTCTTTACAACCTGTCCTTAAGATAAAGACTACAACGTCCACCGTACCTGTCCTGATATGTTGATGCATCCCGGAATCCTGGTCCACCAAAATTGTATGTGCAGGGAAAAGAGCCTTGCCAGTCTGTAGGAGCTGCAGATCCACCAAGCTCACTGCCACAAACATCACACAAAAATGTTAATTGGACTATAAATGCAAATATTAAATCCACCGTAGAATTTAAATGAGGTGGTGAATAAAATCAGACATATAAAAGACATTATTACTGTTAGACTAAACTGATTGGAAGATGGTAGTCAAGACGTGATTTGTTATAATATTGCAGTGCCATATAAATGGTACAAATGGAAAACATCTAGAGCCCCATCGTACACCGTGTGCAAGTTGGGCTGTGATGCTGATATCTTACAACCCGTCAACATATTTTCACTCCATGTGCCCGCACCATTACAATAGCGTCAGAGAGAAAGAATAAATCTACAATGATGGGCATGGTGGTCTGAAAGTGAGGTGTGTTTAAGTAAATATCTGACATGTTTTTATCTTGGTAGCAAGAAATACAGGAGCTCCACTGACTGATTAAAACCCTGACAACAGTCAACAGTCAGCCGCCCAATCCTATCTTAGTGCATGTACACTTTTTTCTTTTCTTTAAGGGAATGGCAAGTGACAGCTGAATGATTTATTTCATGTTACGTTCAAAACACACCCATCGTTAATTAAGATAATTAGTTCATGCCTTTTGCGCATTTCAAGCTGCAAAAGGCTGATTTTTTTTACGTCCTTACGATACCAAAGACACACAGACACGCCCTAAATCCAGCTGTGCAATCCGCAACTGACCGGTGTCCTCTAGACTGCTAAAATAGGGTCCTTAGTTTTCTATGATAGAGCCAGTCTAAACCTACCATATCAAGGCCTGGGCATCCCCAAAACCTATTGGCTGGATTGGAATAGGCGGAGCCCCATTGATATTCTCCTCAGGAATCCTGTATGTATCCTCTGAAAATAAAAAGAATACATTTGGATTTGTTACGTGAGTTTCAATAGACACCAATGGCAAAAAATTGTAAAGACAGATTTAAAACCACATGCAGGTCGAGGTAGAACACATGGTTACTTTTGGCAGCCAGGTAAGGTGTCAGCGGGTCTCCAAAATCACTGGTGAAACTTCCTCTTTCTGCACCAGATGGAGGGAGGTACCAGGAGTGAGGGTAAGTCTCGTTTTCATCAGACATCAGGCCGTCGTTGATGTCATAGGGATCTGTGTAGACAAGCACCCCGACCACCCCGAACGGAGCCGCGTTGATCGCCTGTTCAATTAATCAACAAAACAAGAACAATCAATGTCTGTAAACTAAAATAGCTCATGAGTATGGCTAGGCCTGTCACGATTACTGTATTTAATGTATATTTTTAAGGTATATTTTTAAACCCCATTGATGGACACAAGCCATCAAACGAAGCTTAAGTTTTTGCGCCAGGAGTGGCATAAGGTCACCCAAAAGCAGTGTGTAAGACTGGTGGAGGAGAGCATGCCAAAAGCATGAAGTCCACCAAATCCACCAAATATTGATTTATGAACTCTTAAAAAACATGGAAATCACTGCATCTTTTTCATTATTTTGATCATTTTCTGTAAGTAAATACTCTAAATGTCAATATTCTTATTTGAAACTTGAGAGAAATGTTGTCAACTATTTATAGAAGGACAATATTTATTAAACTTAAACATATACATATAAATAGTAATTTCAGAAAAACTGATTAGTTTAAAGTGGTCTCTTATTTTTCTTTTTTTTTTCCAGTAGCTGTGTGTGAGATCCTATTAGCCCAATAGAGCTGGTATGACAGCTTTATTTAAAAACAGTGTTTATTGATACAGTGCATATTTATAAATATATACATACATATGTATGAATAAAACTCAAGTGTTCAGAAAGGAGACTGGTTTGACTAGTTTTTACATGCATTAAAACAGAAGATATCCTTTAATTAAACAGCATGAAACTGTGTGCGTGTAGTGCCTACTCTCGCTCACACATCTGATCAGAGGAGAACAAAACAGCTCATCTGGTTAAAACATCTCAACATCATGTTTACTTATCATGTGATAAGTTGAGGACATAATTATTGTGAAAGACGCAAGTATGTCAATACCAAAATTAAGTTACTTTACTTGTGGTTTTTGTAGATTGTGTAAGCATTTTGAGTGTAGTCATTTAGACATATCGTACTTTTGCTCCTCGTCCTGCTCCTCCGTATCTGACAATGGCGATGGTTCCACTGAGGTCCAGTGTTCTGTTCAAGAGCTCGTAGTCACTCACTTTCCCCTGGTTAGCATACACCAGCTTCCCCTACACACAACAAAGGGATAGAGCACAGCAGCCATTATACAAAAAAAATTATAATTATACAATATATTTTATATTATTAAATGTATCCCAAGGAAATATATAGACTTTGCCATATTTGTACAGAAATATCTAGTAGATATAAATAGAAACATATTAAATAAATAAAAAAGAAAAAGCTAAAAAAAAATATGAATAAATGAGTTCACCATCTCATTATTGTCATAAGATGGTGTTTGAGTAGCAGTTATTTATTTGCAATCCATACAAGATTATATTATGCATACATTAAAAAAGGTAGAAAGGGCATATTGCACATTAATGATCTCATTCTCAGTGTTTGAATTGTAAGATGTCCTTCATAAAGAATGGGGCAATAAAGTTTATTACAGCATCAAAACTAAAACTGATTGGTAAACAGACACTTAATTGTCTTCTTGTTCTGAGTATTTCTGGGATGGGTAGGGTAATATTATATATATATATATATATATACATACATACATACATACATATATATATATATATATATATGTATATATATTAGGGATGCAAATTATCGATTAATTCGTTAATCATTAGTTGATTGATCTTATCGATCGACTTTCGATTAATTGATAAGCGGCGTTTTTACCTGAATTTTAGTGTTTCAATAGGGCCTTTAAAAATACCAGCTAAATAGTTAAAACACTGAGCTCAAAAAGTATATATTATATTATGATAATTATATTGTATTATATTATATTATATATTCCTCAAGTAATTATGCATTAGGAAAAGAAAGCAGACTTTTTATGGTATAAGAAAATACATTCTTTAATTTAAAAAGAGAAATAAATTAAGGACTGGCTCAGTTTTTGCGTTTTTGTAACATTAGACATATTAAAAAAAAAAAAAAAAAAGAATAGAAGAAATTAAATAGAGAGCCAAACAGATTATTATTGAGCCTATAGATTATGAAGAAACTGCATCTAGGCTATTAATTAGGAAATCCTCAACAATCCTCAATGCAATGAGATCCTGAAACCCTGTACCGTCAACTGTCTTGATTGGCATCAAATCTCTCTTGATCATGCTGCATATCCTCTCTGTAATGTCCTCCGCCCTTCTCTCATCACACGCTCGCGCTCTCAGTGAAACTGTGACGGTGTTCAAATGATAACTGAGTGAGCTAGTGGAACTGTTGTATTTCAATACCGCATTACACAGAGAACATTTGACTTCTTTGCCTAAATTAACACTGTTGAAATGGTCCCACACCGCACTTATTTTCGCCCGCTTCATTTTGTTTTCAACCCTGGTCTCTCGCGAGTCGTGTTCACCTCTCGTTCTCACGCTCTGTTCAAGTTACTACAGTAGCGCCCTCTAGCGATTAATCGCGAGTAATACATTTTGTTCGAGCAACCTCTTGATCGACAATTAATCTAAAGTCGATTAATCATTTGCATCCCTAATATATATATATATATATATTAGCGGTGGCACGGATCACAAAATTCACGGTTCGGTGTGTATCACGGTTTGAGGTCTACGGTTTACGGTTTTGTACGGTTCTTGTTTTTTTTTTTTTTTCTTTTTTATCTTAGCCCCATAATACACGCCGTTACACCAATGGAACACTGTAATAGTCGCTGAAAAGATTTTACTACCATAGCACTACACTTCTATGACATTACACAGTGCTGCCTTTAGCAAAGCATTACATAATAATACATAATACATAATAATAATAAAAATAATGCACAAACTTGAGTTTCAATTTACTCAAAGCACGCTGTTTTAACAATCTCAGAAAGATAGTATTTTGATAGAACAAGAGGGAAGACATGAATGATTTCAACATGTTTTACATTTATTACTCAAAAAAAGTGTCAGGAATGTGTGCTGCCATCTGGTGACATCCATCTACAGGAACCTTTTTCAATATCACAGAATAGAAATTGAAACATAATATGAGCCCACCATCCAACCAGCTCAACAGAAAACAAAATCAACAACTCTTCTAATCCCTGAGAGTAAGGATGTATTTTTTTCCACTTGAAATTAAAGTGCAGTGCTTTGAAACATATGGCTGGATTTTTTAAACCTAAACTTAAAGTGCCATTGTTATATTAAAACAACTTAGAACAAAAACACACAGACACCATCAGTGTAAATATTGCAATAAAACCCTGCACTGCACTGTTTAAAACAGCCCTCCCCTTTCACTTAATTCTCATATTCTTCTGCATGAAAATCAGTTTGTCAACATTTTCTGGCAAGAGGCGAGACCTACTTGCAGTGACAATGTCCCCTGCTGTGGAAAAAACACGCTCACTTGGCACAGATGTACCTGGGACAGCCAGGTCACGTTGTGCCAACTTTGCTACATGGGGATACTTATGTGCGTTGGTTTTCCACCATGCGAGGGGATCTTCATCCACAGAAATGCAGCTTGTTTCCTTGTATGAGGTGACCTCTTCACGAATGGTTTCTGGCAAAGGCTTTGTACTTCTTGCCTCTGTTGTAAAAAAATCAGCAAAAACTGTTGCCATGGCAGATTTCTTGTGGGGAGGAGAGGTCTCTGACGGCTCAGATTCCGCTGCTGAGGATGAACTGGCTGCCTGAGCTTCACAGTGTTGTTGAGCCTGACAAGAATCAGAAAATAGACATTTAGGAAATGTTAATGACAGTGACACAGTTTAGAGCTTTGATCGGGCCCAAAAATGCCAGCCCGACCAGGCCAGAGCCGTTCAGGCATACCAACGCTATGAGCGATCCACCGATAGAAGAGGGAGCTAAAATACAGAGCAGAGCCCAGAGGAACGGCTAATGCGAATTTAATTATAACAGAAAAAAAATATGAAATTGGCAAAATCACCAACTAAACTAACCCCAAAATAATAACAAAAATATAATCTAACGAATTTCAAAAGATAAAAACGAAATAGTCAACACAACAGTAGAAAATCAATAAACTAATATAAAAAAACGCTAATGCTAAACTGCTGCCTGATTATAACATTCTAAGTTGTGCAACTTTTTTACATCACAGTTTGATGTGTTACTTTTCTATATTTTGATGATCACGCCATAGCTTTATATAAAATAAAAATAGCATTAAAAACAGACGCCTACATCATGGATATTTTTTTTTAAGGCCGAGCCCGCCGGCGAGAGTGTTGGGAAATCTCGGCCGACCCGGGCTGAGAATCTAAACTCTAACACAGTTACAGTATGTTCCACAGGGCAGTGGGGAATATAAATATTACAAATGCAAAAAAAAACTTTACATGCAGTTTAGAATTGATAAATAACATTTAGGCCTATTTTAGATAATATACATCATAAAATCAAAATAGCTTACCTGCTCTTCGAGGTTTACAATTTCCAATGTGAGATCATCCCAGATTTTCTGAACGCAGGCTTCATCCAGATAAGGCAAGGACTTGAACCTGGGATCCAGTGCTGTGGCTCTGTGCAGATAATCCTGAATACTATGGTCACTGTATCTGCTTTGAAGATCCTTGGTGATGGCTGCCTTGGCATCTTTGATGGTGGAACTGTCGTCTGCACGTGGTGCCATTGCTTTCAGTACCATCCTCTGCAGTGGCATAATCATTGAGACAGAGGGAGATGTTTCTGTGCTCATCAGGGTAGTCACATTCTTCAAAGGTTTAAGAACATCAATGAAGCCCTCTGTCAGCTTTGTTTCACTGTCGGTTAACAGGGAAATGTCCTTAGCTTTTTTTTTTCATATTTTTGTCCGTCACCGCGGAATAGAGGGCCGCCTGTTGCTCCACATAGCGCTCTAACATATCGTATGTGGAGTTCCAGCGCGTTGGCACGTCGTGAATTAACTTGTGGTCTGGCAGTGTCAGCATGTCCTGCTTTGTTTTCAAGATGAAGGCGGCTGTTGTGCTTCGATGGAAAAAAGTGACCACCTTTCTGACCTTCGCCAGCAGTCGTGAGATTTGGGCTGTAGAGATGGCGCTTTTGGCTGCCAGGTTGACTGTGTGAGCAAAGCAGGATATCTGTGGCCCAAGTCCCTCCGTCAAACCTACTGCATTCACTATGTTCTTGGCATTGTCAGTCGTGACAGGGATGGTGCCGTTGTCCCTCTCCAATTTCCATTCCTCCACCACCTCTCTTAGCTTTTCGGAGAGAAATTCGCTTGTGTGACTCTCATATATTGGGCGCGTTTGCAATACGCAGCTTCGTAACTCCCATTGGGGAGTAATGTAGTGGGCAGTCACTGTAAGGTAGCTTTCGGTGGACCTGGAAGTCCATCCATCCGTCGTCAGAGCTATTTGGCATGCCTCAGATAACTCCTTAACTATGTCCACCCTTGTCTCTTCATATAAGTTCGGTATCACATTGGTGCCAAAGTATCTACGAGAGGGCATGACGTACCGCGGCTCCAGCACCTTTATCATATTCCTAAAGCCTTCACCCTCCACCACGCTGTAGGGCTGCATGTCCTTTGCAATGAATATACCTATGGCTTTGGAAATTGATTTCGCCTTGGCGGTGTCCTCAGCCAGGGGCTGTTTAAATGCCGCGCTGATTGTGAATGGCTTTTTGGCAGGCTCTCCTCTCCTCCCCTCTACTGACACACTTGGGTGATGTCTTCGTAAATGGCCGGTCATATTGGAAGTGTTTCCACTAGCGTATGCAATGCGGGTTTTGCAATGCTTGCATATTGTAACAGTTCGATCCACGTTTTTATTGCCAGTATCATCGTATGTGACGGGGAATCCGAAATGATCCCACACACCTGATTTAAACAAAGCTGGGGCATCCTTCATCTCTGGCCTAGGCAGCCTGCCTTCTCCACTCCCACTTGCCATGTTTGTCCACGCCACCACAAACCTTTGCTTTCGCTTCTTTGGCACGAATGAGAACCACGTGGTGACATACGGGCATTTGGCTATAATGCGAATTTCGAACGTCTGGAGAAAAAAAAAAAACGTGGACCCTGTACGGTTTACACACGCCCCGCGCCGTGACAAGCAAACCTAATATATATATATATATACATACACACATACATACATATATATATATATATATATATAATATTACCCTACCCATCCCAGAAATACTCAGAACAAGAAGACAATTAAGTGTCTGTTTACCAATCAGTTTTAGTTTTGATGCTGTAATAAACTTTATTGCCCCATTCTTTATGAAGGACATCTTAAAATTCAACTCAAAAATTCAGAGAGAGAGGGAGAGAGAGAATTTTTATAAAAAAATTTTTTACTAATTTAATAATATCGAAAGAAATATGGCAATAAAATTAGGAGCAAATGTAATCTAAAACTATGCAAATAATCTGAGAATTTAGTATTATTTTGAAAGTCAAAACAAATCCATACATATTCGATACATTATCAGTTTAGCATCAAATATGAATCATATTATTTAAATTGTAGATGCTCTAAACTTAACCTGCGGTGAATAATATTGATAATATTGACCAATAAATCCATAATTTCTGGTATTTGCTTATTTAGAAGTATATATCATCTTCAGTAAGTATTTTACAGAACTGACTTACATATCAAGTATCACAGTATTGTGATAATCTCGTATTGTGAGATGCCCTGCGATTCCCAGTCTGGATTCAGTCCGGAGGCTGATTTGCAAAAATGTTGCCTTTTGAGTTAAAATGCGAGTCTTGCTACAATGCTACAAAATTGTTATATCTCATTATTGTTTTATCTTTAAGAGACAAAGGCTTTATCTTTTTTATTTCTTTAAATAATCATAGTCTTATAATCTGATGTAACGTCAATTCGGCGCATTGTTTATCATAATCTAGCTGCAGTTTGGATGAGCAAGGTTGATTTTATTGCACTGCAATAGAATGTGAATTACAATAAGGCTGTAAAAATGTCTCTCAAGCCAATTCATAAAGCGTTAGTGTCTATAAAAACCCTTATCATCTGCTATCTCTTACTGAAATTACACTTAAGGCGTTTTTAGGTGGCAGAAGGAATTGCTCTTAGTGAATTCACACTAGAGATAAGACAAATGACTGAGACACTTAAAGTGACTCTAAGAAGGTTTTAATGATATGGGGATTTGGAGCCATCTCTGGTAAGAATGTGTAAATGCACATAGCATGTGGAAGAGCACTTTAATTAAGGTTAATGTAAAAAAACTGCAAGCAAAAATTGCAAAAGTGAAGTGTTTACTCGAGAATTTCTATTTTGGCATTTTTTAACTGCCCCCCTTCTTCCCCCAGTGTTTACTTTAAGTGTGAAAACTCATTGTCGTACTCAACATTTTACATTTTAAGGTATTAAGAAGCAGTAAAGTCCAGTGTTATAAAGGAGTTTCAGTGAAGTTTCTCCAGCACTAAGGCTAGAGCAGTAGTAGCACTAGTTGCTAACCGCAGCGCTAGCTCTTTTGAATTCAGAGACGAGTATACTGGACTGTAGTCTGCGTGTTTGGCATGTTAAAACATGCTACATGGGACGAACCACTAGTTGATAGCGCCCTGGTTAACCGAAACACTCAGGGTTCCTGTTTTCCCGCTTCACATATGTTCGCTTTAAGTGTAAAAACATATTGTCGTCCTCAAAACAATCTGTCCCGGCAGAAAGTTAAATAACTACTATATACTTAAATTACTGCTACATGCAGTTAGCATGCTGCTAGCGCTGCTGCTATCCACGGAATCTAAGCTCACTGTAAATAAATGGAAGTGCTTTACTCACCCAAATAAACGTTTTTCAGGAAACGTTTTTCTGCTTCCCTATTAGAAGGGCACCATGGCGACACACCTGTTCCTTACTACTGTCACTTAAAATGCACCTTATGATCTAGTGCACCTTATGTTTAAAAATAGAGATTCATTGCTAGTTCGCCTTATAGTGCGTAAAATAATTTTTTTTTTGCTAATATTTTTACAGTATGAATGGATGGAGCTAAGCTTTTTCAGGCTGAATGGGCAAAACTAAATATATCATTTGATTTCTATACTGTGATGGTCTGAAAAAAAAAAAAAAAAAAAAAAAAAAAAACAGGAAAGAAGTTGTGTTTATGAGAGGTACCCTGGCATGTCCAGCAGGTCCATAGGCGGCGTATGGCTGCACCACTTCTGGGTCCTCCTGGTCTGGAGTGTACGCCTTCTCTTTCTCCTGGGCTTTGAACAGCACGGCATTGGAAGGACTTACTAAAAAAAAAAGAATACACATTAAGGAATTCTTCTGCATTATTATCAGCATATCAGAACGATGGAAGAGCAAATGCACCTCTTGTATTTAAACTGAAATAAGTTCACAATCCGACCATGTGGTTGGAACTCAGGGTAAATTATTTAATTTTCAGATTATTGGAATTATGTGGAAATGATACGGCTGTATTAGATTTCTATGAGTGGGCGTTCCGTTCAGACACCCTGAGTGACAGTGAGCTGAACCGTGAGCTGGGCAGTGGTAGGCTAGGAGAACGGATGTGCAATATATATACTACTACTACTACTACTACTACTACTACTAACTGTTGACATACCATCACAGCATCACTGTGCTGAAGACTTTCTCTCTCACACCCGCTCGCTCTGTCACTTACACACACCCACACACCATATGCAGCTACACTAGTGTACATTTTATCTGTTATAGCTCTCAGTTACACTCAGTCACATTAAAATATAATCAGCAGATTAAAATAAAAACTGATTATTTTATTTACATTTAAATATTTATTAATACATGCTTAAAAGCTGGTAGGTTACAAGGTTTTTATATATGTGCACTGTTTGATATTTGTGCTGGTGATTTTAATGTTTTAGTTCATTCTTAAGCAAATTAAAAATGGCTTAAATATAATGTTTTCATTAATGTGCTCAGTAAGCAATTGTTATTCTTTAAGACACGCAGGCCAGTACAAGATAAGACTTTTACAAAAATATTTTTGTGGTTAAATAATTTGTTTGCTTGTTTTAATACCACATCTTTTTTTTTCCTTTTTACTCTGAATTTATCTGGCCAATTGTCCCACCAATTTAGCTGCTAGTCAGCTGTATATCTCCCCCCAAGGAGGGCGAAGACCAGCACATGCCTCTTTTGACACATGTAAAGCCAATCACCACATCATTGCTGAGTGGCCAGAGCTATCTACTCTGTTCCAGCAGCTGATGTGCAGCTACATGACCAGGATTCTAATTAAATAAAAAAATATTTAAAAATGACCTAAACATTACTGCATTGCACAGAATCAGATCAGAACTTAAATTCAAGTGACTCTAACACAAAAAAAAGTATTGGAACTGAGACACCTGTTTAATTATTTTATTTTTTTTTTTTTAATTGAAGGTACTAAAAAAGCATGTATCCTGCCTTTGTTGGAATAACTGTCTCTACTTTCCAAAGAAGGCTTTGTACTTAAGGTCAGGATGCTGCACCATCATCCTCATCCCAAGTAATCCCCAATGCTCAACTGTCAAATCCCAAATTCCTGAAATAAACACAATCACTGAAGAGAACACAGTTCCTCTGTTCCACAGCTCCATGCTGTGGACTTTATACCCCTTTAGCCCAAGCCTGGCATTGGGCATAATCATATTTATTTGCTCCAGAGAGCCCTACTCTATTGTCTTTACAGGGACTAGACACGCTGTGTTCATGTGTGTGTCAGCAGTGGGTGCGCCAGTTTGGGAATGTTTTCATTAAAAGGAGTGTCCACAGACGGCTGGAAATATAGTATACACCTGCAGGTTATTACCAGTAGAGTTACCACTCACCCACGGTGACAGTATTTGGTGTGTCTTTCTTTGGAAAGGACAAGTAGACCCGGTAATCTTCCCTCCATGCAGCATCCAGACCACTGTCTTTATCCTGCCACCTCTTCAGCATGTATTCTACCGTGGCCTCGTCCCCAGGCGTTGTGGCCATGTGAGGAACCTCAGTCAGTTTCCTATGGATGATTAAAATCAGGTTGTTTTTAGTGTGCTGCTGTAACAGCTAAACCTGAATTTTTTAGGTCTGCAAAACATTTTCTGAATGTTACACTTCATTTTCTTAAAACATTAAAAAAATAAGAGACCACTCAAAAATTATGAGTTTCTTTAATTTTATTAAATTAAAAACCTCTGAAATATAATCAAGAGGAAGATGGATGATCACAAGCCATCAAACCAAGCTGAACTTTTTGCACCAGGAGTGCCATAAAGTTATCGAAAAGCAGTGTGTAAGACTGGTGTAGGAGAATATACCAAGATGCATAAAAACCAGGGTTATTCCACCAAATACTGATTTCTGAACACTTAAAACTTTATGAACATGAATATGAACTTGTTTTCTTTGCATTAATTGATGTCTGAAAGCTCTGCATTTTTTGTTGTTTTAGCCATTTCTCATTTTCTGCAAATAAATGCTCTAAATGACAATATTTTTATTTAGAATTTGGAAGAAATGTTGTCTATAATTTATAGAATAAAACAATAATGTTCATTTTACTCAAACAGATACCTATAAATAGCAAAATTCATGAACTGAAGTGGTCTCTTAATTTTTTCCAGAGCTGTAGGTTATTAGATGAACTAGGATGTTCTTAGAACATTTTTAGCGTTTTTAAACGTCTAGTAACGTCACTGCAACATCACTTGTGTCCAAGTTTTAATTTGTAGTTTTTGTAAAATGTTACTTTTAACGTTTCCATTGTGTGTGAATCTTTCGGATGACCAATAAACACTAATTGTGATGCACACTATTATTATCTCGCACGTTTTCAGAACACTCTTGAAACATCGCTTCTGAAATGTTACAGGCTAACCTTCCAGGAACAATTACAAAATGTAGCTTAATATCCTAATAATGTTCTCTGTTAGCCTAGCAGTTAAAAAAAGAACAATGTGCATTAGCATTAGTAATGTAACTTAAATAACCATTTTAATTTTCTGTGGAAGTCAATGTAAAAATATGTGTTCTATTATTTTGAAGCATTTCTATTGGTCCATTCATCTATTATCTTAAGATCTAAACTAAATATGCCAGAAAGTGAACCAAGAACTTCTCTAATACCTTGTATTCTCACTTTACACTTAATATGCAGTCATACATTTAGTTAGTTTTGGATTATTCTATAAAGACACACTCCAAGAACAACTTCCTATGCAATAGTAACATGGACAATACAGATAAGGTTAAACATTTGGTTATAAAGTACATAATTTTTTATTTACTCACTTATTTAAAGCTCTAACTGATGCTGAACTCACCTGAGGTTCTCCTGTATCTTCATGTTGTCCACCTCAGCGATGAACTTCTTGATGAGGCTCTCGTCCACGTTCTGAGACAGATCCCGCACCCATTTGGGCGAGTTGTCCTGCTCGATGCCGAAGTGTCCGATCAGGATCCCCACGGCGAGGACGGCCAGGCCTGCGAAACCAAACAGCAGGATCTTCTTCAGCATCCTGAAGGTTCTGTATCTATCAGGAGTTACCTGTGTTACCGCACCTGGCACTAATCAGATCTGTGGCTTCGTAAACAACGCCGGGTACTTTAGTAATAGAAGGTAGTGTTGAAAGAGTGTGACGTGTGGAAGGTTATGGCCTCAAGATGAAGGTCACAAGGGTGAAAGATATGATGAACAGATGATCCTCAAAAGCCCACCTATGATAAGGATCAATCCAGCAAGTCCATAAAGTTTACTAATTAACAGGGCTGGGTAGAGGAGATTAAAACCATCCTCAAACTACGGTAAAGGTCTCTCGAGTTATCTTGAGTCCAAAAACACCTGATGTACCACCAAGTAAGTTGGCAAACTTTATTGTCCATCTGCTCTAATAAATAATGTTAAAGCTCAAATGTAAGAGGTGAATACAATGGCAAATAATGACAGAATGCTTTTAAAATGCTAAACTAAGTTATTATGAACGAAATGTGAAAAAAACAAAATTGAATTTAGGAAAAAGGAAGCTCCTTCCATCAATAAAAAAACAAGAAAGATCCATCAAAACTACACTTAGCCTTACGAAATATGCAGCTACAATCCACCTCTGCTAACCTGGTTAAATAAATGATTGTTGTGGACTTTCAAGTTGGACTTTACTCCCCTGAAAACTCACACACACCTCACACAGCTCGGTTCAGACACATGGCCTTCAGAAATCAGGAACACGAAAAGTCTCATTCTTCTTCTCCTCCCGTATCAGTTTACAGCATCTGTAAATTGAACCATATTAAACAGACCTGATTATGTGGTGTCTGATAACAGGCAACAACACCATGCTTAAATCTATATTGGAACTATTTTCCTATTGTTGCAGTGTTATTGCAAATTTTATAGTGCTCTTATATTGTTTGCATTAATTACTCTTTTTTTTTTTTTTTTTTTTTTTTTTTTTTTTTTTTTTTTTTTTTTTACAACAGATGATGTTGCTTTACAGAAGTAGCTTTGGCTGCTGCTGGTACTTTAGCTACAGTGGAACCTGTCTGTTCTTATGATCGGGTGTTCTGATATAATCACAAATGATAAAAAAAAAAACAGAAGAATAACAGTAGCATTAATATAAATTTAGTTTAATAATAAGTTAGGCTAAAGTGACAGTCTGTAAGTTTTGGGTAAGACTGTGTAGTTGCATAAACCATGTTAAAAAGTACTTTTATAATAGGCATTGTTGTTTAGTCTCTTTCCTGAATGGATGAATGATTTCTGCGAGAACCTTATTGCGCTATTTTTATCTCTGTTTTTATAATTAATATATTTGGCTTTTCAGGAATAGTAGAAAGACATTGATGCCATTTATTATGATATTTAGATCTTTTCTGACTCAAGAACATGTATATATATAAAAAAAATAATAATAAAAAATTAAAAAATACATACAAACACTTAGTATGAACTGGATTACACACATGGCTAATGCAGACTAATAGGGATGAACAGACTACAGTTACAGACTACAGTTATTTTTGGAGAAAGATTAAAAATCTAGAAAGGAAGTCATGAACACACAAAGCTTTTACATACTACGCATCATAATGTTTAATGTGTTTTGTTGTGTTTCATTTATTATTGATATACATGTGAATAAAGAATACCACATCTTCATAAAAAAATGTATACATATGCCATCAAATTGGGAACAAATCATGTGTAGCTTGACAGAATAAAACCAATAAAACGGATGCTAGCTAGAAAGGAAAAAATCCTTAAATACTACATCGACTACTACTGGTAATTCTATGAAAATAAATGACTACCCATCATATCCATCATTATATGATGTTAAACACTGCAGCACATGATTTTGGAGTAAATAGGGCTTTAGCTGCTAAAATGTGCAATCTCAGAAATTGAACAGCTCAACTTTTCTAGGACATGTATAGCAATTTAAACTGGCTATGCTAAACTGTACTATGGGTAAGTGATCTTAATGATGGGTGTGAGTGTGAGTCTCGGTACCATGTTATGGGCTGATTCCCTGTCCAGGGGGTGTTGCTGTTTCGTGCACAATGATGATTCTGAAGAGGGTACCCACTGAAACCAAGACCAGGAAGAAGCAAAAACAGACAATGAACGCATAAATACTATAATTTATAGCATTTTTTATTGAATAAAAAGCTTTCTTAACTGGGGTTTACCAACCCAAGTCTTGGAGCGCCTCTTCTTCTACACATTTTTGTGTTTACCCTGCTCTCAACACACCTTATCCTTAAACTCCTGCTATCGAGTTAGGGCTCCAATGAATTATTAATTTGGCAGTCGATTATTTTTCTGATTAGTCAACAATTATTTTTCCTATAGTCTGCACACCTGAATGACACTCTGTCTATGCTATAACACAAAAAAACTAAAAGCCTTTTTCCTTACACTGTAGATTAATACTAACGACTTGAAAACAATTAGGGGGGACACATGGAATTATTCAGTAAAAAAAAATAGATTCTTTGAAGATTCTCTCTTGCTTAGATGACAGCTTTGCACATCTTGGCTGGATTTTTTATTCAGTCAGCTTTATGAGGTAGAGTCACCTGGAATTCAGACTTTCAGTTATCAGCTGTGCTTCATCTAGAGTTAATTACGTGAATTTATTGCCTCTTAATGTGTTTAAATGCATCCGTTGTAAAGTTGTGAAGAGGTAGACATGGCATACAGTAAAAAACGCTTTTTTAAATAATGTTCTAATCCATATTATAAGAAGCAAGAACTACTCAACTAAGTAAAGAAAAAAAAAAAAGAAATAAAGCTCAGTCAATCCGAAACATTTCAAAAACTTGAATTAAATATTATTAAGTGCAGTCGCAAAGACCATCAAAAACATTATGATGAAACTGGCTCTCATTAGGTCCGCCCTAGGAAAGAAAGACTAAGAATTAACTTATCCCTCTATTGTAGGATAAGTTAATTCGAGTTAACAGCCCTAGAAACCGCAAGTTAACAGCTCCCCAGATAAGAGTACCTAAATGCTTCAGAGTATTTTGGTTTGTTCAACACTTTTAAGTTTGTAAATTAAGAACTCTAGGCTCGCTAGGTTAATTAAATTAGCTAAACTAGCTAACGAGTTAACGTAGCTTGTTTGCTCAAAACGTTAGCTTAGCTTAGCTTAGCTATTAAACCAGCTCAATGTAACCAAGCTTTTCTTACGTTCTCAGGTAAAACTGCTGCTCTTCTGAGGAAAAACACTGATATAAACTATATTTACCAGTAATAAAACATAAAGTTATCCACCAAAACTATCAAAAAACGTAATAATTTAGGTAACAAACTTAACCAACCTAGTAAACCCATGGCCGGTCATTCTTCTCCCGTTTCTCTGAGACCTGCCTCGTTCCCGCCCAAACCGCGAGACTTCACGGTACCTCTATTTTTAGATTTTTTTTTTTTACTAATAGCTTAAAATATACAACCTATGTGTATTAAATAAATAAAATAAAATAAAATAAAAATCGACTCACTAACCGGCAGTTTATAATAATAACAACAACAACAACAACAACAACAACAACAACAACAACAATAATAATAATAATAATAATAATAATAACAATAAATAATTATATTTATTGCTTTACTTAGCTGACAATCTTATAATACAGAATAATAATAACCAAATAATAATAATAATAATAATAATAATAATAATAATAATAATAACAACAACAATAATAATAATTATTGTTGTTGTTATTATTATTATTATTATTATTATTATTATTATTCTGTATTATAAGATTGTCAGCTAAGTAAAGCAATAAATATAATTTTGCCATATTTCACACATGCCATGAAAATTAATTAAAGATTTTCAATTTAAGAGTGATTAAGTGGTATTTATTGTTTTGATGTTATATTGATGATGATGATTGATAACGATTAGGAACGTGTGCATCAAATTGGATTTTAACTATCTGGGTAAAATTTTATTAAATTAAAATCTTACTGTCTAACTGTTGCTGAACACTGACGTAGTAAAACAACTTTTATAATAATAAACAAACAAAACAACAACAACAATAATAATTGTTGTATTTGTTGTTGTTATTATTATTATTATTATTATTATTATTATTATTATACTGTATTGTAAAATTGTCAGCAAAATAAAGCAATAAATATCATTTTAACATGCATGTTTACACATGCCATTTTGTCTAAAATGTAAACAAACGTTTTCTAAAAATAAATAAAAGATTTTTAATTGGAAGTAAAGTTGATTTTTTATGCTGTTTTAATGATTATAAACGTGTCCACCACATTGGATTTTTTCTACATGGGTATTGCGTGTATGAGTAACGTTTTATTTAATTAAAATCCTACTGTGTATCCGGTGCTTAACGTTGTGGTAACGTTTCACATCGTTAGGCTGCGCTGTAAATAAAGCGTGACTTTTATTTTGAAAACAATATGGCGGCTTTTTAGTTCATAAACCCATTTTTAAACTCTCACTAGTTTGTATTTAATATTTAAATATTTCAATCTCTTATGTTTTATTTTTTATTACTTAGTTATAAATCTATTTTTATGCTTTTATAAATAAATATATATATTTTTCCCATGATGCAAAAGCCCCGCGCTCTTTTATTTTCACTTTCATTCTCTTCAGCAAGCAGCTCTCACCTCCTCCTGCATCCTGCATTCAGCCGAACTACAGTGAGTAATAATATCTATATTAATCATAATACAGCTCTTATACGTAACTATAGGTAAAGATATATGATTTACACTGTGGAAGAGTCAGTGTGAGATTAGGTGCTGAGCTTTGTTCCTTTACTCAGGCTTTGAGCAGATCTGCAGAGTCACTCTGCATATGGCTTAAAAGTGAAAGTAAATATTTGACCTCAGTAATAACTAATTAAACGAAGGGAAAAGAGTTTATTAGATTAAGTTTTAATAAATCACACATATAGAGTACGAATCAAATGTTTGGAGACACCCCTTCTAATTTAATAAAGTTTATTTCTTTATATTTAATGTTTGTTTTTACATTGAGTACATCAAAACTATGAAAGAATGCATATGCAATTATTTTATAAAAAAAAAAAAAAAAAAAATGTTAGACGAGCCAGAATATGTTTCATAGTTTATAGCACATGTTGCTTTGATGCCAACTTTGCCAGCTCTTGGCTGATTCTCTCAGTTGGCCTCCAGCTGTTTTAAAGAGCTCTAGAAGTGCTAAGCAATTGTTGACTACTTTTACCTTCATTCATTTTTTTTTTGTTTTGTTTTTCATCTACTTCTCACTCAGTGCCGGCATTCTGATTCGCGAATTTGATTTAGAACCGGTTTGGCAAGTTACCGCCAACAAAAGTAGGTTCTTGAACAAGGAACATTCATTCACAGCAGAATCAAAGAATACTAGGTACTTCAGCGTGAACAGTGACCACTTCTGTTCACCACTGCTGTGACATAATGCTAGCGGTGTAAGAAAATATGGATATATCAAAGTCGCGATATTTTGTTTTGCAATACTGAATTGATTTTCAAAAATACAGTATTGATATTTAATTATTAGCTTGGATGTAAAGATTAGTGTCAGAAGTGGTTCATTTTGAGTCGTGATTATACTGTGACCACTAGATGGCAGTGTTGTACTCTGTCGTGAGACTCATCCACTGTTCTGATTGGATAAAAAAAAGTAAACTCTTGTTTTATTAAGATTTTATAATTGTGTTTTTGATCCTATAACAATTTGAAACAATTGCAATATATCGTGTTGTTAACAGTGTTGGGATATATTGAGTTATATTGAATTGTAACCCCTGTATAGTGATACCTATTCTATCGCTAAGTTTTTGCCAGCATAATAACAGAATTAAAGTGTTTATTATAGTATATCTCTTTCTTGTCTCAGCGATTCCTGACCATATCCCAGCAGGCCATGTACCTCTTGGCCCTCCTCCTGTATGTTTCTCCAGCTTTGGCTGGAGTTACACATGTCAGCAGAGAGGACGAGCCTTCTTTCCCAGTAGCAACTGATGGATCACCGTTCCCCTGGAACAAGATGAGGCTTCCAGAGTCAGTTTCTCCTCTGCACTATGACCTGCTCATCCACCCTAATCTCACAAGCCTAGACTTTACAGGAAGTGTGAAGATCCAAGTGAAGGTCCACGAAGAAACCAACACCATTGTCCTCCACAGCAAGGACCTCAGCATCTCCAAAGCAGTGCTGTTGAGCTCGGGTGAAGGTCAGGGTCAGACTCTGAGAGTACTGGAGTACCCTGCTTACCATCAAATCGCTCTAGTGAGTGATGGTACAGTGCTGAAGAAGGGTGGCGAGTACGTTTTTCAGCTGGACTTTGAGGCCAAGCTTTCAGAAAACTTCCATGGGTTTTACAAAAGCACATATCGGACCAGTGAAGGAGAAGAGAGGTAAACACATCAACACACTGTGTAAAAGTTTGTAACATTAATAAAGCATATTTTCCTTTATCCGATTAAGTTTAATTATTTTAATCCAGTAAAATGTATCTGAATGTTTTTGGATGAGCTAAGATGCTTAGAACTTTTTTTATTTATGCATTATTTTTAAGTATGTCATTAGTTTTTAGTTAATTAATGCTGGCAGTCCTAATTTTAATTAAAGGATGCTTCAAGTGTTCCCCTCTTGTAAACCAAATGCTCATTTTTAAAGGGTTCTGGCCTCCACCCAGTTTGAGGCGACCAGTGCTCGTGCAGCCTTCCCCTGTTTCGACGAGCCGGCCTTCAAAGCCAACTTCACTATTAGCATCCGCAGAGAGAGCAGACACATCTCCATCTCCAACATGCCAAAGGTATGACCAGAACACTGATAATCTGCTTTGAGGGGTAGCACTTACACTGGTGCAATTGTTTATAGCTTTACAGGTAATAGCTTTAATTTTTAGTCAACCTCTATTTAAATTCTTTATTTTTTTTATTTTATCAGCTCCATCTACCATAAATGAGCACTTTGTTTTTTTGGATCAGACACGGCAGTGCTGCTGGAGTTTTTAAAAACCTCGGTGCCACTGCACTGAGTGGAGGACAGAAAGTAATTAAATACAGTGTTTAAAAACTGCAGCAGCACTGCTGCTATATCTGGTCCACTTACTGTACCAGCTCAACACACACTAACACCTCATGCTAATCACCACCATGCTAATCACTGCTAATCCCTGCAGTGCTGAGAATAACGACCCACCACCCAAATAATAGTAATAATAGCTGCTCTGTGCTGGCCCTAAAATAATTTATGAATAAATTATAATTGAATGAATGTTCCTAGAAGTGTTACTAATGAGGAATATTAGCTATAAAATTCTGCTCTGCATCTTTAAGTGTTTTGTTTTGCCTTCTCACAGCTGAGGACGCTGCCAGTTGTAGGCGGCCTGCTTGAGGACCAGTTTGATACTACTGTGAAGATGAGCACATACCTGGTGGCCTTCATTGTCTGCGACTTTTTATCCATCAGCAAGAACACCCAGCATGGAGTCAAGGTGTGACTTCCTAGACTAAATTTTAATGAATCAAAATGCTGTGTAGTTCAAGGTTAGACCTAATCCCTGTTTGGGAAATTGACCCGTTAAGGTCAATCCTTGTTATTACATAAAGTATTTTGATCATTGAAAAATTTTTCAGCCTTTGGTTTTCCATCCTAATATGTTTTCTACAGTAAGTAGTACATGCAACAATGTAATGCATTTGATATTTATCAGTGTTTTTTTTATTTGCTGTGTATTTATTTGATGTGGATGTGGTCAGATCTCTGTGTACGCTGTCCCTGAGAAGATTGACCAGGCCCAGTTTGCACTGGATGCTGCAGTGAGGCTGCTGGACTTCTACGATGATTACTTTGACATTCCCTACCCTCTCCCTAAACAAGGTAAACATATATATATATAGAACTATTTCAGTTTGCAGTTTGTAGTCTGTTGTATAAGTTGTGGAGTATATTTGGACGACTCTGCACTAGCTGGTGTACAATATGTCATCACAATCATCCCTTAGATCTGGCAGCCATCCCGGACTTTCAGTCTGGAGCCATGGAGAACTGGGGACTGACCACTTACAGAGAGACCGCCCTGTTCTTCGACCCCCACAAGTCATCTGCCTCCGACAAGCTGGGCATCACCATGGTCATAGCGCATGAGCTCGCCCACCAGGTCAGTCCAGAGTCATTCAGACCGTATATTAGGGCTGCACGATATAGAAAGATTTTATATTGCAAATGTTCTTTTTTTTGACAATATTTATTGCGGTATTATACAATTAAGGGCCCATAATGTCACCAGCCCCCCCCCCACCCGCTCGGTGTCTCGCGTCCGGACCAATCAAGAACTGAGTCAGCACCAAGCACTCAAAATCAGAGGAAAACAGCAAAACAACAGTAATCGGCCCTTTAATCAGGCATTTAAATGTAGGTAGATAAAGGTACATAAGAGCGTTTTTCTGGGATTAAAAGCGTGAATTCAGCTGTAACTGGAAATATCTGCGCAAAACTCTGCTGGACTGAGGTGCACAGCTTTCAAGATGTGCTCACGTTTACAAGCACGTGCCCAACCATGTGGACCCCCTCCCCCTTGCGCTTCTCAGGCAGCAGCAGCCTGTGACTCACACAGACACAGAGACAGCGCTGTGTATCCACTTCTTGTGTCAAGAATCAAAACATTGCAACATGACATGTTTGATTAAATTGCCTTAAGTGACATTGCACATCCTGTAATGTGACAATTGCCCACATTGCGATTATGATGCTTAAACAAAATATTGTGCAGCTCTATCGTACATATGATGTAAAGTAAAGGTGGACGGTGTGGCACAAATGTCTTAATACTCAAGTATGAATTAGTTTGACCTGGGATTGGATAAAATGCAACTTCAGCTTTATTAGAAATATGGTTCCACATTGGAAAAAAAGGGTCTGTATTGTTTTGGCAGTGGTTTGGAAATCTGGTGACGATGCAGTGGTGGAACGATCTCTGGCTGAACGAGGGATTCGCTAAGTTCATGGAGTTCGTTTCTGTAAACATCACCAACCCTGAGCTGGAAGTGGTGAGTCAGCTGCTATTTTTCTTTTCTGCAGTGGCGAGGAAAAGTATTTCCCACCTTACAGATTTCTTTTGTTTTTGCATTTTTGTATAATTACAAATTTTAGATTAACAAACTTACTTTAATATAAAACAAATATAACCTGAATAAATATAAAAAGCATTTTTTAAATGATGATATAATTTATTATAGAGAAAGAAAAACTATCCAAATCTATGACACAGAGCAGAAGTTCTGTATGTAGTTAGTTTCTAACTGAAAGCATCTTTTGTCTGTCTATCTACCTGTCTGTCTGTCTTTCTCTCCTTCAGGAGGACTATTTTATGGGAAAGTGCTTTGAGGCGATGGAAGTGGACTGTTTAAGCTCCTCCCACCCTGTGTCAACCCCCGTAGAGAACCCAGCTCAGATCCAGGAGATGTTTGATGACGTGTCTTATGATAAGGTACAGCTGATTCAGGAACTGAAATGGTCTCTTAATCTTTTCCAGAGCTGTATGTATAATATCACACATACTCCTTCTGACTGCAGAAAATACCACTGATCACAATATAATAATGTTAATTACTAATATACATACTATATCATGATACTGAACCTTGGTTGGGAGGGCTCAAAATTATTTTTCTTCAATTAAAATCCAAAACTTGACAGGTATGCCTTATGGTTTCAGTCCGTATAGGGCAGGCATGTCAAACTCAGTTTGGCTCTGGGGCCGGATCCAGACTTTCTGTTCTCAGGTGGGCCGGATCAGTAAAAGAATGTCAACTCCAAATATTTAGCTTTGTTTTTCAGTACTATGCTTTATTATTCAGCCTACATTTTTAGCCTACCCTACATATTATAATCATGGATGAAAAGGGATCTTTTCTAAGCACAACACATTTATTCATAAAACAATGGAAAAAAATGATTTTCATGTTTGGCGGTGAATGTGTTAACAACTGGTTTATTTTAACAGTTGAGTGAATGCAGTTTTACACCTGAACCAACTCACCACATCAACAAACTCAAGTGGGAGCTATGAAAAAAATATTTTCACCTTAATTGTCATACTGCTTTGAAATAAATAAATGAAATACAAAATAAAAGTTATAGCAGTGCATGGGCAATAAGATTAGACTACATCAGATCAAACTACTAGGCTGGGCCTACTGAAGCTGAGAACATACTGCACAATATTAACTGTCTTTAATATGAAACCAGATGAATCTTATTTTTAATGATCTGTATTCATGAGTGCAAACAAATTTCGTGTCATCACACTTTCTCTCTCTCTCTCTCTCTCTCTCTCTCTCTCTCTCTCACTGCATTCCTGCAGTCTACTTGCTGCTGTGGTGAAGCAAGATTGCCGTGTCTGTGCTGCATGCGGGACATTTACTGCCCTCTAGCGACCGGAGAGAGCATTTAATTTGTATTCATTTAAAAAAAATCACAACTTTTGATAGAAATGAGCTAGAAACTCGCTTCTTTTTTTGACATACTCAGAAATTTATGCCGGGCCGGATTAAATCATCCAACGGGCCTGGTACGGCCCGCGGGCCGTATGTTTGACATGCCTGGTATAGGGTGATGGTGGCTGGCTGGTCATCCATTTGTCAAAACAACCATCCTGCTTCTCTTAGTCCAATAATACACACCCTCTCAAAATCTGTTAACTGAATAAAATGTCTTGCAATATGTAGTAGAGGCGTATCTTACAGCGATCCATCTCTCATCAAGAGGTACACTATCCCAAAAGTAGCCTCTGGAAGTCACATGCATGGTAGCACATGCATATCTGCCCGAGACATAAAACTACATGCCATATGGGTTCTGTTTTTTGTCAATGAGTGTATTTTGTGTCTAGGTAATCATCTGACCAATAAATAGTTAACCTTGTGTATGTGCTTGTTGTGTTTTTTCAGGGTGCCTGCATTCTGCACATGCTGAGAGAGTTCCTGACCCCTGAAGAATTTAAATCTGGTATTGTGAGATACCTGAAGAAATACAGCTACCAGAACACAGTCAACACACACCTGTGGGAAAGCCTGACCACTGTGAGTGCTGGTTCCATTCTAAAGCTATATAATCAAAATGGTACCCCATCTATGAACCGACCCATATAATCATAACAATGAGCCTTCCTAGAACCAGCATACACAGTCATAACATTATACCATATGTACATTTTTTTGCTTTTGTATTTTTTTCATAGTTGCATTTTTCAGATATAATTTTCAGGTATCATTTATTACTTTTTAAATGATAATTTCATTTTGTTTAAATAAACTGTGATTAATCACACTTTTTGGAAAGCTAAGTTAAATTTCACTACAAACCACAACCAGGCTTAAAACAAAGGTAACAAAGTAATTTCTAAAGTTTCAGGACTCAAAGAGAACCACAGTGAGAGCTATTATTTACAAAAGGAGAAAAAAAACATGAAACCTGGTAAACCTCCCCAGGAGTGGTTAGCTGACTGTATTACTCTAAAAGGGCATGAACAACTCATCCAGGAGGTCACAAAAGAACCCAAAACAACATTTACAAAACTGGAAGGTGGAACTTTTTGAAATGTGTGTGTTCCATTACATCTGGCATAAAACTAACACATCATTTCTGAAAAAGAACATCATACTGAACATAGTAAAACATGGTGGTGGTAGTGTGTGTGATGGTCTGGGGCTGCTGGTCAACTTGCTGGAATAGATGGAAGCAGGAATTCTGCTGTTCCAGAAAATCCTGAAGGAAAATATCCGGCCATCTGTTTGTGACCTCAAGCTCTGGAGTACTTGGGTTCTGCAACAGGACAATGACCCAAAGCACACAAACAAGTCCACCTTGTTTGTGTGGCACGTGGCCTAGTCGAAGTCTTTTGACTTTGCTGTGGATGATCTTAAACAGGACGTTCATGCTGGAAAACTCTTTGATGTGTCTGAATTAAAATAATTCTGTAAAGAAGAGTGGAACAAAATTCCTCCACAGAGATTTAAACAACTCGTTGCCAGTTATCAGTAAAGCTTGAATACCACCAAGGGTGGCCCAACCAAGTTATTAGGTTTAGGGGGTCAAACACTTTTTCACACAGGGCTAGATTGGTTTGGATAGTTTTTTTTTCCTTTAATAAATAAAATTATCATTTAAAAAGTGCTTTTTATAGTTACTGAGGTTATCTTTGTCTGATATTAAAGTGTGTTTGATAAAAAATAAAAAATAATAAATATAAATATAAAAAATATCAGAAAAATCATTTTTATATACTTTTTCACGTCACCGTTTTTCTTCTTTTGTGTGACTTACATTGGAATTTTCCCCATTTTGAGATGAATACAGTATTATTTTATTTTATCTTAACCTATATAATCATAACTGGCCATCCTTGTACCAAGCTATGTCATTTATACAATCTATCCAAACACAAACCCATATAACCCCAACCACAAGTCCATTATAGCATAAACCTGTATAATCATGATAACACGCCATCATATCTCTATTTAGAGCCTCTGTATAAGCTGCACTAGTGTAAACTGTGATAAAATATTGGGTTTACAATTTGCTGAATCATTGTGATGTTGTAGTGTTATAAATCACTATCAGGGTCGACCTGTACTTATTAACGTGAGAGAGAGATAGCCGTGTTTGTTGTGGAAAATGACGAGTTTATTGGGTGTTACGTGGCGTTGTGTGATGTAGGAGCAGCATGCGGAGGAGGAGCTGGACGTGAGGGCCATGATGGAGACGTGGACCTTGCAGGAAGGCTTCCCGCTCATCACAGTGGAGGTCAAAGGTCGTGAGGTTCGACTGAGCCAGGAGCGATACCTGAAAGGGGAGGACCCCTCCCAGACCAGCGGGTAAATATACCACAGCTTTAGCATTAACTTTAGCTGTTAATGCTAAAGTCTAGGTGGACCATTCCACAGAATGGGTGCTATTTACTTGTTGTAAGTCTTTCAAATTAAACTTAAACTTATTATTTTATATTTTTAAAACTCTGAATCTAATAAAACATGTATTTAACTATTTAAACATAAACTGGTCAATCTACCATTACGATTTACTTAACTTGTTTTCAAGGTTTCTCATCCAAAGATGATTACATTTTTCTCAGTCCTGTTACCAAATCTTATGTTACATTAAAAGGCATGTTTAAAAGCAAGTCCACTAATTCACTAAAACACTTTAATTTTCTGTCAAAAAAGGCTTAATTTTAAAGAAATGGTTGACTGCATGTTCAAATAATGGATATTTATGATTTTTTTCAAAATCACTTCTCTTTAATGGCACTCATTCCTGTTACTGGAACTCACTCCTGGTGCTTTTTATGTTTTGAGTAACAGGACTGAAAGGAAAAGGAATGAGTTTTTAGAATTAGCAAAAACATGAAAAAATAGCTAAATATCAGCTATGCTAAACGCATGAGGACACTGAACACATTCTAGTGGTTTACCCCCCAAATTTGTATTTTAAAAATAAACAAATAAGATCTAATAATTAATTTAGGTAACAGGAGTGAGTGTTGAGATTGAGATCCTCAGTCATCATAAAAATACAATCAAATATACTGAAAAACTAACAAGGGAACTTAATGTTGGTCTTCCCATGATCTTCAGAAGAACCAGCTGATGTCACTTCCTGTTGTAGAATATTCCAGATGTTTCAGATGATCAGGGTAATGTGTTAAGGTAACAGGACTGAGTAAAACCCAGGGACACAAAGAAAATGTGTATTTTAAATTAAATATTAAGGATTTATTATGAAAAAAATATTTTAAAGCATAGATAGGATTTGGAGTCACACAACAATGCAAAAAAAATTACATATCTGAGGGATTTTATAGTTGAGGGAGTTTATAGTTAGTGAGTGGGGGAGAGGTAACAAATGCTATTGATTCAGTGTTCTAAGTAATTTTTATGAATGTTTTAAACTAAATATTTTAGTTTTGCAATAAGGCCAATGTACAAAACAATATGCTTAATAATACAATGTATTTAAAATGTCTCCATGCTACACTGTTTCACACTTAAGGCTGTATGTGCAGCGGTCACTTCTCACACCCACGCAACTCCATTTTAAACATGGACATCCCATTGAAAACACTGTGTTTAAAAGCGAAACAGCACATTTTCAGTGTTAAAGCTTCACACTGCACAGATATATATGCTGGTCTGAAAGACAGAATCTTACTGTCTGCAAATGTCCCTCATGCCCAGTGTAGGAATGAAAAATCTCTTGAATGAAGAATCCCTAGTTGTATGTTTGTTTAGTAACTGATTGTTTGGAAACAGGTTCCTGTGGCACGTCCCGCTGACCTACGTCGACAGTAACTCTGCCACGGTGCATCGCTTTCTGCTGAAGACCAAGACTGGTACGTACACCTAGATATTTATACTTAACGGTTCAGCTAACCCTTGCGAAAAAGAAAATTATACTTAAATTATGCTGAATTAGGTCTGTACTTAAGTTATGCTATTTTGGAACCACTAATTTGTACTTAATTACTACTTGTTTGTAATTAAAATTATATAACTTTGCGCTAAATTTATCTATTAGTCGTATGTAGTAGTATCTTAGTCGTATTTTCGCCACTATTTAATACAATTTAAGTATATTTGTGTGAGCTGTCTGACTGAACATTAAAAAAACATTAGAAGTGTGATTAACATCACATTACACCACATTCAAAAAACTAAAGCAAGATGTCCCATTGCAAGCATTAGCTGTTAAAGTTATTTTAATTACAGATAACTAAAGTACATTTTTAAATATATTTAATGATTTAATAGTATTATATTTTAACACATAAATGCTAACTATTTTTTTTTCTTTTACAGTTTTATTGTAGAAATAAAGACTCCTATGACATGTAGTAATATGTAGTATAATTTTATTTATAAAAAGCACAGCCAAATAAAGTGTACTTTTTAAGTATAGTGAAATACAGATTAAGTATTAAAATGCAAGTATAGGGGAAAAAGTATACTTTTACTATCCACATATAGTTCAAGGACACTATTATTATATTTAAAATACAGCTTTTTCACAAGGAAAAACCTCTAAACTTCTGTGTGTAAGTCTGTGTATACTGATAACAGGGTGTCGTACAGTGTCCAGAACCACACAAGTGGATAAAGTCTATTTGTCTTAAAGGAGAAATCCAGTGAGAAATAGATTTGGGTTGTAGTGAAATATGATAAAGAGTACGTTATAACTATTGTCGAATAGCCCATCTCCAATTACCCCAGCATTCCTAAATACAGCGATTTTAGCCAAATCTACTAACAGGCTTACAATGCTAGTGATGGGGGCATAGCAGTGCAAAGAAATCACTGATTGGAAGCAACAAGGCTTGTGTCCTTTTTTGATTGAATTTGAGGTAGATTTATCAATGTTAATGCCATATAAACATGCTAACAGTGCATGTCATTAGTAAGTGACATCTGATGCTGGTTTCAGATGTGCTGTACCTGCCAGAAGAGGTAGACTGGATCAAGTTTAACGTGGACATGAGCGGATATTACATCGTCCACTACGAAGGGTCAGGCTGGGACGACCTCATCACTCTACTTAAACATAATCACACCGCCCTCAGCAGCAACGACCGGGCCAGTCTCATCAACAACGTCTTCCAGCTGGTCAGGTTAGCTGTCTGTCACGCACGGCTGTCCTCTGATTGGCCAGTTTTTCTGTCTTTTTTTCACTCTAAAACTAAAAAAACATTTTTTTTTTAGGGGTGTAACACTTTCTGCATTCTGCTTACAATACATTTTTTTCACAATATTTAAGACAAATTTTGAATGAAAAAATAAGGAGACTTTTCTTCTTTTTATTTCTTAAGTGTATAAACAATGAAAAAATGCACCTTGTATAAAATCTTGCTATACTGTTTTAAGCGTAAACAACTAATGTACTGTTTTTTTATTATTTATATATAATTATGTATTATTGTCAAAGTTATTTTTGGTGACTTTTTACTTTAATTTGGCTGTATTTAAAATTCAAACATCTTACTCTTCACTCTACTACATACTACATTATTGGAAATCTGGGTTGGAGGCTGGGTGGAGGATCTGTTGTCTCTCCCGGTCATAAGAGTCAAAGCCTGAAGAGACAAAACTTAAAGCTCCACTAGGTAGGCTTGAGATTTTGTGCTTGTGGGCTCCCCCTACAGTTGCAGAGTGTAATAAATGTTTTATTAGAACTAAAGGTCGGAAAGCAGGTCGCAGTTCTTGCGAGCATTGGTTGCGGCCGCGACTGCGCACAGACACGAGAGCACCGCTATTCCTCCTATTACACCTCAATGCAGCACTGCAGTGAGTTTCAAGCTGTAATTTTACTTCTTTAAAAAGATCAAAAATCAAGGAAATCCTACCTAGTGGGGCTTTAAGCAGCGACCACAATGTGAAACCTCACCGCCCCCCGCCATAGCGAAAAAAAAAACCTTGGCTTCAGTGAAAAATGACTGTTTTTTTAGCCTGCACTAGCAGGATTGCACCCTCTGGTGTTCAAACAAGGCAACTGCATTTCATTAACAGAACATGGAATCATATGTTCTCACAAATGTTCCCACAACAATTTTTAGTGTGATGATGCTTTCTTAAACCCCTAGTAATTTTATTACTTAAAATTGGTTACAGTTTTCAGTCTCTGCAGATATATATTTATCCATTAATACTCAAGAATTTATATTGAAATAGGCTTAAACTGTATCCAGATAATACCGTTTTGGGTTAACTCTTGCTCTGTTGGTCAGTGTGGGGAAGCTGGAACTGGATAAAGCTCTGGACCTGTCTCTGTACCTGAGCCGTGAGACTAAGTCCGTCCCTGTGACACAGGGCCTCAGCGAACTCGTCCCACTCTACAAACTGATGGAGAAGAGAGACATGGAGACACTGGAGAACCAGATGAAGGTCAGTCAATAACAGCATGAGCCAAAAGTCATGGGACAGGAACTAGTAGGCCCAAAGAAAGCTGAAGAACACACTGTACTGACCTGTGGGATATGTGTGTGATTTCGATGTCTTCTTGCCTCGGACAATTCTAGCCAGACACTGCTGTCCAATGATAACTTACAAGATAACAACTTAGAACATGTACAGTTGTGGCCATTTTCAGGCCATACTCTGAGGTTACATTTCATAATGAATTGACATAATGCTCCATACTACTTTTGGCACATTTGTGTATTATGTTTATTAAGTGTATTATTATACAGAGTTATACATCACTATACACAATGCATTGAATGAGTGTATTAATATTTTTATAATACTGGTAATCCTCCACAGAGTTACATCGTGCACCTGTTCCGCGAGCTCATAGACCGGCAGACGTGGACTGATGATGGCTCGGTGTCCGAGAGGATGCTGCGCAGTTATCTCCTCCTCTTCGCCTGTGTGAGGGGTCACCCCCCCTGCATCTCCACCGCCACACAGCTCTTCAAAAAGTGGAAGGAGTCTGATGGCAACATGAGGTCAGGGAACTATACTAAAAACTGTACTTTAAGAAATTACTTTTTAAATGATAACTTTTATATTTTTATTATAGTTCTCCGACCATAAATAGCTGTCTGTGGTGCAGTGGAAAACACCAACGCCTGCTTATGAGCTACCCCCCCATGTGGGAGACTGGGGTTCAATTCCCGCTCTGGGTGACTGGTTGCTGTGGTACACCAATAGGAATCAATGAGCAAGACATCTAACACTACATTGGCCCAACCAATGTAACCATTATAAACAAATTCTGAACATTAGTCTGAGTTCCCTAAAGTTCGGATCCTGGTCATTGCCCCTGCTCTCTCTGGGTGGGTCACTCCTAGGGTGATGTTGATCAGCACAAGGCTGCGTCTGTGAGCTGATGTATCAGAACCGAGTCACTGCGCTTTCCTCCGAGCGTTAGCGCTGTGATGCTACTCGGTAATGTTGCATCAGCAGCAGTTAAAAAAAACATGGTGGCTGACTTCATATGTATCGGAGGAGGCATGTGCTTGTCTTCACCGTCCTTGTGGTCTGGCATCACTAGTGATGTGGGATATACAGCTGAGTAGCAGCTGAATAGGTGGGATAATTGGCCTAGCCAAATTGGGAGAAAATTAGAAATAAATCATAAGTAATAATAATTATTATTATATGCTATTATTATACACATCTGGAGAGGTGGTACACTATTCTACTGTGCAGCAGTGCCTGTATATTTGGTTTATTGTAGTCTGCCTGTAATTATAATGATGTATTTGTCTCTTTTTAATCTGCACCCCCAACAGTCTCCCTAATGACGTCAGCATGGCAGTGTTTGCGGTTGGCGCTCGCACTGAGGAGGGCTGGGACTTCCTGTTCGAGAAATACAGTAAATCTATCTACACATCCCTGAAGAGCCGCATCAAATCCGCCCTGTCCATCACTCCTCTTGCTCACAAACTCAAATGGTGAGAACTTTTATTAAGAGGATACTGTATATAACACTTACACAGGGATGCGTCCTGTTTGTATCACATTAGTATCATTATTTTCTTGCCTCTTCATCAGTTTTTCTCTCTTTCTTTCTCTGTAGGATGATGGAGCAGAGTTTTGAGGGTTCTGTGATGAAGACACAGGATCTGCCGTATGTTGTGACGTCTATCAGCAAGAATCCTAAAGGCTATAAACACGCCTGGGACTTCCTGAGGACCAACTGGCACTCGCTGGTGAAGAAGTGAGTAGAAATGATTGTAGTCCTGAAGCTGCTTTATAGAACTAACTAAGTCATGGAACTTATTACAGGTGCATCTCAAAAAAGTAGAATCTCATTGAAAAATGACTACCCAATGAAATCCCAAAAATCATTTTCTCAGAAAATTGGAATATTACATAAGATCAGTTGGTACTGCAAGTCCTGCTGGAAAATGAAATCCACATCACCATAACATTTGTCAGCAGAGGGAAGCATGAAGTGCTGTAAAATTGTAAAATAATTATTAAACATGCTTGTCCACGTTGACCTTTGTTGCAGGTTTGACCTTGGATCCCATTCTATTGCCCACATGGTAACAGGGGTGACCAGCCAGTACTCCACCAGGGAGATGCTGCAGGAGGTGTGTAACACAATGTTTAACCAGTATGGCCCAAAATCTTGTGATAGTATTTTTCTACTGCTGTGATATTTGCCATGTTCCATAAGAACTATCCAGCCAAACACCACCGTTTTAAATCATTACTATTCACTGTGCCAGTTTCCAACTGTGGGTGGTGATATTAGTTTTCTATGTCCATTTTCTTTGCACAAACTGTGAAACTGTGGCTCGAGGAATGTTAAAATACCCTCATGAAATGAACTAACCTTTATTGTTATTGCAATAATGCAGCGTAATTGAATTACAGCACCCCCTTTCCCATTGGTGCAAAAACATACAAAAAATAAACACATTTAGTAGAGAATAGCATAAATAATGCACTATAAGTTATAAGCTATCCTTTCTACACAAGCCACACAACTGCAGCATCAATTATTGCAATGAACCCGTTTTAAACAGAACCAGGTCTGCCTATAAATGGTTCTATTTAACAGAGATATGGCCCTGTTATAAAAACGATTTGTCTCAAACGATTTGTCCTTGTTTGTCCCATCCTTCACATTTGCATTATATCTGTGGTATAAATCGATAAATAACTGACTAATAAAATTCATAAAAATAAAAAATATATATATAAAGTTTATAATTATCATTTTGGGCCTATTATAAATGAGATGAATATTCCATCACACTCTAATCTCTCTTTCTTTATTAATTGTTCAGATTCAGGAGTTCTTCAACTCCCTCACAGTGGAGACTGGAGCAGAGCTGCGGTGTCTCCAGCAGGCTCTGGAGAACGTGGAGGAGAACATCCGCTGGATGGACAAGAACGTGCCATTGCTCCAGGCTTGGTTGAACCAGAACCATCCAGACCCAGTCCAGCGAGATGATCTGTATCAACATGTGGAGCTGTAAAATCCCAGAGCACACGCTGTCTGACCTGCTCTGAGCCTCAAACCACGATTCTACCAGTGTGAGCTCCTCACGTCAGATTTAATGACGTCTACGATTGGTTTGAAGCACACTGCTGTACTTGGGAAGTACCTCCTGGTACTATTTTGGATAAAAAAGGCAGAAAAATTGTTTGATAAAGAAATAATAGACATGTTGGAGTGGTTACTGACACTGTATGACAGTTGTAATCAAAGTCGTGCAGAGTGGTTTGGCTGTTTACACTGTTTTTTTTTATTGGAATAAGAGAGCTGAATGGGTTTTAATAACTATTAAAAGCCCCCTCACACAAAGTTATTATATTAAAAGTTTATCAGATGTTTGTGGATAAACTGCAGAATTCCTGAGATATTAGGAATTTACATGCACTTAATAATTCAATAACTGCAAAAAAAAAAAAAAAATCAGATTTGGTCAGTAATCTGATTAACGTTTTTAATCAATCTTTGGTAATCAGATAATAGGAAGATTTTACATGAAAGAGGCAATAATCAAATTTCTTAGCAACTTAGCAATTGGCCAATAAGCTCACAGAAGCATGTGATGTCAAATTCACAAATTTTGTTTTTTTATTAACATAAAGCTACTTTACTGGTAAATATGGATAATAGGAGCTCTGTGTGGTCCAAGCAGACGAAGGTTCTGCCACTAGGATCTAAGGATCTTCTGTTTAAGTCCCAGGTCATGCTGCTTTGGCATCAGCAGCCAGAGTCAGAGATAGATAGAGAAAAAGAGCACAATTGGCCTCGTAGTGTTAGGTTAAGGATCTGATGCTTTCCTTTGAGCATATTGGTTAACCAGTGATGCTGCATCACCAGCAGTGCAAAAAGAAAATTATATAAATATGGATGATGAAGATATTTTACATGACCACCCAAAAATTAAATAACTGCAGAAATGATTGTATTTTTGAGCACATGTAAACACACTCAGTGTTTTACCATAATTTTTAGAAGATTTGGATATTTGTAATTTAAGTTTAATGTCAGAACGGTACATGCAAGAATTTATTTTATTTTATTTTACCATCATTAATATTCCATTAAAAAAATCAGTAGACACATATAGACACATACAGGTGGGTTTAGGTAGTAAATGAGTAGTAAATAAATCCGCTATATTTGTGCTGTAATTCACCACTGCTGTAAAAAAAAATATGTAAAGAGTTGATATTTCAATACACAGTTTTACACCCCAACCACTCCGAATGACTTTAGCTACATTTCAGCCACTTAATCTATAAACAAATAAAATAAAATCAGCAAACCTACAGTTATTTCATGTTTAAGAAGTTGGGTTTAAATCAGAGGTGGGCAATATGGTTACAAAATACAGTGAAAAAAATACAATGACATTCTCAAATACCCTCTCTATAAGCACTAACAATACGCACAGTACGATTACGATATCGTCACCTTCCTTTTAGCCTCAATTATCCCATGATGCTGCATATATATATATATATATATATATATATATATATATATATATATATATATATATATATATATATATATATATATATATATATATATATATCTTTCCTACCTTCACTGAACTAATCTCCACCATTCAGTTTTTTTTAGTCCATAAATCTAGCTAAAAGTGCTCTTCAATTTAGATATATTACATTTTTTTTTTGCTGTTTTCTGGCTTTTCAAGAGCCTCTGATATCACTGAGACGCAGATGGTTGGACGGCAGCAGGGGGGTGGTGTTATTAATTGACTGATCTGTATATTGTGATGTGTCTGTGAACCCTAATACACAATAACATTATTCAAACCTAAAGCACACCTGAACCTGAGAGGGCGCTGCAGAGGCAGAAAATACCACAATATATGCATTTTTTAAAGTTTATAAACATTTTAAACTGGATTGGTATTTCATTACTTCCTTACATGGCTCTTTAAGGTATCTTAAACCATTGCTCACTTTTGAATAGCCATAACAGCAGTCATTTTTTTGTGTTTCCTGAAAAACTTGAAAAAATTTGTTTATTTCAATTCTTTTAGGAAGGTGTCGATATGCTAAAATATCATATTGTCAACCTCGGGTTTGAATACATCACTATATGTTTTTCACTCTTCATTTGAGCGTGTAAATTTTTCCTGTTCAGGGTAGAACTAAGACTTAATGTCCAGTTCCTCTGAGATACACCAATCTCACGTTTTCTTTAATGTTTGAATTGTTTGTGTGCTTTTCTTTAAGAGTTTGAGTTTTTAAAGATTTAAAGATTCTTTTAGACTGTAAATCTTTACATTGTGACCTGCTGATGTAAGAAGAAGCAAAGAATTTTGAGAGATTACTATTTGTAATGTATTTTTTAAAATAAAAATTGGATTTAACTTGGAATTAATGCTCTGTTTGTTCTACTTACTGATGTGTTGGTTTTCTTCTATCATAACCAATACATATTCTTGCTGTCCAAACAAAGAGATGTATCCTCAAATTAGGAAACTTTACATGAGAAAGAAAAAAAATATAAAAATATGTTAAAACAGCTTGAATGAATGAAGTTATGCTTACACCTTCCTACAATCTGTTCAAGTATGCGTTTATTCACAATATTTTTGGAGATCTATCTAATGGATATACTGTATCTCATAAAAGTTAGTACACACCTCACATTTTTGTAAATATTTTATTATTATTTATTATTATATCTTTTCATGGGACAACATTGAAGATAGGACACTTTGATACAGTGTAAAGTAGTCCGTTTACAGCTACAGTATAACATTGTAAATTTGCTGTGCTCTCAAAATAACATAGCTATAAGTGTCTAAACCAGTGGCTATATTTTATATTATTTATATATATATATAAACTACTGGCAAACTACTGGCCACTGGATGTATAACATGCCACCTCATGGCAAAGAACTCTCAGGATCTGGGGAAAAAATTGCTCCTCCATATATATATATATATATATATATATATATATATATTAGGGGTGTCACGATCTCGATATTTTATCGAAATCGAATCGAAATGAGGTCACGATCTCGAGTATCGAAGTCAAAAAGAGGATCGACGATCCCTCCCGCGCGCGCTACGCAAATAGCGCAGCGCGCTACGCAAATGGCGCGGCACCAACACAGCGCATCCTATTAATTTAAATAGAGATAGCCACTGCATGAGCGCAGTCGGCGGGAGTGTGATCACTGTTTTTATCTGTCCAACGGGGGAGGGGGGACGGGGGTTGGGCGCGCAGGGGTGGGTGCGCGCAGGTGAGAGCGTGTGAACTCGCTGGGGTGGGTGCGCGCAGGTGAGAGCGTGTGAACTCGCTGAAATGCGTGTGTCAGTGTGACTTGAGAACACTGACTATAGATCACAGTGAGGTGGATTAAAAATCTTAAACTTATAATTGACTACACCTGTTGCTTTCCATTGAATTAAAAAAACATCTTTCTCTCAGATAAAGTAAACACAAGCGTGTTTCTGACTAAAATAAAAGCTTTTCAGGAGAGATATAAGTTATGTGTAAATATTTATAAGACAATACCCACATCACTTATCTAACCAGCCTGTACTGATTTCTGCCCCCCAATAATGCTTTCAATAACCTCTTGTAACCCCTGGGAGCCAGGGGTTACACTCTAATAGCCTTTAATAGTCTTCAGTAGCCTTTAAAAGACTTACCTGGCGGCCGTGGTGTGTCCACTAAACTCCGTAGTTATAAACATCCTGAGGTTAGCAGCGCGCTAACTGACCTGTTTATAATGTAATCCGAGCAGTGCCTCCGTGTCGGCTGTTCTAACCTGCTGCTGTTAGCTGCTTGGGCTGAAAGATGAACTGTAGTGAGCTGTATTATCCGGTTAGTGGGGTTAAAACCTTTATTTGTTTACAGAAACAGTAAAAACGGACTGGCTGAGCTCTGTAGCCCGTGGCTGGGCTGTACTGAAGTAGTGACTGAGTGAAGAGAGCGGGGCTTGTGCTGCTGCTGCTAGTGGTTGGATGAAGAACTGCAGCTTCATGTAATGAGCAGTTTCACCAGCCATCCACACACAGCTCTGATAAACTGCTTGTTTTAATAGTGCACACTGTTGCTACCAAAAAGTCACTAGATGGCATTACCATATATATCTTAATAAATAATAATAATAATATTTATAATATTTATAATAATAATAATAATAATAATAATAAATATATTATTTAAATTTTATGAGGCATAAAATAATAACAAGAAAAAAAAAACAAGAAAATCGAGAATCGAATCGAATCGTGACCCTCAAATCGAAAATGAAATCGAATCGAGGATTTAGAGAATCGTGACACCCCTAATATATATATATATATATATATATATGGAGCAACAATTTTTTTTCCCCAGATTCTGAGAGTTCTTTGCCATGAGGTGGCATGTTATACATTCAGTGGCCGGTAGTGTGTGACTGTGATAACACCTGCTCCCATTCACACCTGAGACCTTGTAACACTAACAAGTCACATGACATTGAGGAGGGAAAATGGCTAATTTGGCACACTTGTTGCTATTGGTTTAGAATAAATGGCTGTGTGTTGAGTTATTTTGAGAGCACGGCAGATTTACACTGTTATAATGTAGCTGCACACTGAATACTTTATATCAAATATATCAAAGTATATATTATCTTCATATCTTCAGTCTTGTCCCATGAAAAGATATAATACAATATTTATAAAAATGTAAGGTGTGTTTCAGTCACTTTCAAAGCCACAGGTAGGGCTGCATTATTTAACCTTTATGTTGGCTTCTGGCTATAGTGCATTAGATCTGTATACTACATTACTAACATATTTGTAATGTTCAAATATCTAATAAATTGAAAATGAAAAAATGAGTGGAATAGTTTGCAGAATGATTCCAGATGGTGCCGATCAGCCAAGACATTTTAATATTATCATTACCCACAGGATAACACCTCGCAACTTATACAGGTGAAAGCGTTCCTAAGCTGACAACTGAGGAAACACTTCTTGATCTACTTATATACTGTTATCCCATTACTTTTGAGGGCTCAATCTCAGTGTGGAGTTTGATTTACCTTGATTGGTTGGTTGGTGTGTTTAGTATCAGCCACCAGGGAGAGCTCTCAGACCATCCACAGTTACAGCAGTTGGAACCCATAATATACAACTTGATATATATTATAATTTATTGATCTTGGAACTCTATTTAGTAGAATGATGATGATAATATATGATTAGATATTCCTGACTTATATGAAGTCTCTAATTAACCAGACAACACTTTTATCAGATGTTCTGATTATAGACAGACATTTATTGTCTACATAATGTAAACACAGGTAGAAATATTATAAAATAGGCAGTATAATACTCGTAACATTGGTCACATTAATTGAACATTAAGCTTTGAGCTTCCACAAGCTTTTTTACTGACTGGCTTTAAAACAGTCCTTTTTGTATTTACCAAAACAATTCCTAGTCCAATTGAGCCCTGCACTTATTCTTAAAGGGGAATTTCATTTATTTATTTTTTTTAGTATAATTTATTAAATGAGATGCAAACAAGTCATTTAGAGCATATTTGGTATGAAATGGTTCTTTGTTGAGAAATGCGCTTATTCAGATTTATTTGTTACACTGATCATAAAAAAATATATAGCCAAACCCACCAGTGAAACTACCACCACCAGGTGTTTTGAGTTGCATATGGATTGTTGATTGGGTGGGATGGGTGATCGTGTATAATATATATATATATATTCATTTTCAGACCACATCTGTAAAACAACAGTGACTAAATTTGCATGTACTTCATAATCACATGACTGCAGAATAAAAAAAATGTGTCATTTATTAAATCAGATAATAGAAACTCATGAATTGGGGAATAATCCCATTTTTATTTTGCAACCAGCCTTACCACTATTTATTTCAATTTATACTACTGTATGAAACTGCATTGCACAAGGTGGACATCAGCAGCTTTGATTGGTCCGCTAAACCTCGTGTTCCTATGCACACCTTCCTGCCTTCATGGTTTAAACTGCTATAAATGTGGGCAGCTGCTTAGGGCGCTAGCGCAGGCTACGCTACACCCATAGACAAGACATTGACTCGACGCAAAGGTATAAAAAGGACTTGCAGAACAAGATGTGACATTAACGTCATGTAAAGCCCAAACTTTATGCCACAGTCTTTTTTTATTAAAACCAAAAAGCCAATGTGATCATACAACAGATAGAAGATGATTATTTAATAACTTATTTCGCTCTGAAAGCGTTTTATCTCCAGTCTTCTTGCAGCTGCTTGCTTATTTCCACTACCATGGTCTGTTTTTATGCATCCGCAGTCTGAGAAATCCCAGAATACTCCGGTTACGTTTATATGCACTGAGAAATCTTATAACTGAGCTCAAATCCAGCTCTTTTTATCAGATTTTTAAACCTTACTCTTAATCTCAGAAATCAGAGTATGCTCTTTAGATGAGTACTTGTTTAATCACTCAGATAACTGCAGAAGTTTGTCTATAATCAGATTATGAAGTGCATGTAAATGCACTCACTGTCTCAAAAGGACAATATTAACCATTTAACCCAAGCTCTAATAGGCGCTGAACTCTTTAGACACTTTCTTAGTGACTTTATTTATCCCCATTTCACAGCAAACCAACTCTCAATGACTTTCATCCTCATTATTTAATTATACCGATATTGTAACTGACTGTGTGATTTCCCCTTTAACACAAGCCCTGGTAGTTGTGTTAATGTCTATATAAAAATACCTGATGATCCAAACACTACACAGAGTGGAGAAGAACCTTCCGGAGACTCCCTACCCTCACGCACAGACGCACACACACACTCTGGCAGATGTTTGGAGATGTTTGGAGATGTGAGGTAATGCTGGGTTGGTGTGATTAAGGCTTTAATCAGGATGCTCCCTGTGTGTGTATACAGGCAGGGCAACAGTGTAGTGTGTCATGGATGAAGAGATCACACTCCGTACAGAAAACACTGCTACACGCAGGACACGTGAACACCTGCAGAGAGAAGAGAAGAGAGAGAGAGAGAGAGAGAGAGAGAGAGAGAAAGAGAGAGAGAGAGAAAAAAAAAGAGAGAGAGAGAGAGAGAAAGAGACAGAGAGAGAGACAGAAAGAGAGACAGAGAGAGACAGAGAGAGTGAGAGAGGAAAAAAGAGAGAGAGAGAGAGAGAGAGCGAGAGAGAGAGCGAGAGAAAGAGACAGAGAGAGAAGGGGGGTTGTAGGGGGGCAGAGAGAGAACAAACTTTACACACCGCTCATTACCTGCTTTCATATCAATTGATTTATCATTTACAATATCTTACAAAAGTAAGTGCATCTCATATCTGTATAAATATTGTAATAATCATTTCATGAAGCAACACTGAAGATATGACACTTTGTTATACATACTGTACACTGACTACTTTACATTTAATCAGCATAAATTTGCTGTGACCTCAAAATCAACAAACTAAAACACCAGTAATACTATAGTATGACTAGAATTGTGTAAACTAGATTTTACTAAAGAATAACACTTTGTAATATTAACATAAAAAACTCACACTTTTGTCCTTCAGCTCGCCTTGGCAGGCCTGGCAGAACCTGAGGGGTATGATTTAAATGAGAGATTAGTGTAAACACGTCTACCGCAACAAATATCTATCTGAAACTGACTGATGGCTTCAGCTACTCGTAATTTTAGTGGGTTTTATATATATATATATAAACTCAATATGCTTAAAACAAATATATGCTTAAAACAAATGACAACATGATGAAAACTTGAAATATTAAAATACAATGTGTCAGTATTTACTTATAAACACCAATAACAAAGCATGTTGTAAACTTAAATAATAAATATCTAGCTGTGTATATAAATAATACATATTTTAATATAAACATAAGACAGTAGCACCCTTTGTAGTGTTTCACTGGTTTGGCAAACTGCACACGTTTATGCTGTTTAAATCATCATTCTATTCCTTTAGTTACACTGTTTCTATGACATAATATACACAAGACTATAGTCTCTGTTAAGTGTCATCCATAGAGAATATAACCATTTTCACACAAACAACCTGTTTACATTCCTTTTTGGAATTTATCTACATGCAAAAGATGTGATATAATACAATTTTATAACTTAATTTTTTATATCCAAAACTATGACTGGTAATGTATGTAAAGTAGTTTTGAATATATCTATATTTACAACATACTGTATATATATCTAGCTGGGCCTAAAGCACTGTGAATGTACTAAATGTGTCCAACTGTCCACGTATCCAAAATAATTAAAAAGAATTAAAACAACACCTGTCTCCTGTGTGCTCCTCCAGTGGAGACTCCTGAAAGGCATCTAGAGGGAAGAGGTGGTGGAATGAGCGAGCCAGGTGAGGGGCGGAGACTAGTGTCAAACCTAATAAAAAAATTAAATAAAAACATTACAAATTTATTAAATGTATATAAATAATAAAAAAATGAATACGTAATGTATGTAAAAAGTACAAATTGTGTTTAAATATTTTTAAAATGAAAGTTTGTACACACCACACACTTTACACTCGACAGGCAGCTCTGTGTACTTGGCTCTGCACTGAGGGCAGTAGTAGCCGCCGAGCGTCAGTCCAGGACCTTCATCCACACTTTCTAAGTGCCTGAACAAACATGGTAGAGCATTATTAAACATAATCCTTTATACAGGGTTCATACACTTTTGAACTAATACATTTTCATGACTTATTCAGGACTTTTCCATGTCTTTAAGGCAAATATTCATGATTAGGGGTGTGATTAAAAT
Source organism: Astyanax mexicanus (assembly GCF_023375975.1). NCBI lineage: Eukaryota > Metazoa > Chordata > Actinopteri > Characiformes > Acestrorhamphidae > Astyanax > Astyanax mexicanus. The sequence continues at coordinate 7,332,180 of NC_064429.1, forward strand.
GTGATTAAAATGTGACCATATTTCTCGTCAAGCTTAAACCTGTCTCGCGGGAAAAAAAACAGTTTAGCGTGGACTTTTTAAGAGGGATCTGGCAACACAGTAGCAATAGCAGCGAGTGTGGTGGCTGAGCAGTGAGAGCAGCTCTCAGTAGAAGAGTAAAATTCAGGCATTTGCATAGAAGATGTTTCTGCTACTTTTAAAGCAGCACCAGGTAGGATTTCCTTGATTTTTGATCTTTTTAAAGAAGTAAAATTACAGCTTGAAACTCACTGCAGCGCTGCAGGTACAAGGACTACTGGTTCATTCTTTACAAACTAACATACAAACACTTTGACAGAAGCTGGAAAGAGACCGAATATGTCTGTGAAAGCCAAAAAGTAAGTAAAACGTACACGTGACTGTTTCATAGGCAGTTGTACTAATCCCTTAGCTCTGTACTGTATAGTTAAATTACAAGAGAAAAACATTAATATGACTAGTTGTGGTTTGCACTTATTGTTTGCACTATATAAGACCTAGAAAAGTTTTATTTTTATTTTTTATTCTTACTATTATTCTTATTTCTTATAAATCAATGTATGAGAGAAACCAGTCTGTTAAGTTTGTTATATGATTTTGTCAAATCTCTAGTTTTCAAGCCATTTTTCATTTTTGACTTTTTCTTTAAAATTTTATTTTTAAATTTTAGCTTAAAATGAGCTCAAAATAGCTTTTATAAGTCAATAAATGGGAACTCACGTTGATTGATTGCAAATTTCCATGATTTTATCAAAACTTTCTGGGTATTTTAATTTTTCCAAAAAGGTATCCAGGCCTGGAAATTCCTATTTTTAAATTCCATAACTTTTCTATGTTTTGCATGACCATACAAACCCTGCCTATAACTAACTTATTCTGTTTATTTATCACTGTGGGTACGATCTATATCAGTGTTCTGCTTCTGCACCGGAATTCCCACACAAAGCAAACAAACGTAACCCTCTCCTTGTCCTCATGCAGTATAAGGTGTATAGTCTAAATGAAGTAAAAGTAAATTTGACTTACGACATGCTGAAAGACGGCTTTGCGTCCTGATCAGACACAGAGGCAATGATGTGCTGAGGGAAGCCTGTAAAAAGGTTTAAAAAAAGGACCAATTTAGTTTGAGTTTAATTAGATTAACCAAAGGGGACAACTACATACATTTTTATTTTTAGTGAGGTTTCTCCAGCACTAAGGCTGGGTGCAGCAGCATTAGCATTAGCCGCTAACCACAGCACTAGCGGGGCATAAATGTCACCCCATAGCCCTAGACTGAGGAATTCTGAGTGTTTTGGTAACACAGGGCGCTATCAGCTATCAGCTATCAGCTCATCCCACGCTAAACACGCAGACTATAGTCCGATATTCTCTCCTCTGAATGGCAAAAGAGCTAGCGCTGCGGTTAGCGGCTACTGCTAATGCTGCTGCACCCAGCCTTAGTGCTGGAGAAACTTCAATTCTTTGAAAACTGTGCTTCTATGAATTGCTACTTAATACCTGACTGGTAAAATTCACACATAAGGTGTACCAGATTATAAGGCGCACTGTGAATGTTTGGGAAAATTGAATAGTTTTAAGAGCTTTATAGTCCAAAAAATAGGGCAACAATAAAAGCAAGTAACAAAATTAACATAAAAGGATAAGTGGAGTCAACTATTAGTCAAATAAAAGTAATAAAAGCAGCGATTCTTATTCTTATTATTATGTTACCCATAAAATTTGCAACATAACAAGGCCTTGCTTTTTGCTTTTGTGATAGTGTGTGCAGGTAAAAGAGAAGAAAAAAAATGTTGATTGAATGTTTTACCAAGTTAAAAATTAATAAAAAATATGAATATATATTGTAGGGAAAAGTGAGTTCAGTTACCCATGCGAATGAGGGAGCACTCGGAGGAGGAGCTGGCGGGAGGCGGCTTCACGTGTAACATCAACAGCTCCTTAAAATGGCTCTCGTCCAGAATCACATTGTAGCTTCCTGTAAGAGCACACCTATCATTTTAATATTAATTGATAATTATTAGATGCATTTTCTAATGTGATTTCTAAATTCTAATGAGGGTTTTACAGTGTATAGCTGCTGGTTTGTGCTGCTTAAGTGAATGGACACTATCTTACAGGCTCATTGCTATCTTACACCGCACCAACAGTCTATTTTTACACCTTCTGCCTGTGTCGTTTAAATTACTAAGTTAAGTAAAGCTAAGCTACGTAAACAAAACTGTAATAAAAAATAACTTTCTTTTAAAGTTAAACGAGTGCTGGATGTTAATCTAAACAGATTTCTCTCCTAAACGGTGTATTTGGGTGAGTAAAGCGCTTTCATATATTTACAGTAAGCTTAGACTCCTGACTTTCTGGAGCATTAGCATTAGCGGCTAACCACTAGGGTTAAAAAAAAAGCTCACCTCCTGTTTCTCTGGTGAGAATGGTACACACCCGCACCTCTGCAGAAAGCCCGATCACTGACACTCGGATTTTCAGCTCTTTTAGCGTCTGTTTAAACAAAGCATTAATTAAAACACATGCTAATACAATCACACAGACTAAAACTACATTTCTGAGCTCTACCTTGATGAGTTCATAGATGTTAGCAGGATCACAGGTGGTCAGACTGCTGAAGATGATCAGAATCTCTCTGCTGGTGTGTCCCGGCATGTGTCTACATATACAGAGACAACAGCTTAAATTATCAGATGCTTTTGCACATTTACACAAATAAAGCCCTAACTAACTGTTTATTTAATTAAAATAATCACAGATTATTTATTCCAGGTGTCTATCAGACTAGAGAATATCAGACTAGAGAAACTTTACATTAAAGTACATTATTTTCTAGTTTAAACAATAAAATATCTGCTCATACACCAATCAAGCATAACATTATGACCACCTGATGAGTTTCTTCATTTAGAGATGGGTAATTAATACAATATTAATTACTACCTACACTTAAAACCCCTATCCAATGTATTTTAGACATTTTGAAATACTGTTAATACCTTACGCACTGTGTGTATTTACATACAGTCCACTTAAACACATACAGGTGCGTCTTAAAAAAGTTAAATATCATTGAAAAGTTCCTTTATTTCAGTAATTTAGTTCAAAATGTGAAACTCATACATTATATAGATGTATTATACAAAACTGAAAATGAAATTGAAAGTTGATATAACACAATGGATCAACACCAGCAGATGACATGTCTCTCCAAACCATCACTGATTGGTGGAAGCTTCACACTAGACCTCGAGCAGTTTGGACTGTGTGTCTCTCCACTCTTCCTCCAGACTCTGCTCCCTTGATTTATAATTGAAATGTAAAATTTAAAGATGATCAGTGATGGTTTGGAGAGACATGTCATCTGCTGGTGTTGATCCACTGTGTTTTATTATCAAGTCTAAAGTCAGTGCAGTTTTGTTTTCCCACAAAATCTTACAGCACTTCATGCTTCCCTCTGCTGCTGACAACTTTTTTTTGGAGATGTGGATTTCATTTTCCAGCAGGACTTGGCAAACTGCCCACACTGACAAAAGTACCAATTGGTCTTATATAATATTTTTGAGACACTGATTTTTGGGTTTTCATTGGCTGTAAGCCATAATCATCAACAATAAAATAAATAAACGCTTAAAATAGATCATTCTGTGTGTAATACATCTATATAATATATGAGTTTCACATTTTGAACTAAATTACTGAAATAAAGTGACTTTTTTTTTTTTAAATGATATTAAATTTTTTTAAGATGCACTTGTACTACTGGCAACATGGAGGAAAACGTAAAAATGTTCAGTTAATTGTGATTAAAGTAATTTAAGTTCCTATCATCCAGCACTACCACAAAGCAAGATCAAAAATAGCTTTTACAGCTAAAGTTTTACCAGCTGTTGTAATACTCACTTAAGCGTCTGCATGGCGATGTTGAGAGCGTTGTACAGGGAGGGCTCCCCCAAACACGTGGAGCCGACTGCTTTTTTAAGGGCAGCTACGTGCTTCTTAGGGTTTCCTGCATCAAAACAAATGTAAAAAAAAGTATTGATTTCAAACAGCAAGAACATAACCTACTGAAATCAAGAGTTTTTTAAAGAGCTCTGTCTGAGCTTTTCTTATATTAATGGTCTCATTCCATAATTTTTTCATTCATTTTATAATGTCTAGTTGTGGTCTTTAATATGAATGAATGCCATGTGACCTTTTTTTTGTGAAAAAAGTGCTCTGGTGATCCGGTATAACGCTGCTTTAGTCCAGTGGAGGAGTGGAGGGAGGAACAATAGGATTTCAGCTCTTGCTTATGAATATTCACAAATGCAAACATGTTGCCTCTGATTGGATAACAGCACTGCGAGGCAGTGAGACGGAAAAGTAAGAATTGTTTAAAAATAAAGACATTTTACACTAATAACAGTCTTTGCAATGTCATAAGTTACTTTACAACATGTGTAATAATGCCCTGCTAAGCCACTGATCAAGTCAGCCACTGACTTAGTCTTAGAGTCTCTGTAAAACGCCAAATCCACTGGAGATCCTATTTAAACCTATAGTTACTTACACACAGATGTGGGTAGTCCAGGTCCTGAAAGCAAATATATTTACCGAGTCAGAGCAAAGTGGCCCAGGCAGTTGTACTTTTACTTTTAACTAGTGTAAACAGAACTGTTTTAAACATGCACCTATCTATCTCAATTGTACTTTGCTGGTGGTGTTGCATAGACAAATTCTAACCAGTTCTTCCGTAGCTCTGAATTATTGGGTAAAGCATATAACACTGATTTGTTATTTACACAAATAATACAGAAACAACGCTGTTAGCTCCTATCTGACAAGACGATGGTGCTGCCCGGTTTCAGATCCACCTGAATACTAATTCACGGGTTGACGTAGACACAGTGCTTTTCCTGATCGACTTGTTTTTCTTTTTCTAGCTACTGCAGACAATGGAGGTTGAGGAACAGCCTCATGCTTCATGTTCAGCATCATATACAACAAAAAGTAGATTTTAGCGGTAGGACACCTTTAATGACTTTTGAAGACAATGATTTTAATATATTATCATTGCCTGTTCATAAAAACAAGCTGAAACTCACCTGCCAGATCAGTCAGTTTCTCCGCTCTCTTATTCTTGGTGGTGATGATTCCTATCTGCAGATGGAGAGACAGCACAAGAAAAAAAGAGAAAAAACTACAGAAAGCATAATTATCACAGGTTAACTGGATAAAGGAAAGGGCAATATGAATTAAATTCACTGTACTCTGTATAAAAAAAGTATTTGAATGGGTTTTTATACCGGTCTGTTTACTGCTGATGCATTTTGACAATAATTATGTGTATCGACATAAATATTATGCATCATTAAAATCTTTAATATTGTAATAATATTTTTTCTTATATCACACACTCATGCATTGTCTTCACACACGCACACACCCCTATACACTCTTACAATACCTGACTGATCGGGTTCTGGTCAAAATATTCTTCCACAAAAAACTCCATCAGCTGAAGAATAAAAAATGAGAGAGAAAGAAATATGAGCTTCTGAAAACGGCACATTTTACCAAAACATGTTTAATTTATTATTGAAACATGTATTTTGGCCTTTTTTCATTAAAATACAAGTAGAGAAGGGAACCCTATGTGAGGCTTAAGTTGAGCAGGTTTGGACAATATTAATTATACTGTATGATTTGGGTCTGGATCTCACCTTCAGGGTAGATGTGAGTCTATTTGGCTTCAGGTCTTGGTCCTCCATCGTCCGCGATGAGTCAATCACCACATACAGGTGACGCATCTACACAAGATCACATAACAAACAAGACACAACTGTGTGAAACAAAAAACAGAAAAACACATGACCATTTTAGAGTAACAAGAACAGAGCTGCTCACCATCCCCAGCCGAACCTGTCCATGACTTTCGAACACCCTGAGACACAACGAACAGAGAGAGACAAAAATAATTAATCAATTAAGAATGGGAAATTCACGTTTAAAATTCACACGTAGGCACCTCAGGCTCACCTTTTCCTTTTGGCCTGGAAGAGAATGTCCTCTACAGTGGCTTTGAGGGAACCAGACTCGTCCTCCTTCAGCACCTCCCTAAGATATGAGAAGTAATAAAATGATAGTTTAAAGACTGTCATTTTAATCATAAAACATTAATCCAATTAAAAAAGATACATGCTCTTTAGAGCTACCTATTTTATCATCAAATGCAAATAAGTGGCAAGTTTATATCTCTTGGCCTGTATGTTACAGGGGCCCATAATGCACTATAAGTACAAGCATACATCTTTAGGGCAGAGGTTGCACAGAAGTTAGAGTCTTGGTTTATGCTAAGAAGGGCCTGAATATGTAACACAGACGGGATGCTCGTTTTTTAACTCATCACTGCTCCCTTAGTCTCGGGATAACTGGCCCTCCATACTCATCTGTCAATCACCACCCTACTATTTAGTGCATTTTAAAAAATGTAGAATATTATAAGAACAACTGGTCTTTTTGGTAGTGTGGGCAGTGTGCCAAGTCCTGCTGAAAAATGAAATCCGCATCTCCATAAAAGTTGTCAGAAGCAGAGGGAAGCATGAAGTGCTGTAAGATTTTGCAGGAAAACAAAACTTTACTGACTTTAGACTTTATAATAAAACACAGTGGATCAACACCAGCAGATGACATGACTCTCCAAACAAACCATCACTGACCATCAGTAAATTTTACATTTCATTTGTAAATCAAGGGATCAGAGTCTGGAGGAAGAGTGGAGAGACACACAGTCCAAGCTATTTTAAGGTCTAGTGTGAAGTTTCCACCAATCAGTGATGGTTTGGAGAGACATGTCATCTGCTGGTGTTGATCCACTGTGTTTTATTATCAAGTCCAAAAAATCTTACAGCACTTCATACAGGATTTCATTTTCCAGCAGGACTTGGCACACTGCCAACCACTGCTATATGTACCGATTGGTCTCATATAATATTCTAAGTTTTAACAATAAAATAAATAACCGCTTAAAATAAATCCCTCTGCGTGTAATACATCTATATAATATATGAGACTCACATTTTTAACTGAATTACTGAAATAAAATAACTTTTCAAAGATATTTTACTTTTTGAAATGCACTAGTGAATATTGTAGCTTTAAAATCACTTACCATGTTCTCTCGTAGCCTCCTTCCCATCGCTTAGCTCTCTCAGGCTCTTCATCCATGGTTATAAAATAAACCAGACCTTTTTATTCAAGCTGAATAAACTTTAAACTAGACCAAGTATGGTTATTTAACTCAGTATTATTATTTTAACTGGCTAAGCTAATCTAGTATAACGTTACCTGAACTGTTTACAGAAGCTCTGAAAGAGCAGCGCGTTATTCTTCAGTCTAGAAAGTGAGCTGTTCACTGCCACTAACTTTCCATGAAATATTAAATCTATATCATTAATAAACAACGAATAAACGCTTATAATATGAATAATAATAATAACAGTAACACTAGCGGTTAGCCTCTCTACTTTAGCCCGGCTCTGTGCTGCAGCTAAACTGCTCCCCCCGTCCACTCACTCCCTCACACTGCGTTCCGCTCTGGGTTTATTTTCTTTATTTTAAAGAGCCACTAAACCCTAAACCATATATTTTTTCGATTAATATCGGAAATGTATGGGAGCACTTAGTATCTCAAAATATTGACTTAGTATCTCAAAATATTGACTTAGTATCTCAAAATATTGAGATAGCAGTTTACTTAATAATAATATATTTTTTTAGCTGTATTATTTTTATTTTTTAGGTGGCGGGAATGGGCTTCCATAGAAATGTCTTCATTTGAAGTAATAAAACATACCAGTCCTGCTTAAAACATTTATAAACATTTCTTAACCTTTAAAAATGCTTTTTTTGTGGTACAACGCCCTCTCATGTTCAACTGCGCTATAGGTGAGAAATATGTTTCTGTGTAGTTTAGTACACAGACTTTTAAAATATGTAAATCAATCATTCAATCAATCAATCAATCAATAATACAGCCCAAGAGTAAACACAAACGTGCATGCAGGCGACACATACTTTTTTTTCCCAATCATGTGAGGGAAAGACAGGAAGAGGGAGAGAAAGGCACTCCCCTCGTGCATATTCATGAAGCTCATGCAAAACATAGAGGGTTCTGATTGGCCTATTCTCTGCAAAGAGCATTTGAGTCAGCCAATCAGTTTTCTAGTGTGGGCAGGCAGTGTTTTTTTTTCTCTCCTGGACAGGATGCATGCAAGAGCATCATGGCTCCCATTAAAACTCATTTCACCTCTGACTACTCTAAAGTATATCCCTGTCTGGTTAAATTAAAAAACACAGTTTGTAATAGTGATTTTAGCATTGCCCACAGGGGACTAAATGACTGCAAAAGGCATGTTGAGGTGAGTTAATATGACATATATAAAACAGCAAGGGGACCCTAACCAGACCCTTCTTCTACGTGGCCCCTAAGACCTTATATTTGAATTAATGTTATGGCAACTTGTATGTAATAATAAGTATTGAATATTTATATTATCCAGCTATACTGACGCAAATCTGATTTAATGCCTTAATGTGACACAAATCGGATGTCTTTTTCCAGGGCTGTGTGAACATAGTGACAAGAAACACAAAAATATACACATATCACACTACCTTAATTTGCAAATATCTCACTCATGTATCCTGTATATCTGTATATCTGTTTCAGGTAATATTACTGTAGCATTTTGGAGAAATAGGATGCCAAATTTAGCAAAAATGTTTATTCAGTTTTGCGTAAATTAGAAGCCGCATTAAACCAGCAAATCAAACTGTTATCAAATGACACTATTACATCTTTGAACAACAGGTGTTGTCAAAACATGTCTTTATTCTATAAAATTAAGATGTGGAAGTTGATTTGAGATTTTAATTTGAAGGTAAATTCATATTTACAGATATACCACAGATTGCTAAATTATTTTTTTTACGTTTACATTTAAATACCTGTCATTAAAAGTGATTGTGCATTATTACATACAAGGAAAAGCATATATCCATATGCCTATTTAATGACGTATGTTTTTATTTACTTACTAAAACTATATACAATACACAGATAGACCACATCTGTTAGGGAAATAATGCTAATAAAGCAGCTGTGCTTAATATTTTCCTCCAAAATATAAAATTCATGTCTCAGACAGTTACCATACACTCTTTTCTCATTTATTAAAGAAAGTAAAAATTCAATATCAGTTCTCTCACTTCATACATTCAGCAAATGCACATAAAATACAAGAAATAATAATACACTGTTCACTTCAATCATAATGTCACACCCTATGAGAAGGTCTTAGATATCAGATTCTGAATGATGGAACAAACATGTAAAAAAAAGACAACAGACAAGACAGCAATGTCACCAGCTTAAAGTAAAATAAAATAAAACAATAATAATAATAATAATAATACACAAAATCATGATCATTCAAATATGACTGAACTGCTTTGTAGAATGAGCTATTAACAAAATCAAAATTACAGTAATAATAAAAACAAAACTTTAAAATTACCAATCTTCATACATTTCTTTATTTCACAATTCCTTCCTGTATGCTTTAATAATTACAAAGTGATATTAGGAGACCTGAGATCTGATTTTTTAGGGACGTGTGTAAATCATATCTTTTGTCACTTTAATGGGGCTTGTAATGTGAACATAGTCTTTTATTAAAATGGTCACAGTTACAAAGTGCTGCCATTTCCTTTGGAGTAGAATTCTGGATTAAATTACCACCTTAGTCAAAGCTTAAATGAACAGTTTAGAAAACAAATAGATCATATTTACACAAAAGTATTAGAAAAACTTAAGCTGGCTACTGCTGGCTTTAGCCATGCTTATATAAGTTGGTTCTTTTCTATAAATAAAATCACGTCACATGCACATGAACAATTAGCCATTCACCAAGGCCAAAGCACTTTAAAATGCTTAATATTTATACAAGTTCCTGTTTCCCACTGAATTGACACAACAGAAGGAGAAAGTCTGCGTTTAGAAGGGCTAATTTTGTTTTTTAGCTTTGGTACATTTCTTTTTGTTCGATTTTAAACGAGGAAAAAGTGTCAAACACTGTCAAAAACATAATTAGCAATTCTACCTAACTACAATTGTGACTTTGCTTCATTTATTGCATATGTAAAAGTAAAAAAAAATATTTCAGGTATTTATAATGGTCATTTTTAAAGAATTAGGTGAATAAAAATTTTCATTTTTAAAGAATTAGGTGAAAAAAATAGTTAAATGTTACTTAACGCACTAAAACAGTGACCTAGAATCCCTGAATGGACCAAACTGAAGACAAAACTCAGCCTTCAGGCTGGCTAGTATTGTTTTCAGCTATGCTAAAACACATTTGCTAATTTTAGATGTAAAAATATGTCATATAGTGTAAGAAATGTCATACAAACAACCTATTTATGAACATGTGAGCAGAGTGTGTGATAATATAGACACAATGCTACTGTGGCTACAGCTTTAGCTCATTTACAACTATAGCTAATCAGCTTTGTAGCTCCAGTGCAAAACTAAAAAAAAACGTTTTAAAATTCTGTAAAATAGGGTGAATAAAGCTTAATGTGACCATTTAAACAGAGCATACAGAAAAATGTTATAGCTTTATAAACTTTATAGCTTTCAGCACTTTTTGCTGACTGATAGCATTTGATTTTTATTCAAATGCATGGCATAAAACCTTAAAAACCACATGAGCAAGTCTATTAGAGATTAGCTAAGAACTTTATACTGGGTTTTAGAAGAATATGTACTTTTTTATTATATTTAGGCCTTGTGGTTTTTGTAGTTTTCCATTACTGGTACCTTTTAGCTACCGGAAACATTTACAGACATATGGCTGATCAGCTACATTTTTATAAGAGACAATTTATTCACATATTTTCACCACAGTATTCATTTAATGTTTTGTTCTTCTATATGTTGTTATCTGTTATTCCAGCCTCTAAATTCACAATAAACCGGTTCCTCAAGGAACAATCTCTTTGCTATAGTCAGTGCTGGTGACCCTGCCCTAAGAAACAGCCCATATTTACCAAACTTCTCAGAGTCTGAGGGTGGATTTTAGGTCAGTTTTGGTCGTTTATATCCTAACAAAAACGCAGGGTTGTTCAAACACTGGTGTTTTTCCCTTTGTACCCCCGTGACATGTATGGAAATAAGGGTGTGGAACTAGAGGAGCCACAGCTCGGGCTTTGTCAACAAAACGTTACGATACGTACCTGTCCTAAAAAAAAAATCAGCAGTACACTGAGCTTCAAACCCTATTGAAACAGTGAGACATTGCTCCTTATTTTAGCCCAACATCAGCCGAATGTTGACCCCAGTACAGTAGAAGAAAGCTGTAGAGGAAGGCTACAGAACAGGGACAGGTAGCCAGGCATGAAAAAAAAGAGTACCACAAAAGTTTGACACAAAAGTAAAAAAAAAGAAAAAAAAAAGAAAATAGATTTGAAAAAGTGAATATATACTAGGTTCATATCGGCTCAAACGCAACATCTTAAAATTAGCAGAAAAAGAAAAAAGGTCCAAACAGGGAGAAGAACGGGAGCAGGCCCGGCGAGAAAACGCCAAGACAGGGCTTCTCACGGTCTGCGGTCATAATCGCTGACCCTCCGCTTGATGTGGGACAGCTTGGCTTTCAGTTGCTTACTTCTCTTCTTCTTCATTTGGTAATCTGCTGACTACAGTGGACAGAGATAATGAGATAAGAGCCGTTAATGTACATAAACGAAAGTGGACCAGATTACAAAACAAATGCAATGAATCTAAATATATTTAAACATAGTATAAAAATGAGAGAAATTTGTGTTTGGTAGATTACTTTGTCATGCAGCTCTGGAAAAAATGAAGAGAACACTTCAGTTTCTGATTTAGTTTCTCTGTTTTTGCTAAAATGAACATTGTTGTTTTATTCTATAAACTACAGACAACATTTCTCCCAAATTCTAAATACAAATATTGTCATTTGGAGTATTTATTTGCAGAAAACGAGAAATGGCTGACATAAAAAAAGATGCAGAGCTTTCAGACCTCAAATAATGCAAAGAAAACAAGTTCATATTCATAAAGTTTTAAGAGTTCAGAAATCAATATTTGGTGGAATAACCCTGATTTGGTTTTTAATCACAGTTTTCATGCATCTTTGCATCATTTTCTCCTCCACCAGTCTTTCACACTGCTTTTGGATAACTTTATGCTGCTTTACTCCTGGTGCAAAAATTAATTCAAGCAGTTCAGTTTGGTTTGATGGCTTGTGATCATCCATCTTCCTCATGATTATATTCCAGAGGTTTTTAATTTGGTGAAATCAAAGAAACCCATCATTTTTAAGTGCTCTCTTATTTTTTTTATAGTTGTATATGAGAACATAAAAAAATATGTTTTTTCTGTTTGCTGTAGATGTATCATGCATCCCTTATATTTACACAGTAAGATAAAAGAGAATGTGTCACTTACCCTCTTTAGGTTCTTTAATCTGCTGTACTGTTCCATGGCATCCTGTTTTTTGGGCAAAATGTAAATATTTCATTAATAAACTACTTTTTTTTTTGGTCCTGACACACTTTTAATATTTTAATATTTAAATAACATGTATGCTGATATTTAAAGTGAATCAGGAGTTTTATCTATATTATTTAACTTAATATATATTTATTATTTAGTAATTGATTTTTTTTTTTTTTTTAGAGTAATTGTTTTTGCGCTCACCAGGAACTGTGGGCTTCCCTCCTGCAGACGGTCCAGCTCTCGGTCCACCTCGGCCAGGCCCACGTTGATGTCATCCAGCTCGGCCTGCAGCCGCTTGAACTCCATGTGGTCCCGGTCGAACTGCCGCTTGTAATCGTGCCTCTTGCTGTCGCTCATGATGGGAGGGAACTCACTGTGTGAGAGAAGGATTTACTGATTTATTGTTGATTTTTTTTTTTTTTTAACATTATTGTTATTTATACACAGATATTATTGTTATTTATACACAGGTGCAGGTGGGTGGAACATTCTAATTCTGAAGTTGCATCCATTGCAACATTGCAACATTCTAATTCTGAAGTTGCATCCATTGCAACATTGCAACATTCTAATTCTGAAGTTGCATCCACTGTGTTACGCATGCACAAAGAATAATGCATTTACGATTGTCTACAGGCTGATGGCAGCATCCTAAATGAACTCGCTCCTAAAGGCTTACATTATCTCCTGGCCGCTGTGCTCCTTCAGTAAACATCACATAAAGCGAACCCAACTGTTCTTATATCTACATCCCCAATGGTGAAACAAACTACCATCTACTACCAGAGCAGGAGCATTCCTCGCTACCTTTATGTATGGTTTGTATTGGTGCTTGAAATCCTGGAAAATGCCTGAATTTTAACGTTCTGTTTTTTTTTCAGGCCTGGACAGTGCTGGAATTTTGAAGAAAGTACTTGAAAATGCTAAAAAAACTACATTTACTTTATTAATTATACATTTACAGTAAATAACTATCTGACTAAATAAGTTCGCAGATCGTAAAATAAAAAAGGCTTTAATTTCTTCTCGTTCTGCTATTAACAAACAATTCTGGTTGTTTTTACGTAAACATAATACCATCTCTTGCAGTGTGACAAAAAGCAAATCAATAATTTTGAGTATATGTATGTATAAATGCTCTCAACTGACATATTACAGTAACTGCTCAATCAAATGAATAGGGTAAACATACGGTGAAGAACATTGTTTTTTTAATTGTATGAAACTGACACCAATAAATCCATAATTCCTGCTATTTACTTACTTAGAAGTATTTTGTTTTCAGTAGCATAGTTGATGTGAAGTGTGGAGAATAGTTTTGCGATATATTGATTATTGCTGAATCGCATTTTTGAGATATCACTGTTATCATAAGTATACCACAGCTGAAATGTGCTGGAAAAACTTGAAAATGGGCCTTGAAAGGGCCTGAAAAGGGGTATGAACCCTGTTTATAAAACCCTTGAAGACAGAGCTCTTCAAAGAGCACTTACTCTCCTAACACCTCTAACTAACTACCTTCTACTACCAGATCAGGAGAATCTCTCACTATCTTTAATAAACTCCTGAAGACTGAGCTCTTCAAAGAGCTCTTACTCTCCTAATCCCATTTAACAAACTAACTACTTCTAACCTCATCTTCTGATCCCCCTTCTTACATCAGCACCCACAGTGGGTGGTAATGATTGTGCTGCGTCTGATTAGAAAATCTCATAATATGTGCAAGCCCATCACTTTTTTAAGGCTTAATATCGTCAACTCTGTTATAATCAAAAGACCAAAAAGATCTTATCCAAAAACCATCTTCACTTTTTCCTTTCGTATATGAAATAAAAGTAGGCTCTGCTGCAGTGTGGGTACCTGCATTGTAAGGAATTTGACTCCGCAGATGGAGGTGAACACCAGGAACACTCAAACACAACCATACGTACAAGTGGCAACAACTAACTAATAACTACAGCCTGAACAAATTTTACAGATCCATAATAACTAAGAAAGCTGTATTGAGATCCAGTGGCCTGTTGAGAAAACTCCAAAAGCGACAGAGTGTGAGCAAAATCAGCAGGTTACTCCTTTATTAGTGACTATTAAGGAGAAAGGAGAAATATATTTGAAGTCATAGGCCACAGACTCTGTAATAAAACACATAATAAAATATACCACTTTAAATAATACTTTTTTTCCTGATTATTTCATTTACACAACATTTTACTTGACTTACTATCTTTATCTTTGACAGTGTTGTGTAAACTAAGATTTTTCAAATTGATGTTTAATTTCATGATGTCTCTTAATATAAAACATCTTAATTACGGCAACTTTTAGACTCTTTGCCCCGTTTTTCTGCGCTAGAAATGCGCACTCTCTCCACTTTTAGACTTTTTGCCCCGTTAATCTGCACTAGAAATGTGCACCCCCTCCACTTTTACACTCTTTGTCCCGTTTTTCTGCGCTAGAAATGCACACTCTCTCCGCTTTTAGACTCTTTGCCCCGTTAATCTGCACTAGAAATCCGCACTCTCTCTGCTTTTAGACTCTTTGCCCTGTTTTTCTGCACTAGAAATGCGCACTCTCTCCACTTTTAGACTCTTTTGCCCCGTTTTTCTGCGCTACAAATGCGCACTCTCTCCGCTTTTGGACTCTTTGGCCAGTTTTTCTGCGCTAAAAATGAGCACCCTCTCCGACTCTTTGGCCCGTTTCTGACACCTAGCGTTCAAACTTTGAGTCTCACATTATAAAAAACCTGCTTAACAGCGGGCCAACTTTCATTCTATTTGTAAAATACCTCGCGGGCCGCTCCAAAAAAGGAAACGGGCCGCAAATGGCCCGCGGGCCGTAGTTTGGACACCCCTGATCTACACAGATGGACTTCAGTACACAAACTTTGAGTCAAACCTTTCGAAACACCCCTATTGTTTTATACATACAGTGGGGAGAACAAGTATTTGATACACTGCTGATTTTTCAGGTTTTCCCACTTGCAAAGCATGTGGAAGACTGTAATTTTTATCATAGGTACTCTTCAACTGTGAGTGATGGAATCTAAAACAAAAATCCAGAAAAATACATTGTATGATTTTTAAATAATTAATTTCCATTTTATTGTGGGAAATAAGTATTTGATCATCTATCAACCAGTAAGAATTTTGGCTCTCACAGACATGTTACTTCTTCTTTAAGAAGCCCTCCTGTTCTCCACTCATTACCTGTATTAACTGCTCCTGTTTGAACTCGTTACCTGTATAAAAGACACCTGTCCACACACTCAATCAGTCAGACTCCAGCATCTCCACAATGCCCAAGACCAGAGAGCTGTGTAAGGGACATCAGGGATAAAATTGTAGACCTGCACAAGGCTGGGATGGGCTACAGGACAATAGGCAAGCAGCTTGGCAGGTGTTAAAGCATTGAGACTCTAATACAAGGTTGAAAATATATTTTTTTATTATTGTGATTCTTTATTTACTTAATATCTGTGATTGCTTTGTGTATTAATGTGTGTTTGTTTTTCTTTGGTTATAAACATGCTTAATAATTAAACTACCAATAAACTACTAGCCTACCTACCCTAATTCACTGCATTAACTAAGTAATACTAGCTCCGGTCCCGCTCATTGTCTTTCTTACCTGTCGTAGTCAGTGTCATCCAGTTCGTCGGGCGAGTCTGCTCCTGTATCGTAGTCTCTCAGTTTACTCTTTGAGCTCAGCATGCTGGTTAGATCAGAGCCGCTGTGAAGAGGAATAAGTGTGGTTAAAATCAGGGATTTGGTAAATAAAACAGCAACAACAGGTTAGATAAAAAAGACTAATACAGTAATAGAGGTATTGGGACTGGGCCACACAAATAAAGACAAACAGCACATTATTTATAAAGGCATGTTATAAAGGCATGAATAAAAGGTAAAATATTTTTTTGTTAGTCAAACCAGATACCTGTGTGAGGAAAAGAAAGTAAAATGTTAAAATAATAAACTTCTCCCCAGCAACAGCAACAGTTGTCTGAATAGTTGTGTTGCTGTACAACATTCCATTCCTCCGTGATTATGTCATGTTCTCTTTTTCATAAACTTTCGTAACAATATTAAACAAAAAGTAGTGATTAATCTTAATCTCAAATTCTGTATGGTTTTAATATAATTTCTGACTGATTTTAGAAAAAAGAAACATTTAATATTTGATAATTGTCCCCAAAGCTGCTTAAATACACATATGATTAATATAAAAATACAGTACCAGTCAAATATTTTTTTAATCAATGTTCTTTACTTTTTTCCTACATTGTTAATGAATACTGAAGTGATCTAGATTATGAAGGAACACATAAGAATTCACGTAGTAACTTAAAAGTGTTAAACAAACCAAAATACTTGTTTAAAAGTATTTAGATGCTCTTATCTGGGGTTAAGCTGTTAACCTGTGGTTTCGGAGGCTGGTAACTCTGATGAATTTATTCTGTACAACAAAGAAAACTCTTGCTTTTCCTTTCCTGGGGCTGTGCTGATGAGAGCCAGTTCCATCATAACATTTTTAATGGTCTTTTTAGTGACAGCACTTGAGGATACTTTCAAAGTACTTGAAATGTTTCGGATTGAATTACCCCGTATTTTTTTCTTTATTTAGTTGAGTAGTTCTTGCTTCTCATAATCTGGATTAGAACATTACTTTAACTGATGCTCTCAAACACATTTTATTAAGAGGCAAGAAAAAACAGCCAAGATGTGCAATACCCTGAATTTAAGGTATTACAATTTTGACTGGTACTGTGATGAATCATATCTACATGGTTTTTATGTAGTTTATTAAAGGAGTTGTTTTATGTAGAACAATATGGCCACAGAGTGAGAATAGTTTACTGATGACCATTTTTTTGATTCAAAGTTTCATCAACATCAGTTGATCAGTTTCAGTTGATTCGTCAAGTGTGTTAGTCACGGCTGCTTGTGGAACAGGACATTCAAGTTCAAATGATAAACAAAGGAATGTCCTCCAAAGGTCCCACAGAGCAAACATTCTTAACGTTGTTCTCTATTAGCATTACAATTGCTTTACACAGACAGTGCCCGGTTTCTTTCTCACTCTTGCACACTCTCACACCTTTACTTATTGAGGAAAATGATCCAATAATACAGATCTGTCAGTGCTAAATGTATGCGAACCTTCAGGATTAGCAGATCATTTAAAGCTAAATATTAGAGTCAGGTGTGAGTGGGCAGAGCCTGTTTCATTTAAAGAACAGCAATCTATTAAAGTCTGATCTTCGCACCACATGTTTGTGGAAGTAATTCATGATAAACAGACAAATTAGATATTTAAGGACCTCAGAAGAAGATCTGTTGATGCTAACCAGACTGAAAAAGGTTACAAAACCATCTATTAAAAGTTTAGACTCACCAATCACCAATCAGATTATAGTGAACAAATTAAAAGAATTAAACTTAACTTCTAAGCAACTAAAGGCCCCCATTATTATGAGAACACTAAACAACACTGATGTGTATGGCAGAATTACAAGGAGAAAGCCACACTACTATTGAAACAATGCCTTTTGGCTGGATGAGACCAAAAAATCTTGGTTTTAAATAAGAAGCATTATCTCAAGAGAAAGAAAAACATAAAAACATTAAAAAAACAACCTTGTACCATTTGCAAAACATGGTGGTGGTAGTAGCAGCATCATGATTTGGGCATCTATGTTTTGTTGCATCTAAGACAGGTCTAAAAATGGCTTGCCACCATTGACAAATAAATTCTAAATTATAAAAGCAAATCCCATGAGCTGAATCTGAAAAGAATCCCAGAAACTGAATGCAAGATTCACATACCTTTGATACTTAAAAATTGTTTTTCTCCAAAAAAAAAAAAAAAACACTGAGTGAGTTCCATTTATCTACTTGTAGGTCTTGTTTAAAAATCTGATGAAGTTTTAGGTCAAATTTATGCAGAAATCTAAAAAAAATCAACAAATTCAAAACTCACCCAGGGAGATAGAGTGGTTTCTGATAGTCTGAGCTTTGGTCGAGATAGATCCGAGATGCTCCGACCTGGTCATTGTAGTCGTTCACCAAAGTCTCTGGTTTCCCAGACACGTCAACCACCTGCAGAGAGCAGAGATTTAACAATATACACTTAATTTCTGCTGGAAAGCAGCTGGAACGTTTCTCTGCTTGGGTGCCATGTCATAAAAATATAATCAATTAAGCTCATAAAATATAAACTGGGCTACAAGTCAGTGTTAGCAGGGTCAGACCCAGCTCTGCATAAAAATGACATTTCACATATATTTCTGGCCTTATGAAATGGTTACATTTTCAGAAAATGTAAAGAATTGTTTTAACATAATTGCAAAGTGAGACATAAGTATTAAGAAAAACGTATTAAGAGCAAACTGAGGTGCAAAGTAATAGACATAGAGATGTAAGTACAAATACTTTGTTACCTTACTTAAAAAGAATATTTACTATACTTTACAGGAAGGATTATTTTTCAGCTTCTACTTCTTACATTTGAACACAATTATCTAAAATTTCTACTAAAATAACCTCTTTACCCCTATTTCATTTCAGCTCGTTCAATAAAACCCCTATCCAGATAAATCTCTTCTTCCAGATAGAGTGAATCTGATTGTGATTGGATGTAGAGAAGTATAAACATACACCGTTCCGACTCCCTATTGGTTTATACTGTGATCCATCACACCTGCACACGTCCCCCCCCCCATACACACACACACACTCCAGCAACAACATAGCAGACGTATGTAGCCTAGTATGAAGACGATCCATGCAGAGACTCAAGAGAACTCCAGACAAACTCCAGTCCAACTAAACTTTAACTTTAATATATTTACATTCTACTGTATATAATATATTCATTTACATATATGCAGCTGAAACACCAGGGAACAGCCTAGTGCAAAATCCCAAATTATATTATCAACATTAACATTTTAATATGACATTATAATCATTACGGCCTAAGCTTTTGTTCTTAATGCCTACATTTTTCTACATTACTTTTACTTTTATACTTTAAGTAGTTTTGAAATCAGTACTTTTACTACACTTTTATTTAAAGAGTAAAAAAACTTGAGTTGATATTTTATCTTCTACAGAAGTATTTTAAACCCTACACTCTAAAAAACAGAGGTACGATATGAGTACTTTTTTTTAACTCAAAGGTACACTCTTCATAATTGTAGCCTCAAAAGGTACAATATTGGTCTTTACAGGGTCAGATTTGTTCCCTCTGAAGTACAGTCATTCTATTAGGAATAAGTACACATTTGTACCATTTAACCAGCCAAAAGGTACATTCAGTATTCTGTATCACTGTACTAATAAACAATATATATTTAAATTGCACATTTTTTATTTGAAAGCCAGACACTTTTCGATCATCAAGTTTTTGAGCCATATTCAGTTGATGATAATGTTTATAATTGTTATAATCTTTACTGGCACAAAAACCATGGGTACAAAAAAGGACTTTCACTGAAAGGTACTTTTTTGTACCTCAATATAAGATACAGCCCCAGCGACAAGCTCCAGCTCTACCAACCAGCTCTACATGGTAAACAGAAACATTCAACCGAGGTAGAAACCGGTTTCCCCTGTTCCTCAGCAGATATGATCCACGGGTGGCAGGTGAAACTATCTTAGCTCTCAGTTTTACCAAGTTGGTTTCATTTAAAACAACAGCACACCTTATCAAAAGGTTTTACAGCCTAAGGTCTTTCTAAATTGCCATAGACAGACATTACTGACAGTACGAGTCAAAGGTTTGGACACAACTATTTTGATTATGATTTTTTTATGATTATAATAATAATTTAATATTGAAGACTATATTAAAGCTATACAGGAACACATGCACATTTATTCTGTAAACAAAAAGTGTTAAATAAACCAGAATATGTTTTATACTTTAGATTCTTCTAAGTATCACATTTATCTTTAAAGACAGATCTGCAGACTCCTGGTGAGATTTTAATCTCAGTGTCTTCATGAGGGAGAGTCACCTGGAATATTTTTCTCAGCGTCTTAAAGGAAGGAGTTCCTGGAGGTGCTGAACAATAGCTGCTGCTTTTCTTTCCTTTACGCTGTGAAGCTCCAGCTCATCCCAATTAAATCACCTCAAATCCTCACCATCTCAGTTCATCAGGTATAGATCAGGGGATTAATGTGGAGGAATAAAACTTTTTTTTACTGCTTACTATGTAATTCTATATGTATCCGTAAATTGTTTGCATGTCTTTAATATGAAATTACAATGTAGAAAATTAGTTAATTAGTCGTTTAATAATAAGTTTTGTCCTTTTGACTGATACTGTTTATCCAAAAACAAAAACATAAGGGAATTGTACAAACTCTCTGGAATTCACTTAATTGCATATTTGCTGTTATTCAATCTTTAACTCTGCTGTTTTTTCATTTCTTTATTTAAAGCTTATCTTAACTCCACACATTATTTACCAATTCTAGCGCCTTGAGGGGCGCCAGACACACCCAGAAACTGGACTCGAAACCTGTTTTCCTACCTGGCCTACAACCCCCAACCCCCACCAATAAGCACCGTCTAATTCCAGACCATTGTCTACAGGAACAGATGTTTGGCCCACTCACCCACTTCTCCACACCATGAGAAAATGTGTCGTTGAAAAGTTTGGGTTCCTCCCAGAGAACACGCTGCCTGCCGTAGCGCCTCATCTCCTGACGGGTCTTCAGAGAGAACACCAGCAGAATGATCAGTGCCACCGCCAACAGGAAGCCTAAAACGATGGCAATGGCCTGGAAGAGAGGAGAAAGGCAGGAGAATGAAGAATGAGTCTCTATAAGGGGTAGACCTCATAAGGAAAAATAGAGCAGTCCAAAAAACTTACTAGTGCATCTAAAATAAAATAGAATATAATTGAAAAGTTACTTATTTATTTATTTATTTCAGTAAATTATATATTGTATAGTTGTAATACACACAGAGTTATCTATTTTATGACTTTAAGTCAGTGTGTTAGAAAAAAAGAATATTATATAAGACCAACTGGTTTATTTGACAGTGTGGGCAGTGTGCCAAGTCCTGCTGGAAAATGAAATCCTCATCTCCATAAATTCTCATTACAAAATGATAATATGTCTCTCCAAACCATTACTGACCATCAGTAAATTTTGCAATTTAATTGAAAATCAAGGGAGCATAGTCTGGAGGAAGAGTGGAGAGAAACACAGTTCAAACTGCTCGAGGTCTTGTGTGAAGTTTCCACCAATCAGTGATGGTTTGGAGAGACATGTCTCAACATCTGCTGTTGTTGATCCACTGTGTTTTATTATCAAGTCTAAAGTCAGTGCAGTTTCGCTTTCCTAGAAACTCTTGCAGCATTTCATGCTTCCTTCTGCTGCTGACAACTTTAATAGAGATGCAGATCTCATTTTCCAGCAGGACCTGGCACACTGCCCACACTGCAGAAAGTACTCATTAATCTTATATAATATTCTAATTTTCTAAGACACTGATCTTTGGGTTTTCATTGGTTCTAAGCTATTTTGAACTTAATTACTGAAAATTACTAAGCAACGGCCAGGAGCACCCACTCACCTCCTGAGGTTCCACCACGCAATAATGGTACATATACTGGTTGATGAAGATGCCAGTCGCCTGGGATTGGGACTGGTACTGGCTACACATCTGCCAGATCATGTTGTACATCATTGACCCAGAAGACTGGGCTCTTGGGTTAACGGCCACCAGGTACACAACGCTAGCTATAAGCATCAGCAAGGCCAGGATGGCACAGATGATAATGCTGGCCAGGTAGAACTTGTGCGAGCGAGCTGTGTTCTGCCTTGACACCACCAGGATGAAGATGACCAGCACGGCTATGAAGGTGATGGCTGCAATGCCAATAATAAAGCCCTTGCCAGTCAAGGGGTCCATGTAGTAGCCTCCATAGCTACCACCACCACCGTAGCCACCGCTGCCTCCGTACGCCCCTCCGCCTCCGTATGCCCCGCCACCGTAGGACCCGCCACCGTAGGACCCGCCACCGTAGCCTCCTCCCATGCCCATCCCCATCCCCAGCCCACCCATCCCCATGGCTTCCATATCGTAGTCCCAAGCCAGCGTGGATGCCACACACACAAACAGTGCCACGCACATGATGATGATGATGATGCACATGATCTTCATCACACCTGGAGCTGACGTCCAGCGGTAGTAATGCAGCATGTGTTCGTCTGGGTAGGCGGCGGAGAAGGTGTGCCGTGAAGACCGGTGTTGGCTAGAGAGATAAAAAATAAAGGAAGAAATGAATGAAGAGGGTTTGTACCAGAGTAGTCTGACGAAATCTCATATTGTCGTCTGTATGATTTCTATTTCTACATCTAAAAAAAGAAGCATACAAGATACAGCTCTGGAAAAAAATAAGAGAGCACTTTATTTTCTGAACAAGTTTCTCTGATTTTGCTATTTATAGGTTTATGTTTAAGTAAAATGAACGTTGTTGTTTTTTTCTATAAACTACAGACAACATTTCTTCCAAATTACAAATGAAAATATTGCCATTTAGAGCATTCATTTGCAGAAAATGAGAAATGGCTGAAACAACAAAAAAAGCAGAGATTTTAAGAGTTCAGAAATCAATATTTGGTGGAATAACCCTGGTTTTAATCACAGTTGTCATGCATCTTGGCATTATGTTCTCCTCCACCAGTCTTACACACTGCTTTTGGATAACTTTATGCCACTCCTGGTGCAAGTTACTTTGATTTTACCAAATTAAAAACTTCTGGAATATTAAGTGGTCTCTCATTTTTTTACAGAGCTGTAGATCTTAATATTGGTTTGATAAAGTTTCACAGATTGTTTGGTATGAAATGCTCAGTTTAAGAAAATCGCACCCTCTTAACCATCACCACTGTGAATGCAATGAGATCTCCCTCACAGAAAGCTATCATGTCAATCTGAGACCTTTAGGAGCGGCCTAACTAGAAACTAAAATGAATGGGTTTCAATGCTGGCCTCCAAATTATCTCCATTCATTACTTTGTAGGTAGAAATATAGATAGTAGGGTTTGAAATCCTTATGTAAATGTTGAAGTATAAATTTAAGCTTTTTACTCTTTAAGTAAAAGTGTAAAAGTTCTGGTTTTAAAACAACTTAAAGGTAAAAAAGGTAAAGGAAAAAATAAGGTAAATAAATAAAAATTAAGAACAAAAGCTTAGGCCGAACCACAGGATCCAATAGATATCCAATTGATAAATTTGGCTGGACATCTGTCTGGAGTTCTCTTGAGTATCTGCACGGATCATCATACATGCGTCTGCTATGTTCTTGCTGTAGTGTGTGTGTGTGTGTGTGTGGGGGGGGGGGGGGGGGTGGTGAGTGGGGTGGAGTGACGTGTGCAGGTGTGATGGATCACAGTATAAACCAATAGGGAGTCACTCTATCTGGATGGAGGAGAGATTTATCTGGATAGGGGTATCATTGAACGATGCGAAGCCGGTAATAGGAGTAATGAGGCTATTTTTTTTTATTTAAAAAAGAAATAATTACTACAGTAAAGTATAGATAACCAACATTTCTATTTCAGTAAGGTATTATTTAAGTATTTCTACTTTATTACTTGACACCTCTGCTGGTCCCACATATGTATGTCAGTGGTTACAGTCAAAAATGGGTTCAGAGTAGGTTAAAATGGACTCTATCTGGGTTGTACTCTTACACATGGGGTCTAGATGGGACCCATTTGAGATTACAGTTCCAGTAAAACACATGTACAAATCTGCTCAGAGCCCAAGCCCACCTTAAACTAGCCCATATTTCAGTCACATAAACCTGCTGGGTGTTATTGACTAATGTTGCTGCCTAAACCATGCCGAAACCACCTGTGAACATGTGTGTGACATACAAGTTTTATATTAGTTGTTGATGGTAAAACACTGTTTTATTTTGGGACTATTTTCCCCTAAACACACGGTATGTATCCCTACACAGTCGAAGCCAAGACATTTTAGACCAAAACCTTAAGAACCTTCAGCGAACTCATAAACGTTTATAAAATATATTGCTGTGACGGAGCTTTTAAACCTACTTCCTCCTAATGCCTGCTTATAAGTTGCCACCATTGAGAACTACTGTCACTAGAATAAAGCATCACACACCACACCTTCATGTATGCCGTTATATATTTAATCATGTACACCATTTTGTAAAAATATGTGGAATCCCTTTTAAAGAGAAGATATTACTATTGCTATTATTAGAATTTTTATTATAAGTACTTACGTCCTCTTACTGCTGCTTTGTTTCGCGGAAGGCATGATAGCGTTTTCTGACAGATGCTTGTACTTTTCCTCCTGTAACCACCAGGTTTACTTCAAGGAATGAAATGGTCTCCTATATGGGTCAGAATAAGAATAAAATGAGCATTGTATTGTATATTTATAGAAAAAAAGTGAAAACAAATCATTCAAGCCTAACCCATTCATGTTCAACCCCTAATTTTAACAAGTATGTTGAGGAAAAATGCTACAGAACCTGATCTGTCCGGACTCAGGTGGTGAAATGTGGTGTAGTTATACTCTAGATGAACGTCTAACACTGGGCCTGTCACATACAATACATAGACATTACATAAATACTTTTTTACTTGCCTTTGTGTGAAATGTATGCGTAACGTGTCAAATTTTGTTGAATGTACTTATGTTTAAACTGTTTTAAGTTAATAATCTAATTTTACTTCCAAAATATGCTTAATTATACTAAATAAAAGTCCACTGCTCATTAAAAGCGTGTAGGTAAAGACGTTCTGGAGTAACTCAATTTCCACAACATGTAAATTTATGTATCCTGATAACATACATAACTATGTTTAAGACATTTATAGATATTTAACCAAGATCTTGTAAATAGCAAGCAAAAAAGTAAGAACACGAAATTGGTATCCATCAAACCAAGCTGAACTGCTTGAATTTCTGCACCAGGAGTAAAGCAGCATAAAGTTATCCAAAAGCAGTGTGTAAGACTGGTGGAGGAGAACATGATGCCAAGATGCATGACAACTGTGATTAAAAAACACCAGGGTTATTCCACCAAATATTGATTTCTGAACTCTTAAAACTCTTTTTTGTTATTTCAGCCATTTTTCATTTTATGCAAAAAAAAAAGCTCTAAATGACAATATTTTTATTAAAAAATTTGGGAGAAATGTTGCCCGTAGTTTATAGAATAAAACAACAATTTTACTCAAACATAAACCTACTTAAACATATTCAGAAACTGCAGTGGTCTCTTAATTTTCCCAGAGCTGTATATAAATAATAAGCTAATATTTTTTTGGTACATATATATATATATATATATATATATATATATATATATATACACATATATATACACATATATATATACACATTATGATATATACATTATACATTATGATTATTGATATTATTGATATTATATTGATATTATTATTATTAAGCTTATTAGAAGTGCTGGAATTGTTGTTATTATTTCCTCATTTTCTTCCCAAAATACTTATTCCTGTGATTGTTTTAGTAAACTTAAGTTGCAGATTATCATTACAGAGACTATCTTAAATAGTATACAGCCCATACGAAAATAATGATCGGAACAGGCCTAGATAACAAAAAATATTATACATTTTCTTATTTTTAGATTTTTTATCACAACAAATTGTACTAAACGCTAGCAACTAAACACTAGATAGCACTAGCAATAGTCCAATGGTTCCATTAGACTAACTAGACTCAAAAAAAGTGATTTTATGTCGTAAATTTTAATCTGTTTGAAACAACCTTTGTGTTCAGGTAAGCTCTGAGAATGTCTGTATGAAATTAAATGTAAAACAACTGGATTTAAACTGGATTTAAACTGACATTATTAAATAAAATACCTGTGGATCCTGAAGAAAATGCTGTTAGCTGGTTAACTAGTATCAGCTGCTATGCTGTGAAAAACACCAAATTTTAACAGAAAAGGAAGTGGATTTGTGGATTTTTTTAGCTGGTTATGTAGGTTATTTAGCTAGCTTAACTAATAAAATAAACATTAAATTTAGCTAGTTATATATCAGCGTGGTTTAAGACTGCATTAAAAAACTGCTCTTGTTTTAGAAAAACAAATGGTACAAAAATTACGTACAACAAAGAAATTATATGGAAATACATTTTCTGAATTATCTGTAAGTCTACTCATGTGACCCCGTGTTATATATTATCTGATTAAAGCTGGTAAGAACCTTCCTGTTTTTTAATGCCTATATGCTCAGCAGCTTCTCTCGCTTTGAATTACATTCACACACACACACACTATTTAACGCAATCTAAGCTAACTGTGTGTATTTTAATATAATTTATTATATATAAAACATATAAACACGTATAAACACTTACTGAGATTCTGCGTCGTGTTATTTAGAATAAAGGGATTAAAACATTAAATAAATGTAAAGATATAAGTAACCAAAATGAAAGACTCACCTGTTTGTCTTCAGTACAAACACCACTCTGCTGAAAACAAGGCACTGATCATATCTCTCTCTCTCTCTCTCTCTCTCTCTCTCTCTCTCTCTCTCTCTCTCTCTCTCTCTCTCTCTCTCTCTCTCTCTCTCTCTCTCCCCCTCTCTGTCTCTCTCTCTCTCTCTCTCTCTTACACACACACACACACACACACACACACACACCCACACACACACACACCGCCCTCTCTCAGGTAGGAAAGGAAACGCCTACAGCTCTACCAAGGCATCACCATCACCCATACACTTAACTTTACTCTTATTTTTTTACAC
Organism: Astyanax mexicanus; assembly: GCF_023375975.1. NCBI lineage: Eukaryota > Metazoa > Chordata > Actinopteri > Characiformes > Acestrorhamphidae > Astyanax > Astyanax mexicanus. The sequence continues at coordinate 7,359,576 of NC_064429.1, forward strand.
AATAATAAAAGCTGCAAAATTAATAGTATCTCCTTAAAATAAAACATGACTATTTTTTATTTTAACCTACTAATAATATAAGCATTACCTGCCTAAGAAGCCATCCCTCGTTTTAATTTGTGTGTTTGTGTGTAAATGTTGGTGTGGTTTAAATGTACTTGAGGCAATATATGCTTTTATATATATTTATATATAAATTTATATATAAATGTAAATTGATTACATAAAAAAAAAAACTGCACTCGTCTGTCTCACCAGCAGGTGGCGCTTCATTCGCCTACAGCAGGGGCGCAGATTAGACTGTATACATATAAAATATAAAAGTAGTATAAAAGTAGTTTAAAATGCATAAATTAAAATACAATCAGGTCTTTTACACACAATATATGCAAACAAAAACAGTACAGGACAACTGATATTCATTATAAAACACTAAATTCATTTTTTCAGTAATATATCTCTAAATGGGTATTAAAAAGTAATGACGTTTTCTTTATTTTTTAACATATATTTTATACTGTAAAACACGATCAGGGCTGGACTTGGAACTAGTTTTAGATCAGCCCACTACAATCAGTTTTTTTTTTTTAATCTGCTTTCAATTCAAATTTAAATGAATTCAAATATTTTTTTTTTTTTGGAGATGCACTACTATACAGCTCTGTAAAAAATAAGAGACAGCCACATTTACTGAATCAGTTTTGCTATTTATAGGTTTTGCTATTTATAGGTTTATGTTTGAGTAAAATGAACATTGTGTTTTTATTATATAAACTACGGACAATATTTCTCCCAAATTCCTAATAAAAATATTGTTATTTAGAGCATTTAATTGCAGAAAATGATAAATGTCTGAAATAACAGAAAAGATGCAGAGCTTTCATATTTCATAGTAACAAAGTTTTAAGAGTTCAGAAATCAATATTTGGTGGAATAACCCTGTTTATTTATTCACAGTTTTCATGAATCTTTGCATGTTCTCCTCCACCAGTCTTACACACTGCTTTTGGATAACTTTATGCTGCTTTACTCCTGGTGCAAAAAAATTCAAGCAGTTCAGTTTGGTGGTTTGATGGCTTGTGATCATCCATCTTTCTCTTGATTATATTCCAGAGATTTTCAATTTGGTAAAATCTAAGAAACTCATCATTTTTAAGTGATGTCTTGTTTTTTTTTTCAAATCTGTATGTTTGGATTTCTACTTTAGTTCAGTAAAGTATTTTTAGGATCTGAGTCATTTGAAGTACTGTTAAACATCAGGTTAAAAAGTGACCCACGTTCATGATTACACATCAAGTGAGTGAAGGCCAGGCTCTCCTCCTGAAACTCATTATGGCTGGAAAGGTGAAACTCTCACTGCAAATCCGGCCAGACCAGTTTACACGTGGCTCGAATTCCTACAGCATCCTCACCGATAACAATGAGCTGTTGATGTGAAGTCTGAGCAAGAGATTTCACCTTAACACCTCTACACAAACAACAGCACTACAGAGACACTGATACTAAAATGAAAGAATTAAATGAGAATATTTAAAAAACTAGGCCATACTATGCTGAGAAACGTCATTCTGTATATTATTTCGAGAATTAAGTCATAATATTTAAAAAATAAAGTAGAAATATTTTAAGAATTTTGTAGAGCAGGCTACAAACGTTGCACAGTCTAGTATTTCAAAAATGAAGTCATAATATTTTGAGAACAAAGTCAAAAGTATTTAGAAAATAAAATTATATAGAGAATAAAGTGAAAATATTTAGAAATTAAGTAAATATATATATATATATATATATAAAGTAACAAGTATTTTGAGAATAAAGTGAAAATATTTAGAACATTAAGTAAAAAATATTTTGAGAATAAAGTAAAAAATATTTAGAGAATAAAGTGAAAATATTTAGAGAATAAAGTAAAAATATGTTGAGAATAAAGTAAAAAAATATTTATAGAATAAAGGGAAATATTTTGAGAATAAAGTGAAAATATTTAGAAAATATAGTAAAATATTTAAAGAACAAAATGTAAATATTTAGACAACAAAGTATTTATTTTTTGGAAAATAAAGTAAAAATATTTTTGAGAATAAATTGAAATGTTTTTGAGAATAAAGTACAAATATTTAGAGAATAAAGTAAAAATAGTTTCACAACAAAATAAATACTAAGAATACTAAAATACATTTTTAAGAATGAAATATTTTGAGAATAAAGTAATAATATTCAAAATATTAAAAACATCAAAATATGTAGAGAAAAGTAAAAATAATTAGAGAATAAATGAATAACGTAATTAAGTGGAAATATTGTGAGAATAATGTTACAATATTTTTGATAATTAAATCATTTTTTGAGAATAAAATCTTAATTTTTAGAGTATGAAGACATAATATTTGCGAAATTAGTTCAACAACAGTATTGTAGAGAGCTTTGTGGAATGGGTTTCTGTGGCCGAGCATCTTCATCCAAGCTTTACATCATCAAACTCAGAACTTAAAGTTTTTAGAAGCATGGATCAATGTTTTTTTTTTATTCTGAGAAGAAAATAGATAAAGAACTATGGAGATATTCCTGGAAAACCATCGCTCTGTGTGAGTGAGCATTATCCTGCTGAAAAATTCCTTTAGGAGACAACAAATGTGCCTGCGTTCTGCACATATATCGCTGAGATCTGTGAGTTAATGTCCCCTGTTTAACTACTAGAGGTGTCTGACTGTCCAACAGTACATGATGCAATATTTTTGACGTGGTATTTAGTGTTATTGGTTTATCTTTGAGTAGCAAAAATGTGATATAAAAGATTTCACAGCAACATGTGTTCACATGTTTTGGTTTTACTTTTTCTGATATGTGACATACAAAATATAAAAAAGACAAATAGGTGAAATATAAAAAGGCACTTTGCACAATAAAACATGAACGTCCAATTTAAACCTAACCTACACCAGTTTCTTTTTCTTTTACAAATCTACAACACACATCACATCACACTACCCCGAAACGCTCAGCTAAAACCTTCATTTAAAAAAAAACACTATTTTGACTTAAATACATATTCATAGAGCTCTCGTTTGATATAATTAATAAACAGGATTAAACACTTCTAAAATATTCACATTTAACAAACAATATCAGATCATACTTATATACTGAACATGATCTAAATATCAGATTGTTCTTCAAACAGAATCATCCTCTTTCAGTAATATCTCAATAATGGGACGTGGGCATTGGTTTAGATGGCATTAATGTTCATTTAGTTCGTTTTAGAGACTAACGTTAACTATTTTAATCATATCCATCATTCCAGTCCATCACTTTGTCGTATTCCTGGATTTTCTGTTTGATGTGAGAAAGTTTGCTCTTCAGATATTCACATCTTTCCTTCTTCTCCAGGAACGTCGGGTCCTGTGATTAAAAAACAGCAGGTAAGAAAGAATGTTGAACATGTTTCCTTCATGTAAATTAACTCTGAACTTCCCTTTTCTGCTTCACAGAACCGGTTATACTGCACAGATTAAATCTAGTACTAAAGGGAAGCTTTCTGACTGTGTAATTTGTGTAGTCTGAGTCCATGTGAAACAAACTTCACACTCCCTGATATGTTTTTTGGTCAATTTCAGACAAATTTAGCAGCTTTTCTGTTGCTGGCAGCTGTATGTCAAAATGTTTGATTTAACAGCTATAAATAATTATTATTTCCTCGAACATATAACTTTTTTAAAATCTTAAAATAATAATTTTACTAATTTTCTTCAATATTTGCTTAATTGTTTTGAAATAATAATGCATTTCTTGAGTTGAGTTTCTTGAGAACTAATATCTATAATATTTTTTCTAATAATTTTGTTAAATAATAATAATAATAATAATAATGCACTTTCTTAAAGTGACAGTCAGCAAGTAATTGGTGAGAATTTGTAACTGCACCAAGCATGCTAAAAATACCCTAAAACATGCATAGTGGTGCAGTCTTTTTTTCAGAGTAATTTTATCAAGGAGTTTTTGCTCTCTCTTTTTTATCTCTCCGGCTCTCTTCAGTTTTAATTCTCAGTTCATTTTATTAAACGATATGTAAATGAGTTTTCTATTATGATATCTTCATGGTCGCAGTAGCTCTTGTATTAATAGTCATATTTCAAGTAATATTTCAAGAATGAAGTTATAATATTATGAGAACAAAGTAAAAATAAATTATAATAGTCAATATTTGTAAAATAAAATCATAATATTTAGAGAACAGAGTAAAAATATTTAGAAAATGTTTTAGCGAGAAATCTTTTGGACTCTCTTTTATCTCTCCAGTTCTCTTCAGTTCTAATTCTACGTTTATTTGGATAAATGATGCGTGAATAAACTGATAAAGACTGAGTTTAAAATTATTAAAATACATATGTTAAAAACATATCTTGCACTATAATGCATTATCTTTAAGTAAGTAATATTCTAAAATGATATAAACATAAAGACTTATTTATTACTTTATTTAATACTTATTTTCAAATTTTTTTGTTTTACATAATTTCTTAAAACAATGACAAAAGTGAAGAAAAAGTGACTTACCTCTGGCTTAGTGTCTCAAAAAATAACTTCTTAAATTAAAATTATTGTTTAAGATTAAAAGTCATTATTTTTACATATGATTTTATTACTTATAGGAAAAATGTGACATTCACCTGCTAGAAACATATATTTATAATATATTATAATAATATATTTTTGTGATTTTGCCCCTTCTCTACATGGCATTTATAGAGTTTAAGAAACACTCACATTTTTCTTCCTCTGATACTCCTGCACAATGTTATTGATGCGTTCTTGTTCCTGTAGGGAGAAAAAAGAGAAAATACTTGTTTAGCAACACCATAAAATATAAACACATTCCCTCACAGCTCTGTTTATTATTCTCAGACAATAACTTTATCCAACAGGCCATAAAGTTTATGAACACTGTGACCCATATTTATCAAACTTCACATGATCTTCCTGCTGAGCTGGGATCAGTTATTTGCTATAACTAAGAGGTAATAGGTCAGTAAATCAACCAATGACTCACAGCACCAAAAACATATGAGATACACTGACATGCCAAAAGTCATGGGACAGCTGTAAGTAAACTGATCGTGAAAAGGGAGAGCTTGGAAACACAAACACCTGTACTAAACTAAAGTTGTGAGATGTTACCTTGCGAGGTTGAACACTACATTCAAAGATTCAAGATTTAATAAGTTTTATTGTCATGAGTACAGTAAGAAACAAGTTTCCTCCTACAATGAAATTCTTACTTTGCTCCTCGCCAAGTATATAGAAAATATATAATAAAGCAAGAAATAAACTAACTAAATAAATATTAAATTGGTGTTAAATGTTTTAAATGTGTTATGGATATTACTTACAAGTAAGTACATGGTTATCTACAGCAGTGAAATAAAAAAAGTGCAAAAAGTTCAGTAGTGCAATTATAAAATTTTTGCAGTAAAGTGAGCATGTGCCTCTGAGAAATGTCCTTGACATGTAAACGTGTAGAGAGTAATGTGAATTGGTTATTTCTGAGGTAGGTTTAAGAGTCTGGTAGCAGTGGGGAAGAAGCAGTTCTTTAGCCTGGTGGTTTTGCATTTCACACTTCTGTACCTCCGGCCTGAAGGCAGAAGAGTGAACAGTCCATGCTGGGGGTGGGTAGAGTCTTTGAGGATGGAGGCAGCTCTCCTGAGGACTCTCTGGTGGTAGATGCTCTGCAGAGAGGGCAGTGGAGTTCTGATGATCTTCTCCGCAGCCTTTACCACTCTCTGCAGGCGTGTGCGGTCCTTCACAGTAGGGTTGCCGTACCACACGGTGATACAGTTGGTCAAAAGGCTCTCAATGACACAGCTGTAGAAGTTGTAGAGTATCTTGGGAGACATCCTGAACTTCCTCAGCCTCCTCAGGAAGTACAGCCACTGTTGAGCCTTTTTGACCAGCTGTGTGGTGTTCAATGTCCACGTGAAGTCCACACTGATGTGGATGCCCAGATGTTTAAAGCACAGCTAACATGCTTATGGCAAGGCAACGTGAATTATTAATCAGGAGGTCGAGGAAGGCATGATAATGTGGACAGGTGGATGGGATGTTCCCTGTTTAAAGTTGTGGGGTTGTGCATTTAACATTTCTTCATCCACAGTGTCACATGTGTACTGGCAATATGTCATAGAAGATCGTGACCGGCTGCATCTGGTTAGAATTGTCCACGTGAACAGACAAGCGCTTCTGGCTGAAATCACATTCACAATTAATGCAGGAGGTCCCGCTCACACATCCAGCATATCCCCCACATATCAGTGTAACATTCTTTTGCTTCCATGAGACATGACAAAAGTCATGGGTTTTTCCTGTGCCATGCTAGTTCCTGTGCCATGACTTTTGGCATCTCAGTGTATTTTATGCTATGTAAATGCTTTTATTTCCTCCATTTACCACTATTCATGGTGTGTGTGCCTCTGGTACAAGCAAATCAAGTAGTGTGAAGCCACTGCTTGGTTGAATGTGGGTGTATCACCCAAAATATTTCTTTCCTGTCCAATGAAGAAAACGCATTTTCACAATGATTACTTTACAGGTAAGGGTAAAAATAAATGTTCTTATCATTTTAAAGCCTTTCTAGTAACTTATTTTACCAGAATTATTTACATGGAGTCAAAAACAGCTAGAGGGTTCAAATGATATAAGGAAAAAATAGAGATACATGTTTCTCATTGGAAAGCAGTGATAATTATTTAACTGCAGCTCTGCAGTTTCTAACTGACTGCTAATTCAGACATTTAACACAAAATGTCAATAAATGGACTGTGAACTAGCGAAGTTCCCCAATGGTGGAACAAACTACCTTCTACTACCAGATCAGGAGAATCTCTCACTATCTTTAATAAACTCCTGAAGAAAGAGCTCTTCAAAGAGCACTTACTCTCCCAACACCTCTAACTAACTACCTTCTACTACCAGATCAGGAGAATCTCTCACCTTCTTTAAGAAACTCCTGAAGACTGAGCTCTTACTCTCTTAACACCTCTAACTAACTACCTTCTACTACCAGATCAGGAGCTTCCCTCACTATCTTTAATAAACTCCTGAAGACAGAGCTCTTCAAAGAGCACTTACTCTCCTAACACCTCTAACTAACTACCTTCTACTACCAGATCAGGAGAATCTCTCACTATCTTTAATAAACTCCTGAAGACAGAGCTCTTCAAAGAGCACTTACTCTCCCAACACCTCTAACTAACTACCTTCTACTACCAGATCAGGAGAATCTCTCACTATCTTTAATAAACTCCTGAAGACAGAGCTCTTCAAACAGCACTTACTCTCCTAACACCTCTAACTAACTACCTTCTACTATCAGATCAGGAGAATCTCTCACTATCTTTAATAAACTCCTGAAGACTGAGCTCTTCAAACAGCACTTACTCTCCTAACACCTCTAACTAACTACCTTCTACTACCAGATCAGGAGAATCTCTCACTATCTTTAATAAACTCCTGAAGACAGAGCTCTTCAAACAGCACTTACTCTCCCAACACCTCTAACTAACTACCTTCTACTACCAGATCAGGAGAATCTCTCACTATCTTTAAGAAACTCCTGAAGACTGAGCTCTTTAAATACACACATATCAGTGTAACATTCTTTTGCTTCCATGAGACATGACAAAAGTCATGGGTTTTTCCTGTGCCATGCTAGTTCCTGTGCCATGACTTTTGGCATCTCAGTGTATTTTATGCTATGTAAATGCTTTTATTTCCTCCATTTACCACTATTCATGGTGTGTGTGCCTCTGGTACAAGCAAATCAAGTAGTGTGAAGCCACTGCTTGGTTGAATGTGGGTGTATCACCCAAAATATTTCTTTCCTGTCCAATGAAGAAAACGCATTTTCACAATGATTACTTTACAGGTAAGGGTAAAAATAAATGTTCTTATCATTTTAAAGCCTTTCTAGTAACTTATTTTACCAGAATTATTTACATGGAGTCAAAAACAGCTACAGGGTTCAAATGATATAAGGAAAAAATAGAGATACATGTTTCTCATTGGAAAGCAGTGATAATTATTTAACTGCAGCTCTGCAGTTTCTAACTGACTGCTAATTCAGACATTTAACACAAAATGTCAATAAATGGACTGTGAACTAGCGAAGTTCCCCAATGGTGGAACAAACTACCTTCTACTACCAGATCAGGAGAATCTCTCACTATCTTTAATAAACTCCTGAAGACAGAGCTCTTCAAAGAGCACTTACTCTCCCAACACCTCTAACTAACTACCTTCTACTACCAGATCAGGAGAATCTCTCACCATCTTTAAGAAACTCCTGAAGACTGAGCTCTTACTCTCTTAACACCTCTAACTAACTACCTTCTACTACCAGATCAGGAGCTTCCCTCACTATCTTTAATAAACTCCTGAAGACAGAGCTCTTCAAACAGCACTTACTCTCCTAACACCTCTAACTAACTACCTTCTACTATCAGATCAGGAGAATCTCTCACTATCTTTAATAAACTCCTGAAGACTGAGCTCTTCAAACAGCACTTACTCTCCTAACACCTCTAACTAACTACCTTCTACTACCAGATCAGGAGAATCTCTCACTATCTTTAATAAACTCCTGAAGACAGAGCTCTTCAAACAGCACTTACTCTCCCAACACCTCTAACTAACTACCTTCTACTACCAGATCAGGAGAATCTCTCACTATCTTTAAGAAACTCCTGAAGACTGAGCTCTTTAAATACACACATATCAGTGTAACATTCTTTTGCTTCCATGAGACATGACAAAAGTCATGGGTTTTTCCTGTGCCATGCTAGTTCCTGTGCCATGACTTTTGGCATCTCAGTGTATTTTATGCTATGTAAATGCTTTTATTTCCTCCATTTACCACTATTCATGGTGTGTGTGCCTCTGGTACAAGCAAATCAAGTAGTGTGAAGCCACTGCTTGGTTGAATGTGGGTGTATCACCCAAAATATTTCTTTCCTGTCCAATGAAGAAAACACATTTTCACAATGATTACTTTACAGGTAAGGGTAAAAATAAATGTTCTTATCATTTTAAAGCCTTTCTAGTAACTTATTTTACCAGAATTATTTACATGGAGTCAAAAACAGCTAGAGGGTTCAAATGATATAAGGAAAAAATAGAGATACATGTTTCTCATTGGAAAGCAGTGATAATTATTTAACTGCAGCTCTGCAGTTTCTAACTGACTGCTAATTCAGACATTTAACACAAAATGTCAATAAATGGACTGTGAACTAGCGAAGTTCCCCAATGGTGGAACAAACTACCTTCTACTACCAGATCAGGAGAATCTCTCACTATCTTTAATAAACTCCTGAAGACAGAGCTCTTCAAAGAGCACTTACTCTCCCAACACCTCTAACTAACTACCTTCTACTACCAGATCAGGAGAATCTCTCACCATCTTTAAGAAACTCCTGAAGACTGAGCTCTTACTCTCTTAACACCTCTAACTAACTACCTTCTACTACCAGATCAGGAGCTTCCCTCACTATCTTTAATAAACTCCTGAAGACAGAGCTCTTCAAAGAGCACTTACTCTCCTAACACCTCTAACTAACTACCTTCTACTACCAGATCAGGAGAATCTCTCACTATCTTTAATAAACTCCTGAAGACAGAGCTCTTCAAAGAGCACTTACTCTCCCAACACCTCTAACTAACTACCTTCTACTACCAGATCAGGAGAATCTCTCACTATCTTTAATAAACTCCTGAAGACAGAGCTCTTCAAACAGCACTTACTCTCCTAACACCTCTAACTAACTACCTTCTACTATCAGATCAGGAGAATCTCTCACTATCTTTAATAAACTCCTGAAGACTGAGCTCTTCAAACAGCACTTACTCTCCTAACACCTCTAACTAACTACCTTCTACTACCAGATCAGGAGAATCTCTCACTATCTTTAATAAACTCCTGAAGACAGAGCTCTTCAAACAGCACTTACTCTCTTAACACCTCTAACTAACTACCTTCTACTACCAGATCAGGAGCTTCCCTCACTATCTTTAATAAACTCCTGAAGACAGAGCTCTTCAAAGAGCACTTACTCTCCTAACACCTCTAACTAACTACCTTCCACTACCAGATCAGGAGAATCTCTCACTATCTTTAATAAACTCCTAAAGACAGAGCTCTTCAAAGAGCACTTACTCTCCTGCCACCTCTAACACACTAACTACTTCCAACCTCATTTCCTTTTTCCTCTCCTTCCCTCCTCTATCCTATTATTTCCCTTTGACCTCCTTTAAGCCCTATCTAAAGATGTTTTACCTGTAACTTCTATTATTTTTGTACTTGACTTTTGTAAGTCGCTTTGGACAAAAGCGTCTGCCAAATGTAACGTAATGTAATGTAATGAAGTGGAGCTACAAGAAGGTGTTTCTAAGAAAGTGTCCAGCGAGTGTAGCATAGTCCTATATTGGTTGAAAAAGCTCAAACAGTATATTGGAAGCTGTACTTTCAAAGTTAAGTAAATAAGTGTACCATTTGACTGGACGGGCGAGCCGGTAGGTTGATCATCATGTTGTCCATCTCCTCGAACTTCTTTGCCAGTGCCTGAACTTCAGCGTGCAGCTCTTTATACTCCTCGTACTGGTCATTGAACACAGCTTTGTACCGGTCTTTTTCCTCATCAGTACGAATGGTTGGGTATTTTCTGCCAAAATAAAAAGAAATAAGTTCACATTTTGAACTGAATTACTGAAATAAAAAAAATATATAAATCTATTTCTCAGCCCACATATATATATGTCACATATATACTAGTAATACATAATGGAAGACATTACCACTCACAGCTGACAGTGCTGTGAGTAGTAATAATTGTGCCCTACAGCATCTGACCAGTATTGTCCATGCATACACCCAAAAGTGACAGAGGCTAGTGAATAAAGAAAAAACAGTGATGGTTTATATAAAAAAGTGGCCAATGAATGTATATCTGAACTTACGCTACATAATCTGCGATGACCACCGGTTTGGGGATGTGTCCAGCAGGGATGTGACCCCTCAGGTACTCCGGCTCAATCATCGGCATTTGAACAGGTGTAGCACCGTCTAGGTTCTCTGCAGAGGCCATCAGCTTGGGTTTGTAGACAGGTCCTGAGACGCTGGAACCCTGCTCAAGCTAGAGAGAAAGTGACATCATAAGGACAGAGACATGCAAAGACAATTAGATGACCATTAATTAATCCCAATAAATGGCAGTTAGGTCAAGAGAATTCTTACCATGGTCAGTGGAACTGAAACGACTGTCCTCATCTAAACAGAAAATAGAGAATTAATTAATACAAATGGCAGCTTTTTTAGGTGCTTTATGATATTTTAATACAGACAATGCTACATTATTGCTCCAAATATTGCAATACAATGTCTGTGTAAATGGGTCAATATTGTGACTTTCCATCAGTTTTATAAAATTTACAGAAAAGTCAGCTTAGTTAAGTTAAATACAGTTTAAAAAGAAGACTGTGCCTTTATAAAATAAAAATATGAGCTCATTATTTTAAATAAATGCTATACACACACATTATAACTACTGAGAATGAACGTAAAAAAATATTAAGGATAAATGAATTTGTCTGGATGATCAATTAATCTAAAAGTTAATTCACAAATATGAATGTGTGTGCACAACATTTCTAATGTTCCAACAACTGAAAAAGACAGATGATTAAGCACAAATAAAATAAAATATAAATTAAGCACATTATTTTAAAATCTTAATTATCTTAAGATTTTAAGTTCATTGTCGCATTACATGACATTTTGTAAGGTCACAACCAATTTGTCTGAATGATCTAAATGTATATGTACTCAAAATTCTTAATGTTTAAAAAAAAAAATACTACTTTTTTTAATCTATACATTAGACACTATATGTCTTGACCCATATATATATATATATATACATATATAGAGAGAGAGAGAGAGAGAGAGGGAGATTAATATGAATGGATAATCAACTGTGATGACCTTTTATAACCTAGCATTGTTTTCGCTAATGCCTCAAACAACTCTGTGAACCATAATGCTTTAAAATAGAGTAGTTTATTCAGAACCCTGAGGACCCACTGTCACAAAAAAAATCAAATAAAAACTTCAGGACAAAGTTTTGGAAGTAGAGGAGTAGCCCCTAGCCTTAGTTCTGAGTTTTTGAAAATAATTAGTTTAGTATGCTGGATGAGGTTATTGCAGAAGAGACCCTAATCTGAGGCTCACCTCTTGTTCAAGTGCCTCCCGCCGAAGACGTGCTGCTTCGTGCCGCCACAGCTTTATACACACCCCAGCTCCCACCAGGTACAGCAAAGTAGTGATGAACAGGAAGACGATGGCTGCCGTCTGTCCGGCCTCTGTCCGGCAGAAGGCAGCATTGGGGCCGTTATTGAAGTGCGGGTAGTAACAGAGCCCCCCTCGAAGAGTGTCCCGAACGTATACGATAGATGCTGCAAGATACAGAGCTCCCAGCACCACATTTATAATGCACTCTGTCAAGGGCCACCAGCTGGAGTCCAGCAAGATAGTCCGGTAGTACATGGTCATGCCCAAGACAAGCATAATGACTGTTCCGATCCAGGCCAAGCCAGCCACCACTAGGATGAAAGGAGTCTTGGGCCCATTGTAGTCGACCCCATACCCACCGTACATCCCTCCCATTGAGCCTCCATAACCCCCCCCATAGATGGTCTGTTGGGTGTACCCGAACATGTTGTACCACTCATTATCCTTGTGCACATAGGCACAGACGCAAGCAAAAATAGCTGCACCCAGCAGCAGCTCTACGCAACCAAGGATGCGCAGAAGCCCTGCCCATGACTTCATGTAGGCATATCTCTCATTGTACTCTTCCACCTTCTCGCTGTATGTCTTGGCGGTCTGTGCTGAGCGGCCTGAAATCGATTCCAGTGCTTCCCCCAGGAGAGCCGCCTGCTCTTTTCTTGATGCGTAGCTGCCCCCAGATCCTCCATATGGGTCGGTATAAGAGCTGGGGGCTCCAGGTGAAGAAGGACGGGAGTGGGGAGGGGAGCATGGCACCCCTCCTGTAGTGGAGTTGAGCTTTTCAGATGGAGGTGGTGGAAAGGAGTTCTGGCTCTTGCTGCTTCGGAAGCTGTTTCCCCGAAAGAAGTTCTTCACGGAGTCTGGGATGAAGCGGCGCACCGGTTTGATGTCCATGGCCTGGTCCTGCTGGTCCTCTGCGTCGCTGGGGTAGAGGTCTGGCCCCACAGGTGCATGGACCGGAAGTGGAGGGGGTGGTAAGGGTTCATCGCTGAAAGCTGACATGGACCCCTCGAAGGGGTATGGGACTCCATCGTCCAGTGGCACTTGGTCATAGTATGGTAATTCTCTGACCCGATCAAAGTGGTACGATGAGCCGTTTCCTGCTGACATGGGTTTTGGTCTTAGTTGTAGAATCCTCTAGATCCCTGAGGGAAGACCGAAAGATTGGAAAAGTGTAAATTATATAAACACTACAGTGGTATGAAAAAGTTTGGGCACCCCTGATAATCTTCATGATTTTCCTTTATAAATCATTGGTTTAGTTAAATATATAATACAGCAGAGGAACACAGTAATATTTGAGAACTGAAATGAAGTTTATAGGATTTACAGAAAGTGTGCAATAATTCTTTGTATAAAATTAGGCAGGTGCATAGCTGCATACATTTGGGCACCCTTTTCATTTTATTAATTTGAATATATTAAGCTCTAACTATTAAAACACAAAATTTATTTGGTAAGCTCATTGACCCCTCCACCTTCATTCTCACAGGTGAAACCAATTATGAGAAATGCTTAAGGTGGCCAATTGCAAGTTTTTCTCCTCTAGAGCATCTTCTCTGAAGAGCAGCAACATGGGAGCCTCAAAACAAAACACTCAAATGACCTGAAAATAAAGATTATTCAACATCATTGGTTTTAGGGGAAGAATACAAAAAGCTCAAAATCTCAGGGATTTAGCTGTCAGTTTCCACTGTGAGGAACATAGTGAGGAAATGGAAGAACATGATATATTTAACTGATATTGCTGATTTAACAACCAATGATTTATAAAAGTAAATCATAAAGATTATTAGGGGTCATACCTGTCAAGTTTTAGATTTAAAAATAAGGGATATTTTACTCTGTCCGCTTAAAGCCGTCCCACCAGCCCAACGAAGGTAAGGTATCCCTTACATTTTAAGACACGTTTACAAAAAATCTAAAATAACCACATGTGAACCACTTACACACTACAATTAGATTATCAGAATCTGAAATGTTGTGGACATTCCTGCATATGGCATTCTTTTAATACAGCCAAATTAAAAACCTCTTTCTATATATTTTTTTAAAAGTTAAGATTTCATGTCTTTTTGGTATAAATGCACTCTTTTATATGATATATTTTTTATTTATTTAATGGATTTAAAATTGAACAAAGGGTGCACAAATTCTGCAAAATGAATCTTTTGATCACTCCACCCCTGATCAGTTTAGTTAATTTCGGTCCTCGCCACATTTCTAGTTAAACTGAGTCACAAGCTGTAATTATTTTATTTTAAAAGGTTTAATCTGTGTGTTTTATTTCGGAGACGAGTATTTTTAAGCAGCTATAAGAAAAATCTCATCACAGTTTACATGATTAGACTACCGTTACCTTTCTTTTAGAAAAATCGCTGCATATCCAGATATTTTTTAACGTCAGCTGCTCCGACTAGCTGCCTGAACTCACAGCGACGGGGGGCTTCCCCACCCTCCTTTGCAAGCTGATTGGCTGTTTCTCCTGAAAGGCGGGACTTTCTCCTTGAACCGCCTCCACGATTGGTTAAGAGACACAGAGCGGTCAGTGCCCTGTCTCCTCAATAATATATATATTTTTAATTGTAATATAATACGGGAAATTTACGGGAAAATACTAATACGGGAGGACGGCGAGAAAGAGGAGTAAAATACGGTAGTTTCCCGGCCAAAACGGGAGACTTGACAGGTATGTTAGGGGTGCCCAGACCTTTTTTTACATCACCGTACATAACAAAACAAATGGAATGACATTCATAGGTAAACATGATATGACCACCATTAACTACTGGGTCCATTGTTCTTAAACCTAACCTGAGGAACCCCCCACTGTAGTTGGGGGGTTGGGCATTATGGCTAATGTTCCTTGTGGTGAAACCAATGAACATACACAGTACCATAGTCATACATTGACTTAAACTGGCTTAAAATCAATTTTACTGTGCCAGTAGATTCAAACTATGGACCATGGACCCATAAAACAAACAGGAAGCCCATTTTAAACCATGTTCCTACAGTCAAAGCAACAGAGGAACTAACTAAAGCCTGGTTTCTGTCAGATCACTGTCTCATTCCACTGTCTGATCCGGATTAATCAATACATTTCTAAGGACTGAATACCAGCAATACTCTCACAAACACTCACCTCGGCTTTGTTTAGAGGTTTTGACGCTATTAACTAAACATATTTACGTGAAAACACGACTTACCTGGCAAACACACCTGTCTTGCGCCTCTCGGTCTGCAGGTGAAACGCGTTGGGTCACGTGATCTACCTCACCCATACCGGTGACGTAACCCTTTCAGTTGTTCGAGCGAAACCCGGAGTCTGTTATTTCTTTTAACACCTGTATTCCGTAAAGCCCCGCCCCCGCGCTGGGATTGGAGGACGTAAAGTACACTTGCGTGAGGCACCACCCAATCCTAGGACAGGTGGACGGGGCTAATTTCAAAGCGGTTTTAAGAAAGACGAAATACTAAAAGACACATATTAAGACATTTAAAAAAGATATAATAAGAAGAAGACAAAATATTGTAGACACATGTTAAAGAACAACTGGCAGAATCAAATTATGTAAAAATAAAAGACAAGAAAATTTGATATACAAGGTTTTTGCATAACTGTGACAATTTGTACAGACAGTAATCTACATTCATGAAACTATAATCTTTCTTTTACTTTTTTTATACCTAAATATTAGACTCGATTTTAAAATCTAATATTTAATTTTTAAACAGCCTGGCCAAAAAAAACATTCTCCACCTGGATTTAAGTAAGTAAATGATGTGGGGTTGGTTGATGCTGCAGTTGGTCTGCAGGTTTAGGTTCAGCAACAGTATGTGCTGAAAGAATGAGGTCAGCTGACCTCAATACCTGAATATACTGAATATAGACCAGGTTATTCCATCAATTGATTTTTTTTCTTCTCTGATGAACACGGCCATATTCCAACATGATAATGTCAGGATTCATGGGGCTGGAATTGTGAAAGAGTTCAGGGTTCAGGGAGCATGAGATCATCATTTTCACACATGGATTGAGAGAGAGTTCACCACAGAGTCCAGATCTTAACCTCATTGAGAATCTTTGGGCTGCAAGATCTTAATGAAAAATTAATGCAACACTGGATTAAAATAAATCTTGTAACATTGCAGAAGCTTATTGAAACAATGCCACAGTGAATCCATGCCACAATCAAAGCTAAAGGAGCTCCAACCAAATATTAGACCTTTTTTAAATCAGGCAGGTTATATACAGAGCTGGTTTTAAAGTTGTAGCTGATGTGTTGCATCTGCGTGTGAATAAAGTATTATGCTTTTTTGTTTATCTTAGGGTAGTTTAGATGCTTTTTAAATGAAAATATTGTAATGTACTGAGTTACTGAGTTTAACTAAAAGCTTTAATGGAAGAAATAAACCAAAAGTGCTAAAAGTTGCTCCATATTCTAACATAGCTTAGAAAGAGAAAACACGCCATCAGCACTGTGTGTGTGCGCATTGTTTCGACAGTGTGGAGGAAAGTAGCAGATGGCTCGATAGGTAGCTTGCTGGATTAGTGTCCGTGCTACCAACACACCAACACATAGAGATGCACCTAAGAACATATATATTTTTTCCCCCCAAGCCCTAATAAACCCTTGGTTCAGACTTTGTGTGAAAACACCCTAAATAAAAAGGAAACACACAAAGTGGTAATTATATAAATTCTATAAAAAGAGTATCAAACAACAGTAGAAAAAATTTATTTTCTCCATGTTATGGAATGGTGTTTAGCTCATTTCAGACCCCTGCCTTTAACAATTCATCAGAGCAGTGAGAGCGCACTACACAAGCTTTCTGAGGAGCTATGTAACAGCAGGAGCTCTGGATAACTCCGTTAAGATGGTCAAATATGAAACGAAGTCTACGGTTCTCTTTAGAACCCGTCTCTACAGAGGGAGGAAGTGTTTGTGAGTCTGCGGGATGGAGCTCGTTCAGTTATTGTCCTTTATCCACTGCTCGATCCACTGCATGATCTGCTCCAGGTTCTTCTCCAGGTCGTCAGGGCTGTTGCTGGGCAGCTGGTGCACAATCTCCTCTTTATAAGCCCCCATGGCCTCTTCATAGATGGTCTGGAAGATCTCACACTGAACATTGTCCTGAAGCTTCTTCCCTGAGTAACCCCTGAACAAGAGACAGCAGAGTAACATCAACAGCAGCAAAATAACAGCACTCATCTAGAATAAAACACAGCTGTACAAACAAGCAGTCTAATAAAAGGAATATTCTGGGAAACATAAAAATACAAAAATAAAATAAAATGCAATCATATTGAATTAATAATAAATGCATATCCAGAATTAAGTAAAAAAAAAAAAAACTTATAAAGTTATAATTAAGTTACACAAAAAAATACTGAATACATTTTAATTAGAAGAATATCCAGTATGAAGTTCTAGAAAGTGAACATTTAGAAGGTATATTTATTAAAATGAACAACCAGAATACATTTCTAATAAAGGCATGAAATTTGGAAATTAAGTTTCATTAATATTACTATGCAGAACGTCGTTATAATAAAATGTATATCTATATTCTTACAGAATAACCAAGACACATGTTAGATGAAATAATTAACCAGAATTAACTTCTAATTACATTAATATTAGATTATGATTTTTTGGTAAAACTCAATCAAAATAAAATTCCATAATTAATTTAAAATTAACTTTATAATCAAATTGTATTGCTTATAAAATTAATATCCAGAATACTTCTAATAAATCAATATCCAGACTGAATTTCTAATTAAACTGATATCAAGAAGGAACACTCTCATTAGGACTCCCCCTATCACTAGTGATGCCCCAGCACACCAGGAGGGCGAAGACTAACACATGCCTCCTCCGATACATGTGAAGTCAGACTCCGCCTCTTTTCGAGCTGCTGATGATGCAGCATTACCGAGTAGCATCACAGCGCTAACGCTCGGAGGAAAACGCAGCGACTCAGTTCTGATGCATCAGCTCACAGACGCCCTGTGCTGCAGACATCAATTTTGCTCCTTCTGAGCACCGGCAGCTTGATGTCAAAGCTGCATGAGCTGGGGTATGAACTCAGGGGTGATAGCGTTCCGGCGCCGCGCCGGAAATCCGGCGTAGCGTGGCTCTGTAAAAAAAAAAAAAAGCTTTCCCCATCCCCTATGAAAAAGCCCCCCCCCCCCCCTTTTTTTTTTGACGTGTGCAGACCATTTAAAGCTCAACGCAAGCCTTCCATCCAATCAGAAATAGGACGCCGGCGGGTCTTGTCTTGGCCGCTCATGGGCTCCGAGTCCTCCGGGCATGTTAGTTGAAAAAATTGGTTACGGCCCAGATACATCAGTGGCAGCTTAAATTCTGCGCATTACGACTTCCTAACTGTAATAAGCAGAGGCGGAAAAAGTACTACAAATTGTAATTAAGTAAAAGTACATTTACTTTGCTAAAATGCTACTGAAGTAAAAGTTAACATGCTTTTTTGTCTAATATATTTTTGTTAAGGGGCTAACGAGCTTCACACGTGCTTTACTCACCCAAATAAACTTAAAGCTTAGTACAGGGCAGCTGCGTACCAGCATGAATCGCGCATTTGAAGTGGAGCTCTGAGTTGAGTGGACGGGTTTGATGAAAAGCGCGATATATAATTTAATTAAAATGTATTTAAATCATATTATATATAACAGGTGTGCCGAATTTTGAATCCCAGGCAGAATCCGACTCTCTTTTGCGTGCACACGCGTCTGGTAGTGGGCGCTAAAAGTTACTCTCGCGATGTCCGTTAATATTTTTATAATATTTCCCTCAGAATACAGCAAGATATAAAGCCAAACAAAGACTGTAAGACAGTGCTAGTTTAGTTGTATAAAAAGCGAAAGAAAGACGGGTATTGCAGAACTAAATAACTCGTAGGACTTAACGCGCATCGAGACACGTCCAGTCGGGAGAGCGCACGGTGCTCAGCAGTTATATTTTCTTTATAACTGGCTTTAAAGAAATTACTTTCAAAAACACCCGTTTTAGTCTCCCATTAATTTATATTAGGCTTACAAATGAATTCAATAAAAATGATGTGATGATAAAGTGATGATATAATTTGTCCTACATCTTACAATTACATTTGGTCACATCTAAAACACATTTAATATTGGAATAAATGATCGGATTAATCAAAATTGCAATATAAATTCCTTTCTAAAATAAACATTTTAAAAACATTGTATTATTTTTATTTTAGGCCAGCAATTATAATTTAATATAGTGTTACAGATCTAAATCAGATTTAGGTCATCATTCATCATAAAGCAGGTCTCATGTGAGCCATTTATAACTGTCCCTAATTCCATTATACATATATTTTTTATTATTTTTTTTCTTTCCTCATTTTTACAGCGTACAGTTGGAACTAAGTCAATAAACAAAACTCTAGGTTAACACGCATATAATGCTTTACAGTTGATAACACAGAGACAGTCCTCCTGCATCAGTAAAAGGTTTATTTCATTTATTCATGACTGGAACTGATTGTATTTACGTTCCTTTGATCGCAATAACTTGAAGTGAAGCAGCTGACGACATCCGCGGACCAATGCGCGCTCTCGGCATCGCGCGCTCTTACGACGCAGCATCGCGCGGCGGGGGGTCCCGAAGCCGAAGCGCAATACAGGCGAGGCTGCAGATAGAGACGGCCCGCAAAATCTAAATACTGTATTATTTAACTATAACAATACAGCAGTGTCAATGCCACCGCTTGTGATGCTCCTTGCTTTGCTGAATTTCATAATCGGCTGAATTTTAGCTTCATCATGCGTCGTTTGTCGTGTAGTGTGAGAGGGGCAGGATGTCCGATTAACTGCCCAAACGAGCAGCCGATTGTTTCAAATATAAAAGCGAATTTCAGTTAAATAATAGCGAAGTGAAATAAAATAGATTTATCTTCAGTCAAAGAGCTTTTTTTCTGCTCATTTTTTATTTCCAAAACTGCGCTTTCACGATGTGAGAGAGAATGAGTGAGAATAAGCATCACGTGTATCTGTCTAATTCGCAAACGGCAAATCTCCTTTGTTAATCTAGGAGTAAGTCCGTGGAGTAAGCATAACTATAAATCCTTATAAATGTTAAAAATATATAGCTAGTAACTAATAGTTACTGTGCACATTTTAAAGATATTTTTTGGCTGGTAAACAGAGGCATCTCCGCTTCCCGACGTCGGTCAGCAGGAGGCTTTCTATTCGCGATGTCTTCAGGATTTGCAAAAATAAAAATAAATGATTTTCAACGCATCATTCAAGCTTCCACAGCAGTAGAGTTTAGATTGTCAGCCGGAGCCTGACCCGATTTCCGACCCGAACTCACACATGCGCTCCTCCTCTCCGCAAAATGGAGCCTTCTGAAGTGAGGAGGAACATTACATAAGGTGAGCTAAATTTGGTCCAATGCAAAGGACAGTCAGATGTATGGAGCTAATTCAAGTTAGTTGTTGATAGAAACAGCACGTGTGTCGGCTTCGTAGAGTGTGTTAAGCACAGAGTGCTATAAGCTTAAAATAAAGGCTAAATTAATCTATATGCTTAAAAAAAATCGTGTGTTCGTAAACATTGTTAAGCATATTAGAGAAGAAGAAAAGTAATTGTAAATTATTGTTATTTTGGTTTAATGAGTGTGCAGGGCATAAGGGGGCAGAACGTGCATAATCATGTTTAAAAAAAAATATATGCACTCTTAGTGCTTCCTTTTCATTTACTGGATAGAAACTGAAGCTGAAAGCTAATCTCCGAGTTGTAGCTTGAAGAATTAGCACACAGAGGCACAGCAGTGTAGAGCTGTTCTCTTGGCACTGGTACGTTAAGTGTCTCTTGGGTTTATATGAATTGATCAGATAAATAGTCGTCTATAAACAAAGGTAATGTTATTCCATTAAAAAAGTATTGCTTAATTAATTGGTAATCACCTCCTCTATTTTAGACAGAGTGTAGTTACTGTACTTTGGAGTAGTATTGCCCCCTACTGACCTGTCTTGGTATGGCTGCTGCATATGCAGCTTTGAGTTAATGCATTCTGGTGTTGAAATGTTGCATTGTGGTTCAATACACACCTCAATTTCTAACTATACTGCAACATCACAAGCCTTGAATGCATTTTTAACGCATACGCTGGTATTCGTTTTAACAGGTAGAATCGAACGTGGCCAGTTTCTTTCAGTCAATCGTAAGTCCTATACCAAGATGGAAATTATCTGTTTTCGTGAATAACACTATAGACATAAGGCAAATATTAAAACATCTAAAATGTGTCACTTGACAATAAGGTCATACACAGACTATTAAATGTTTGAATAATGTATCAAAATGTATGCCTACATTACGTCGCATATGCAGTATGTTGTGCCCCCCTCACCCCGTTGGAACAGGAAAAAAAGTTCAGGCTCAGGATTTTTTTTCACTATCACCCCTGTGAACTTCTTTTTTAAAGTAATGATCAATATGAATTTTTTTAATAAAAAGAAACTAGAAAAAATGTTTAATAAAATGTAATTATTAGCTGTTGTTTGCAGATAAAATTCTACATTATTTTGATTTTTCGCATTTCTATGAAGTAGATGTAGTGTACAGATGATGTATGCTAGAATTTTTAATTTCCAAGGAAGTAGAGTTTTCTATAATAAGCATGAGTTGTTTATTTTTCTCCACATGTATTGGAATGCTGTTTGGCTCATTTTAGGATGCTGCTCTCATACAACCCAAAATAATTTCTAAAAATTATCTGATATAGTTTTAGGATAAAAATGCTAATGTAGATTTTTGCAGAGGTGGTGTATCACTCACCTGTTCTCCAGTCTGTTGTAGAGGTTAGTGTTGTCTGTGCGGAGGACGAACACTATGTCGAACCAGCGCTCAGGAAAGAAGTCGCAGCCATGGTAGTCCACGACCACGCCGCCATCGGTCATTTGGTCCTCCAGTTCATCCACAACCTGGGAGAAAAAAATATGAAGTGTGTATTTATGGATTAAAAGCGACTTTAGCTAACTAAGTTAAGTAAAGTCAAGTAAACAACACTGTAATTATAAAAAGATTGAGGAGTGCTGGATGTTAATCTACACAGATTTCTCTCCTAAAAACTGGTTATTTGGGCGAGTAATGCGCTTTTGTTTGTTTACAATAAGCTTAGAGTGCCAAATTTCTCCAGCACTAAGGCTGGAGTATTAGCATTTGCATCTAACCTAAGCGGGTAACGCTAATGCTGCTCCAGCAGTGCCAGCCGGGGTTAGAAGCAAGCTACAGGCCGATATACTCACCTCTAAACTGGGAAATAGCGGTTAGTGGCTAATGCTAAGAGAGAAATAAACAGAAACTCCTGTATAACGCTGTGCTTCAGTGGAGTGGCTTTACTGCTCCTTCATACCCGACTGGTAAAATTCATACATAAGGTGCACCGGATTATAAGGCGCACTGAAGATTTTTGGGAAAATTAAAGGATTTTAAGCACACTTTATAGTGGGACAAATATGGTACTTTTTTCATTGGACAGTTATGACTTTAGGTAAACAAAATCTGAATCACAGCCCAGTGAAAAACTTCTGAACCACCTACCCTGTCTTCATCCAGAATGGGGCACTGGTACTCGTCATCAAACCCGTCAAACAGCTGACCTGACAGCACAAGGTACAGTCGTTAGATAACCAGACTTGTTTCTGTTGCTGTTTCTAGTCAACAAAAACTCCTGCTGCTCACCTTCTTGTGCCAAATCTCCAACATTGACGTACGTCAGCCCCGTCCTCTGAGCCAGTTCTTTACCGAGTGTGGTCTTCCCAACTCCTGGCGTTCCTGAAAAAACACGAGTTGAAAGCTTTAACTTCACACTAGTTCTCAAAATGTTCAGATTGGCTGACCTTCACTTTTTAAAGTATTTTTTTTCTTTACTTAGTTGAGTAGTTCTTGCTTCTCATAACGTGGATTAGAACATTGCTCAAATATTCACTATTCACTGTATACCAACTCTACCTCCTCACAACTTTACAACTGATGCTCTCAAACACATAGTATAGGAACTAGTTATGTGTCCCATGACTTTTGCCATG